>NC_042530.1:8735031-9066460 GCF_900963305.1 Echeneis naucrates | reverse complement strand
TCATGTAACAGTTGTTATGAATTATGCCTTTAGAAACTGAATTCATGTGCAGCTGGACCTTCATGCCCACAATTAAAAAGTTCCATGCACGAAAAATGGTTGTTACGCTTTTGTCCCTGAGTGTATCGTGCTGCTATCCAGAAAAAGCATTGTATAATATTATCAAAAGGGTTCAACCACTTCTTAACAGAAGTGGACAGAGCATCTTTTGCAAATAATAAAACAATGCTTCCAAAATAATTTGAGTTTAGTTTGACCCAGCCAACCTCAACCTCAAGTAAAAGGTTATTTCATTGACTTTGGTGTGCATGCATGCAGAGTTCAGAGTTTGGGGGAAAAAAAACAGTTAAAACTGTTAAAAAAAAGTTAATTAATGTAATAGAAAATAGAAAGTGAATTTGTTTAGAAACTCTCAAATTTGAAGATCTGTTGCTTTTCTGTGTTTTCTGTGTTTGTTGTGATTGTGAACTGAGTATCTGCATGCTGGACAGAATGTAATGTAACAGTGATGTGATTAACTTGAAAGTGAATCTATTTTTCATTGGATTAGTGGACCAAATATCATTCAATGTTGAAGTCAATTCATGAAATAAATAACAGAGCGGAACCATCACCATGGTCAGAACAATAAACTTTAGGAATTCACTCTCTTGACAGCATGACTCTGGGGAATGTAATATTTATCGGTGGCCACAACTTTGATCTCAGACTAAAATATCTCAACAGCCAGTGGAGGGATTGCGATGTCCATGGTGACCGGAAGATGAATACTAAAAACTTTAGTGGTCCTCTGACATTTCATGGGGTTAAAATAATGCCGGTTAAATGTTGGCATATTGTATTCAAATTTTGATACAGACATTAGTGTTCCCCAAAGCACAAACACTAAAACTGTTCCAGCCCTTACTTTTCATTAATCACCATCACAAGGTCAATTTTTACATTTTTAAATTCCAATACTTTGGAATGTGGAAAACTGTTAGCCGCAAAAAATAAGATTGAAACTTTACACTTAAACATCTACGTATTAGCATAGTAGGAACGTCTCCATGTTATTACTGCACAACAGTAATGCAAGCAGTAATACAATAGTTGTTGTAATTCAGTGATGACATCAATATATCAAGGCACAGTAGGTTCAAAATATTACTGGGTAATAATCCATTTTACACTTTCTCTTGCTAGAGCAGGATTTGTACTATGTGCCCCCACCAATGCACTGAAATGATCGATCAAGTCTGTACCACGCGGAGCCCCTGAAATCTGTAACCACAAACAGGAGAACAGTGGGCTTCTTCAACTGGCAACAAGAGCACATTCATTTCTAATAACACAATCAATATCATAAGAGAAACACATGACTGTATGAGGGCTCAGCCAAAAATTTTACTTTCACATTTTAGCATTGAAATGAAAAACTAACCATGGTATCTCTTAATTTCACACAACCACAACATCTTGTGTGTACAAATAACACACTGTGTTGTTGTGAGCGTACTGGCACCAAGAAATATTTTTTTTACGAAATATTAAAGTGTGATAACCATGAAAAAGATGTTTGAGAACACTTAAGAAAAGAGAACTACTCTTTCTTTTCTATTTTCACATCACATCCTGTTCATTTTACATATGACACCAGAGCGCAAAAGTCACAAAGTGTGTTAACCAATAAGTCTGGAGCTTTAATATACTTTGACCTGTTCTGTATATTTCAGCAGACTACTTGAACCTACACTAATACATTATGCTGCACGGAGTTGCAGCCCTGATAAAATATTCGCTCAGGAGGTCCAACAGAGGGAGAAGCTCCCCGGCGATTTAGCGGGTTGTCAGCTGATGATTTATGTGTGTAAATGAATGCTGAAATACATCAGGGAGGCAATAAGGCATTTGGCCTCCTATTTAGTGAGCAATCATTTACGGCCGGCAGAGAGTGTGGGAATGATGGCTGCTTTTGCTGGTGGTCAATGAGTTACCATAACAACCACCGAGGGACCCGCCATGTGCCAGTTTATGACTTCCCTAATCATTTGTGACTTGGTGTCAATAATTAAGGTTAAGAGAGAACTTAGGCTATCAAACAAAGAGCCCAAAGAGTGAGACACCCAGACTGAAAGAGCGCCTCTTGGTGGCCTTTTTGTCGTTGCAGCTTGTGTATTCTTCCAACAGTTGTTAACCATGGAAGACACAGATCTCAGAGGGTCCAGTCCCCTGCCTCCTGGCTGTTCGTGGTTGTGGAAGGATTACTCAACAATTTAGACATTGATGCTTTGAAGAGTTAAGCTTCTGCAGCGTCTGTATTATTGACACTTGTTTCTCAAAGTGACAGAGGCTGATACTGTGATGACTCTTGATGCTGTACTGCTGAACAAAGCCCTTCACTGATAGAAACCTCTCAAGCCAACATTTCCTCCGTGATAACTCCCGCTGGCCCTCTAACAACTGGCTCTATAGGACTTCCTGTTGCTTGGGGAGAGGAGTTGAGCTCATCCTTCTCCACGCAGATAACAATCCAGCTGCCACGTGAAGTGCAAAATAAACGTGAGGTCCAGGAACATGGGGGGACAGAAAAGAGAATTGCAGTGATCCAGCCAGAATAGCACCCTCCATCTAGATAAGTGGTTGAAATGCGCTCTGAGGGCTCCCTGCTGACCGTCATTCAGATGGTTTTCATATGGAACTCGTGCCCAGTGTCACTTAGCACAAATGACAAAGTGGATGAGAACAACCAATGAGTTCAAAACCTACTACATGACTGTGCAACGTGGGGTGCAATATTGGAGCCCTATTTGAAAACTATTGAGGAACACCTGATACTAAATTATTTAGATTATTTAGCATATCTATGATGTCATTACATATATTTTCTTTCATTCTGTTTGCTTCTCTGCTACTCTGGATGCTCACAAACGTAGCATTTCAATCTAGAAAAACTCCTAATAAGCCTTCATATGCATATCACTTTTTTGTTTTGATGTCAGAAATGTTTGACTCAGTGACTGAAGCGAGGCCAATAAAAACCACCCTGTTAAGACTATCAGGGAGGCAACACAGCACTGTAGCTGCTTCAAACCAAAAAGCTAAATCCTGATGGAAATGACGTCATACTTAAGTGGCATTTTATAGCAATTTTCTGCTTGAATCTCATCCAATAGTCAAAGTGTCATTAACAACCACAATAATGGCATCAGCCATGTATTGACATTTGGAGAAAATATCGCAGGTCAGCAGTTCAAGGAGTATCTCCATAACCAACGTTCTGTGAAAGGCCCTTGAAGCTGCACCAAAGGAGCCTTATATAATATTTTCATCTCATGGAAGATTTTTATGTGAAATAGGTCACGTGATTTAAAAAAAAAAAAAAAAACTAGTATATTCAGCTCATTGTTTGGGTTTTATGATTCGTAACTTTTAAGTTTTGGTTCATTTTGACTGCACTCATTAGTGTTGTGTTCTGACAGTGAAGATATTTTCTGTGAAAACTGTTTGATAAAGCGACTGTTTTCTACCTGAACCAGTGTCAAAAACAAAGTGGCAGGAAATATTTTTTTTTGAACATTTTTGAATGAAAAGCACAGCAATTATTGCACTTTCATTTGCAAAATAGCCACGAAAACAATAACAAGTGAATGCTAATGTGTGTAATGTGAATGACTATGCAATTTTTCATTGCAGACTTTGAGATTTTTTTTTTTTTTTCTTGCAACCTTAATTGATAACCCTTGTGGCAGTGCCAGTTCCAGTCTAATTAATTAATTCAACTCATCGTCTCACACAATAGCGAGACCTATCAGGGTGTCATGGCACATTATCTTAAAGTGCTCTGTCAAACCTATAGCCTCAACTCACTCCTTAACTTAACATAATAAATGCCAGGCTAAGATGGGAACGAGCCTGCTCTCATACAGGTGAAACTTGCATTTACAAAATTTAGTTAGATTTATTATCTTGGACACTTTAAAATACGCTCTTTATTTCTGAGGAGTATCTGCCCTGAACTTTCCAAAGAGACAGCTTTAAAGGAGCCTAATTATTACAACATTTAATGGTTGTATATGAAAATAAACATTCACACCAGAGCTGAAAAATGAATCTGATACTGAAAAACTATTGACAATCAGGATAAAGTACAGCTCCTCCTAAGCTCCTCTTCTTATTCACACACTTTCTCTTTCCTCTGCTTTGGCGAAGACCAATTTACAAACTCAAGGGCTAAAAACAGCAGTGAGCTGAGCAGCAAAGAAGCTTTTTGTGTCAGCAACTAAACACCTCCAATGAAACAGTTCCTGAACAAATAGCAGTTATCTGGGGAAAGGATTTTTTTTTCTAATTTCTTTTTTAGTTTTTTACTGGAAAATCTGGGGGATTGACTTTATCTTTTCCAAACTCACTTTTGTCTACTGTGAGCCCATTAAACTTTAAAATAAATATATTTTAAAGGTCACTGCCTGTTTCAGTGTTCACCCCCACCCCCACTCCACCCCCAGGCATGAATAAAGTTTCAACTTTTCATCTTTCCAAACTGCTATTTCTGAAGCCTTTATACTCCGTGCCCACTTATTGCAAATCAGTCAGCAAATTCTCTTACTTCTTTATACGGCTTGATGTGGTTATGGTAACACACAATCCTCATTGCTGTTCCATGAATCTGTCACAGTGTCCTTTCTCACTCAGTCTGCCTCTTTCCCCCCCTCAGTCATCTGCACGGTCTAGCACTCAATTATATCCCTTCACCTTCCAAAATGCTTCCTTCCTTCCTCCAACACTGCGTGGGAGGCAGAAGGGACCTGCATCTTTACCTGATCTTTATTCTTTCCCAGCAGCAGGAATGGTGGAGCTGTCAGCTCAAACCTCCAGTTAACCTCACTGGAACCCATGAGAGACAGCGCCTGGTCCGAGCTGCATATGGACTAGTTTAATGATGACGTGCATCTCCTCATACATGCTGGTTAGTCAGTCAAGTTTTAAACTACACTTATATGACAGGGTATTGAGGAGATTCGAGCGAATCAAATTCATGGAAAATGAGAAAATCTTGATAAAAGCAAATAATTTTACTTGGAAGGACAAAAAAAAAAAATCACAAAACAAAGCCTAAAATCTTATTATATACAGGACGTGTTTATATCTATTCTGGTAAAATTTTGTCCCTGGTCACCTTAACTCTCCCTCCGGTCTATGCTGTGTCAATGAGTCCAGAGGACATTAGTCATCTGCTGACCTGCAATCAGGCCACAGCAGAAGGGACACTGGGAGTTGGTTGTAGTCGATAATCCACCACATCACATGCCTTTTTTTATGCAAATGTATCTTGACTTCTTATCCAGCCCCTGTTCCTCTTCAGCCTGACCCTATCTGCACAGATCAATTCACAAGCTTCAGGAGCCGTCTTCCATATGTGAAACCAGGACACAAGACTCAACATCTCAACATCATCTTATCAGCTCTTTTCTCTTTTAATCCCTCCTCCTTTGAACGTGGATTCAGGGGCATGACTTTAGCATTATAGGGCGTGGCCCAGTGTCAAGGTCTCTGCAGCAGCAGAGTTCATCTTCTAACTAGATGGAGAAGACCTTTGATACCCTTGATAGTAATTTCAGTAATCCTTTGGAGGAGGTGAGAGATCAATCCTTTCATTTTTCTGATTTGTCCATTTCAAACTTTTCTCTCTGTTTGCCCCCTTTCTCCCCAAGTACCCGTCTCTTCAGGAGGTCCAGTTTATCGTTGGCCAGAGCCTCTCTAAGGGTGCTGAAGAAACCAATGTAGTGGGCTGTGTTGTGGATCATGAGCAGGACTCCAGCCAGCAGCTCATTGGTGACTAGCAGGTGGTGCAGGTATGCCCTCTGGTGGTTCACACAGCAGTAGCAGCCACACCCCTCAACCAGTGGTCTGAAGTCATCGTGGTACCTGAAGAGGTCCAAAAGTACAGATCATAAGTGGGATTCCTGAATGTATATCCTGTTCACTACAAAGCAAAAGTTCTCCAAGTACGGCCAACTGTAAAAACCCTTTGTGGTGTTAAAAAGCTGATACAAACCTCTTGTCTTTCAGATTTATTTCGAAGGATGTCATCTGGGTTTGATCACCATCAGTGACCTCCCCGTTAGGTTGGCCCTCGCCTGCTCTGCACGTCTCATCATCATTCAGCTCTAGCACTGCAACAATAATTCAAGCACATCTCACATCCTCCACACTATAATTTCATCCATTAGCACAAAACTAGTCTGTACATACAGATCTGCAGCACTCTATTAAGACCCTATTAAGACATTGTGTCCTATAGTGTGGTATAATCACTCACTGGTTATGAACAGACAGTGTCACTCAGATGAGTGTTAACCACAAGTCTCTTATTATGGTTTATTTAACTCTCAGGTCATTTGCAAATGTATTAAATCGGCACAGTGAATTAATATTTAGGTTAATATGTTTTATATTATGGATTTTATATTTCATTCTTCTCTCTCTCTGTCGCTTTCTGTCTATCTCTTGTCCCTCATATTTTTACTTTCATCTTCTTGTGCACATATTTCTTTGAGTATATATCAGTGAAGTGAACCTGAGTCAAACTGTCTGTGTGCAAAAACTTGGCCATTAAAGACAATTCTGATTCTGATTAATCTAAGGAGATGAGTAACCAGAGCTGATGAAGAGCAATCTTTTATCAAGGGGTTGTTTTCACAGTACGACTCACCAAGCTGCTGGGCCAGCTACACACACAAGGGATCAAGGAGTGCAAGGCAATTGAAATAGAGAGGAAGAGGGGGAAAAAGGAAGAAATTAATCTTTAGCAAAGGAAAAGATCAAGCAGAGATTAAAGGCGAGAAAAATGGGTTAAGCGGAAACTTTAACGGGTGAAGAAGGGAGCAATGGAGTGTATAAACAAAGCAGAAAACTATTAAAAAGTCAATTATTGGGGAGGGGTGATTGGGATAGAGCTTGAGGAAGAAGTGATGAGAATGAGAATAAAAGGGATGAAATGATCCTTTACCAAAGCTACTAAGATGTAAAGGAGGGAGAAAAACTTGGGTCCCAGAGAAAGTCTGCATTGCAATGGCAGAGAAAAGAAAATACAGTCGGTGAATTCAAGAAGACAGGAGTTTTCGATTTGAAATTCATGAGTATTAAATTAATCATTGTAAACAAAAATTTAATGCCTGTTAGACTGATTATTGCATTTAAAAAACAAGTGGATAATGCACATCTAAAGGCTATAAGACCATTCAAAAACAGAACATATTTGTTTCTTTGCTGGGCCAATTATCTTTGAACTTTACAACTCATCGGTTTCCCCTCTGATTAGAAGTTGTTACTGTCTCCTCAATCTGTCAAGTACTAATATCACAGAGGTTCAACAACAGGGAAGAGTAGGACATTTTGCTTTAGCTTATGCTGTCTTTCCTCCAAGTCATAACTGGCCAGCACTGCCACAGCAGTTTAGCTCATATCTCGTTAGGAAAAATATACATGCTATTTTTACCTCTCAAAAATTTGCATATCTATGACTCAATAATTTAACAGGGGTGAAAAAAAAAAAAAAAAAGTCACAAAGTCAGATTCAATTTGGAACAAAGTGCAGCCAGTGAAGGTAAGGTTGAAGAGATTAAGTAGGAAGAGAAAGGAAGAGGGTGACAGGAAAGGGAAGGAAGGAGAAGAGTAGATTAGCATATGGACGGATGTGTCAAATGACGTTAACTGGGTGCTGGTGTTGCCTCCCTTCCCACACCTATCCCCTCAGGGCTTTGTAAATTGTCTGAATGGGGAATTAGAATTTCTCTTCGGGTTTGACCGTCACTGCTCTCACCTCCACTGAACTCCATTATGCGCCCTGTGCAGAATCGATTAGTGCTGTCTAACACTTGATGTTACCTGATTCCAAAGTTTGCACTGTCTGTTAGACCAGTTTAACTCAACTTTTAATGAAGCACAAAAGTCTACATCGGGCCAAGTCAGTTCGTTTCCCACAGCTCTTGTCATAGCACTTCTTTCACTTTCCACTTAGGACAACAATGTGAAACACTGGCCTGAACTTAATTGTTACTTTACAGAACCTCCTGAGCCTCACCATTGATTTCATTTCACGAGCTGATTTTCTGCCTACCTAATTACTTGACCTACAGCTTGATAATATATATATATATATATACACATACACGTAATACTTTAATCACCATTACGTCGTCACCTAATTTTAACGCAAAATAAATCTCTCATCCTTTGGGTGGCATGACCAACACATGCACACAGACACAAACTTCTTTCCTATTAATCATGTGGAAACTGGCTCATTCAATGGTCAGATTTACATTGGTATATGAACCAGAAACAGCAACTCTGAGCATTTTCAACTGAACATCAGAGGCTCCGCCTACAGAAATAAACATACGCCCACTAGACTCATTATTGGGCTTCTTCTGTAGGGTGGTGCTCGTTTTCATCAGTTAACTGTGACTGTAGCATCAAACATTCATACATCTGTGCTTATCAAACTTAAGCTTATTTAAGCAAATATTTTCTCTTTCCTTTGCCTCTCACTCCATTATCCACAGTAACGAATATGAGGAATCATATTCCAATCCTTTAACATGTTTCACTCAGGTTTTTTTATTACTTTGTAAGAAAGACCCCCTACCCATGCTTCAAATTATATAGTGACATGCCAGTCTGCTCGAGGCATATAATGTCAGTGTTTTCCATCTTGTCAGAGGAATGTTTGACATTACACATGCCCTTAAAAAGGTAAAGTGGCTGAAAGGTTGTTTGGTTTAGAAATTGTGAAAATAAGTAAGGGAGAGCTGCCTTCTTTAGCCATTTTCTCTACTTCTGCCCCTTTAAAGTTTGGAGCTAAACCTTTGATTTTAATGTCACATAACTGAAAATATTTACATTGAGAGGTAAAATATGCACTTCAGGCAAAAAACTGCTCACTGCTGAGCACTAATTACATATTTGACAATTGATTTATAAGGTAGGAGTGGGTTTGATGCAACATAAATGGGATTGTTAAAGCAACTCACATGAACCAAGAGTCACCTTCCAGCCATCAACTAGTTCATAATACAGCAGCTCAGTGTCTTAGTAGTTTTAACAGATACCATTATATCCCCCAGACCTTGCTCTCCTTCACTGCCCCTGTGTTTTGATTTGAAGATTATACCTGCTTTTATGTGATTCTGTACTTTTTGTATTTAAGTATATATTGTCTTTCCTCTCTGACTTATTTCTTTCCATTGTTGGCCCATCACTGTGTTGGTAATGTATGCATGAATGAATGCAGATGTAGTATTGTATTGTATAGCATGTAGTAATTTGACAAATTACTACATAAGTACAATACTACATCTGCATATACATCCAGATAAACCTGGAGCACAAGTAGAGGAGAAAGGCAAAAAAATGTTATTATTTTCAACAAAATGGACTAACTTGAAATAAAAAAAAAAGTTGTAACACAGTTACATTTCTGTAGAGTTATCCACCACACCTGCAGGGGGCGCTCTACCTGCACGCTCTGGGTCCAGGGAGATGTCAAAGCTGAAGGAAAGAGCACAGCCCCGCTCCGTCACCTGGAAAGGGAAGAAACCCTCAAATAGGTCCACACCAGCCTCCACGCAAGCCAACACCTCATCCGGTCGCCCCACACCCTGTAGCAGTCTAAGAGTCACACACAAATGCACCGTCAACAAACACAAAAATAGCATAAAACTGGGAAATATATTAACAATTATTTAATTCATACACATTAATGATATACACTGAAACATCTTCAATATATTGCTAAACAAGCAAACACAAACACTACGAGCCTTTCTCTTCTCTTTCAGAACATGTGCACCTGTGTGCTTTTGCCATTTCTGTTTTTTCAGTTAACAGTTTTTCTTAGTCTGTCTGTAGGCGTCAAGGTCAAGTCCAGTTGGCATTCGAAAATGACTCCACTTTTGATCAAAATGATCCCCCTTTCACAAGCAGACTTGAGTAAGCTCACAGCAAACTCCTAGATACAGATGTCCATTCTTCACGAGTCTGCTCTGTCAAACCAAACACTACAAACAGAGCTACTCCAATACCTCGGGGCAGTTGTGTTAGGGTGGAACGGTCCTTGGAGAGGCGGATTTAGTTTGGAGAACAATACATTGATACAGCTATACCGGATTAAAAACAAAAACACACACACACACAATGTGCAGTGACTCATTTTCAATGAAACACTGGACTGTAATATGTGGGGTAAAAATCAATTTCTAGTGGTAATTGATAGACAAATTTCCCATGTAGTCACAAGGAGTGCTGACCTGGGTTTGTCCTCAGGCAGCTCTTTGGCAATGGCCTTGATGAGCTGGGTCCTGAGGGTCTGGTCCATCGAGCCTGTCTGGAAGCCATCCAGACAGAATCCTGCCACGGGTCTCTTAGCCGTCTCCCTGGCTGAGCGTGCTCTCTCTTCAAGGATGTCTCCTCCCTCCACCACGCCGAACACCTCCACTCCCTGTAAGTCCTGACAATGAGAGGTTTGTAATATTGACATCTGGCATGCGTTTGTAATAAAACAGCTGACTGAAAGAGATGCCACTGGTCAGACTGAAGGAAATTTCTTAAACTTAAAATGGCTATTAAACCAACCATTGTTCCATTTTCCAACAACACTGCGTGATAAGGTTTGCAGTGACAAAGCCAAAAATTTGCAAAGACACGCTGAGGGCATGAACTGACCTTGGGCACAAGAAGGAGCTGATGAGAGAAGAACCTGCAGTACACTGTCAGCTATGTTTTGCTGTTCACTCATTAAGTCACTCAGGGGAAATTTGGTTCATAGTGAGAAACAAAAAAATGCATATATGCAAATTTAACTAACAACATAAAGGTAGTAAATACCATATAATTACATAAAAACAAAGGACACACACACTATGGCACTTGCACACTTCCAAAATAAAAATTTACGAAGTTGTGCGTCCCATAAAACTGGGGCAGTACAGTTAGAAATACGTTGTCTCCCCTGAAGGTTAATTTAGTAAAGGCGTAAAACTTATTATCCCTAACAACGCTTCATCGACTGTGCTTTCCATATGAATCCTTGTCATTCTGCTCTCTTGATCGTGAGATGAAGTAAACTAGGTTAAAAGTTACACTGGGATTATAAAAAAGAACACCAAGTCAAAAAAATTCTCATGACTGCTGCTTTGATGCTGAGCCCTTATATAACTAGTTACAATATATGTAACCACTGATAACATATTCCTGCTAATCTCACTGTTTCTATTCATGGCACTGCTGTCAAGCAGCCACTGTGACATCCAAATTGCCAAACATCAGTCATTGTCTTGTGGACTCATGCCATGCATGAAATAACTGAAAATAAAGCTTATTGAACTCAGCAATGTAAGAGAATGATGGCACGTTTAACAATTGTTCAAGGTGCCTCTACCTGTGAGTTCTGATGTATGGTCAGACACTCATCCAAGTGGGCCAGAGTTCGATCTACAGACTTTCGAAGCCGTTTTCGGGAGGTGTTGCTCTGCCACGTCTCTCCATCTGCCATGCTCTGGTACCAGTCTGGCTGTATAGTCTTCTGAATGGCCATGAACTTGGCCACAGTCAGCTCTATCCGCCCACCGCTGCCCCAAACGGACACAGTCTAGTAACAACCAAGGGAGGAACATAGGCACTTGAAAACATCCTTGAGTGAAAAAAAAAAAAAAAAAAGACTTCAGTGATCTTTCATTCATACTGGGACAGGACAATGCTGGCAGCCCCCCCCCCCCCTACAAAGATGTAGCATGAAAAAAGTATTCCTCCCATTACAATTATTTGTCCTACAGCAGTTTGGGGAGTCATCTTTCTTTGAGTGTTGCAATGTTTAGGAGCTTTCAAGGGCGTGAGTATTAAGTTTAATGTTACCAAGAAGTGAGTAAGATAGCTGTGGGATTAATCTGGAGCCCTGAGTTATTAGAGTATATTTGTTTACATTGTGCTGAATAATCAGGAATTCCTCTTTGAAATGCAGCCATTTTTCACTAGAGCCCCTTGATCCCGAGAGCAACTTAAAAAATGTGATAATCTTGTGGCATGTTGTAAGTAATGAGGAGACATTCTCCCTGTCTAATTGAAAGCAAAATTAGGAATTTACTCACAATGAATATGAAAGATAATGAAATGCCCAGACAGTCGTTCTAAATCTTATGTTTCTTCTTTGGACTTATGTAAGAAGGTCAATACCAATCTCACAGCAGCCAGTTAGCCAATTCAAAGACTGCACAGAGGTGAAAAGAGCTCAGCCGGCAGTTTTGAAGCTTAGTAATTAACATGGTATATTTTGTTTGTCAAAGTAAAGTAAAGTAACAACAATTTCTTACCAACGAGAAGCGAAAAAGGAAGAAAGCATAGTCTGTTACTTTACCCCTTAATTACAGCATCCAAACCTTTTGGAAAAGAAGCTAAATACAATAAGTTGATCACTGACTAAATGTGAGCAGTTTTTTTTTTTTTAACCAGGTTCTTTCCCTCTGCTTCCAGTCTTCGTGCTATGTATCAGGAAGTTAACTGGCTTTATTTAAATATTTAACATCTCTCTATGAGTGTGGTGTCAAATCTTCTCATCAAACTCTCAGCAAAAATCTAACCGGTGGAATCTTAAAATGTTCAAGCATGGCTTGAGGCCAAAACCTAATCTCACCTTGTTCGTGGTATAACCTGGCGGGCAGAGGGCAGCAGGGTCATGAAGTGAGCAGTACACCACAGTATCATGAAGACCTGGAGAGAATAAAACCCAGTCAATAAAGTCAATAAATATCATTCACTCACAAAGAAGAAAACCCAAGAGTCCCAATCAGCAGAGGCCAAAACAAAGGAAGGTGAGTGAGATGTGTTATTGCTATATTCATGCAACTACTCTGACTATGTCTGGAGAGAGTGATGATTTGGAGCCTTATCAGAAAGGGCCAGATGCAGTGGAAGATCAAAACATAAGAAAACAAAAGCCCTAATAGCAGTAAATGCTGTGATTATTTCTAATTATCCAATCACGTCTGCCTCCTTTCTGCACTTTAGAGACAAATCAGACATCGCAGTAATCCTCTAACAGTTACCAAGTGACGTGACAGTGATTATATTTCTAATTTCAAATTTTGTTGTCTGAGGCAGGGTAAAGCTTAGTACCATATCTCCTGTTGTACAAGACAGCTGAATGAGGTCACTCTTCTGGGGCATTTATATAAACATTATCCAGAACAGCATTCCTTTTTAAATAAACTCCTGCAGTTAATCAGCTTCTTAATATTCATTTCCACCTACTGTATGGGTGGAAGCACTGCAATGTTCTTCAGTATTTCCAATTTAACCAATGGAAATAGTACTTATAAACTTTGAGCTTCTCAGTATAAATAGGTTCATTGTGTATAGGGACATTTACTAGTCACACCCATACAGGATTTGGATTCTGGGAGAAGCTCTGATCAGTTTCTTATTTGAAAACAACTACTGTAAAAGAACCACCATTGAGCAAAAGAGCAACAACAATAGTTCAAAATTGTCAAACCTTTGTTTGAAGAAGAGCTCTGACTTGTTGTTGACACATTGCAATTGGTAAATGCAAATTATCAAATTATTAAAAAAGGTACTTTAGTCAAAGGATGAACAAAGTCTGAATAAAGCACATTTCAACTGCCACGATTTTCACTCATTTCATCAACTCATTTCACATGTCAATGACTGGGTTTGTATCAAACCATGGCCCCTTAACATGCCCTTCCCTCTCTCTCTCCCTACCTTTCCTGTCGCTCACCTGTCACTGTCAAATATAATAATAAATGGAGAAATATCCAACCAAAAAAAAAAAAAAGTGATAATTTTCTGTTATTATAAATAGCAAACATCAAGCCCAAGTCTAAATGCAAACTGTTTTATAATACAACACCCAATCCGGAGAGTGATGCACAAATAGAAACATTTCCTTTGGAATTGTTTCAATACACTGATTTAGCTTAGTGCTGTTACTAAAGCTCTGTTAAAATGCAACACCTTAAAAGTTTATAAAATTGAATCAATGCTCAATGCATCTGAATAAATTGTCATAGCACTATGCTATTCTCTTTGGTGTGATGACTGACTTATCATCTCCACTCATGTTCTTTTGTTCTCTGTATAAGAAGAGGGGAAAATGTAAAACAAAAAAATGACTGAATATACATACCTGCAAACTTCTTGAATCCACCCTTAAACTCTTGCAACACCTCCTGGTGCTCTGCTCTGGAGCCCAAAATGACAGAGTACAGTGTGTGTCAGACTCTATGTGTGTCTCTGTGTCTAATTGTGTGTGTGTACGTTTACTTACACACTCGACAGAGTGACCTGAGTGACTGCTGGGATGTTCTTCAGGGTGTGAAGAGTGTCCTGAGTGAGGTGAGGGACTGTGCCGAGATGTGAGTACAGCAGACAGCCGGGGACCTCCAAGCAATGCTGTCCCGTCCTGCCGAGCCCCTTCAGGACACCCAGCCGACTTTCCCCCTGGACCACCCGGGACAGCTCTAGCTTAATCCTGCTGCCAGCCATACGAGTATCTGCAGTCTGAATGGGACACTAAAAAGTCCACTCTGCTGAATAACCGCCCCTTATGTTTGTTGTATTCCGTTTGAATGGCAACGATGCCGGTGAGCTAACGTTAGCCACGCTCGTACAAAACACGTGAATTAGCTACGTAGCTAACTAACCTACCACTCACTTGTTACGAGTGTTTACAAACTTGACCGAGTTGAGATGTTTAATACCCCTTATTGTCAAAATTCTAAATATTGCACATTCAAAGCTATTCTGGTTTTACCTGTATACCTTTAAAATTTTGGGAGCATCTCTCGTTTTACCACAGTCACACGCTATCTGACAGGAACTACAAGTCGCGGAAATATGTCGTCGTCATCAGCCGCGGCGACTGAAGAAACTACAAAGTTGCATCGTGCGTGCCTTTTTTTCTATAAACAAATCATCCTTATGTGTCATACATAATTAAAAACGGTGTCCAAAATGTGTTATTTAATAATTATTTTACATTTTCTCGCCGAATGAACATAATTTTAGCTCTTGAAAGTTAGACCTTAACTTTTGATATACAGTCTGTGGAGGGGGAACACAGTTGCTATGGTTACCGGAGAGACGCCCGAACTACAAACAAAGTCTTGTGGGAGGCGTAGTCCCGAAATGCTTCATTTGTGGGAGAATATTGGCAGAAAGATGGTTTATTTACTACATTGCCCAGAGTCCTGTGCGCATCAACATGATGGTTATGGATACGGCTCTCACGGTTTGCCATCGCTCTTTGAGATGACTTCAATACTCTTTGTCGACACAGATTTAGAATAACAGTCCTCTCTGGCTGCTGCATGTTGTTAGTAATAGATATAAGGACTGTACGAAATCGATTACAATTCAGAGATAATGACCTTCCCAGGTCATAATCCTCACCTGTTTAAGTGGAGGGCCCACGGCAAGAATAAAACAAATACAAACAAGGTATGTTCAGTTCTCGGATCAATGTTAGGTTGATAAGTCTCCATATATATTAACGTGGCTGCATATCCTATATAACAAATCCGAAGTGCTGCGCTCTTCAACGCTTTCTATTATCTAAAGAGAAAACATAACGCTTTTTATTTTCACTTTTCGGGCGGTTGCCGCAGGGTTACCAAATCCCTGAGGTTGTGAAAGCAGAAATGTAAAAGTGTCCAATTGGATTTATGAATGAAAAAGATGCACACCCCATCTTTGGGGTCATGGCTCGTGTGAGGGGACTGGCTAGAAATTACATACAGAAGGCTTTTCTCACACGCCTGCTGCCTGAGATAGCTGAATCACTGCAAGACCAACACAGACTTTTCTTCATCTGGGGAATGATTTTGAAGTAATCTTTTGATTTAAGGCTATTTCTAATCTTACCTGGGACATAATCCGTAGATGTCAGGCTTTGGCTTATCCTTCTATTTACACACTGTGCCTGCTGTAAATTCTCTGTAAGATTGTCTCAGGCATTTTCAAGTGGCATTTCTACAGGCCCAACGGTATCACTTACACAACGTATTTTGGATTTACATAATTTGAAATTGACCTGAAAATAGTTTTCTTTCAAAAACAGATCCATGAGAGGCATGATGATATTGAGCGATGGAGGAAGGTGAGACCAACGTGAGAGTTAACAACTACTCTTGTGGTTCAATATAAAAAAAAAAAAAAAAAAAGAATGTTGTTTTAGTTTGGTTTTCATTTGTTTCAAAATGGCATGTACTAGGACTTGAAGAATTAAGTGTGCATCCTGTAGCTCTTTCTTTGCTTTTTAGCATTGCTGACAACCCAATGAGGAATTTTCTATATTTAAATATGACTGCTTATAAGATTCAAGGCACTGAAATTAATTGAAAACAATAGCCTGTTTGAAATATCACTATAGTACACCCCTTCTCTCACACCTTCCACTTATGAAGCTGTATAATGGTACCAATATTTTTTTTATTATTATCATGCATATTTTTTTTTTATTGTTGGAAATAAAACTGTTTTTATGTGTTTGGTCTTTGGACAACATCGGTTTGTTTATTTTCATCTACTACAGCAAGTGGAGATAGCTTCAGAGTTTGCTGTAAGTCAAGTCTTCTCCCACAAGAAACCTCATTCGAGAGCCAGCAGCCTACCTGTACCATTGCAAAGCAGAGAACAGTTAAAAGATCATGACGACGCTTACAGTGAAGGTATGTCAGATAGTAATAAAAGTAATGGAGACACTCTAGAGAAGTCATAGACAGTTGGATCTGTGGAGCAGCAGGTTGAATGATGACATTCTGATTTTGGGGTTTTGCAGCTCAGGCTCTTCTTGGTGATTGGCTCAGCAGTAAATTGCGAACGGAGCTAAAGATGGAGGAGGAAGATGATGTAATGAACTCCACTGAGAGAAGCTACCCTGTTGCACTTGTTAGTTCTCAGCCTGAAGCCCTGACGTACAACAAATTTGATGGTAAGAAAACCGTAACTTGTTGTTATGCACAGATAAAATTTGATATCAGTGGCCTTAATGGATACAGGGATTAACAAACAAATAATGCTCGGATTTAAATGCTCTACTTGAAAGGTTGTCACAAACCATTAATAAAGGAGTAACCCACTCCAAAGATTCCTTCATTTTTATGGCATGGAGCTTTGCAAGACTGCAGCAAACAGTGAGGTTGTAGCTCAATCCAATCCTTTTTCCAAACCAGTTAAATTCAGCTGCTACCTTAGCAGCTGAAGACCACACCACTTGCGTACTTCAAAAAATCAATGTCTAAAAATCATTATCAATCGTACTGAAATTTTAACTACAGTATGAAAATCAACTGCCAGAGGCTTAAAAAATCTGAAACTCCTGACTGTGTGTGAATTGTGGCCTTGGTAATTTAGTTATCATAGTCCTTCCACATAATAAATGAACACAGTTATTTTCAGCAATTAATATCCATATCTTTTTTATATTAATCTAAATAATGTGTGTGTGTGGACAGGATATTTATGTAATATATTCCCTCTCTGAAGAGTGAGTTTAGATTCTGCACTTACATTATCACACCTCTAACCAGCAACCCCTCTGAGAAAAGAGGGAGAAATAGATATTTAAGAGTCCTTTAAAACACTTTAGTTGTGATATATGACTTTTGTACTGTTAACAACTTAGATCTCTACAACTGCCTGGCTGAAGAAGAAGAGCACAGCGCTGTCAACAGATTGCTACAGGACCTAATGGAGCAAGAAGTGTTAGACTCTAGGATGATGGACGAGCTAGCGTTGGATATTGAGCAAACAAGGAAGAAGTTCAGAGACCCGAGTCTCACCATGGAAGCACGACACCAGCAGGTATGGGCTCAAAGGGAGTCTCACATTTTTGCAGCTGCTTAAGAGCTGTGACTACTGTTGATTTAAAACTGTCACTGTGAGTAATGCTGGACAAATCAGTTGGAACTATGAGCACCAAAGTTGTGTCCTCAATTCCACTAATTGATCCCCTGATTGCCCCTGAAGGTGCGAAAGAACAGGGCTCAGCGTGAGGCTGAGAGGCAGAGACAGCAGAGTGAGAGGGAGGCTCTGCGGGATGCCAGACACGAGGCAAAGGGGAGAGAGCGAGAGAAGGAGATGAAAAAGAAGCAGGAGGCATGGAGACAGGAGGAGATGGTTCAGCAAGAGATGGTGCGACTGCGACGCAAGATCGAGGAGAAGAGAGCCCTGGAACAGCTGGCCAGACAGAGGTATGGTGTCCATAGAAGCCAATAATGTAAGAAAGTGGGTACATCAATCCTCCTCCACTTTTCCATAATAGAAAGAATGTACTAATGGTTACTTGTTAACAAATAAGTCTGTAATGAGGCAGCCCTCTGATTCAAACAAGTGAAAGCAGAAGTGTCCTTGTGGAGGGTACATAAATCCTGGGGGGATGATGAGATTGTTGCGTAACCACCTTTCACTTTGTGTATTTAGCTTTATAAGCTTGTATCTATGAGTAGTATTAATAGCATTGTTACTCAGTTTTGAGTAACACTAAAGTACTTCAAAAGTAGCGTCCCATTTGAAGCACTACCAGGAGTAGTGAACATAGATAGGCTGCACAATGCTTTATGATTGGAAGTGTTTGATAATTACTTTCAAAGTGGCTAGAAATGAAAATCTATTTCCTGTGCTTTGCAAACTGAATGTCATATCAAGTATTTGATCAAAAACCTGATTTGATAATTAAATGAGTATATTCCATCCACTACCATTGGGGAAAACCTGAATGGTCTGTATAAATAAGATGTGTGGAAGAGAGTGATGTTTGTTTATTTGTTTTCTCCTTTAGTTATTGGAAAGCTATTTTTTATTTTGTAAAATTTCTATTAATTATTTATGTTTTACAGACAAAGAACAGAAAATCAAATCAAATTTGATTGTAACTTTTACAAATATCTGTAATTCACTGTGAGGCCCAGTAGGTCACATAATACCTGTGTGTTCATTCCACAGGGAAAGGAACAGGATGGAAGGGCAGAGCACAACCACGACCCTCCAATCAGCTCCAATACTTTCTACTGAACAGCAGCACACAGAGCAATTGTTCAAAGAACGTAAAATTCAAAGTATGGTTCACATGAGCAACCTCAAGGTTGGTGTTGGTACATGTAGTAGGGTATACAAAAATTGTAACAGGGTTCACAATAATTACAGTGCCTGCATTTGGGTGCATCTTTTAGTGCTTGCAGGGGCATTTCTCTCAGTGGTATACCGTCATTTTGGACAGACGGCTACGTATGGGTAAGGCCATGGCTTTCTGGGACTGGAAAAGACAACTACAAGTGTGGCGGGCATGGCGAACCATGGTGTGGGCACAACAAAAGCAGCGAGAGGTGGCAAGAACAGAGGAGGAACTACGAATTGAAAACAGGCAAGAAGCAAAAATAATTAATGCAATTAAAGTTAAAAAGTCCTGTTAACTTATTATTGCATTATATGCATTCTACTACTGATTATACAATGCAAATTATTAAACCATAAATTGTAATGTTTTCTCATTAGGACGATAATTAAAGACATTTTATATTGTGTTACTCTGACCAAGTCACAGTTTTGAAGAATACAACCGCATCTGTTATCTGTTTCAGACAATGCCAGCTGGCTGTGGAGAGCAACCGAAGGCGATTGCTTCGGCGATGTCTGAATGAGTGGCAGATACAATGTCAGTCAGAGAGGGAACAACGAGAGCTTTTGCCCCAGCAGCAAGAAACCCGCCGCAAAATGGCAGCTTTAATCAGTGCTGTATCAACAGGAAAACTCAAGGCCACAGAAACACCCGCTTATCAGCGAGTAATAGCCCCATCTGAGGCATCTAATCATCCAGAGACCACACAAAAGGTGGCAGGTGCCATCACAAGTTTGCTTTGTGTTCCAAATCACACATTTAACATAAAATCATGACAAAAACATCAGGCTTATTATTGACAGGTGATGCTAAAGGGCCAATTGCTGAGGCAATAAACAATTTTGGGTTTAACTGAATATAAAATGGTCTTTGTATAAAATGAAATGAATATTTTTCAAGAAATCAGCCAGAGAGAAAAACATTCCTGCAGAAATGTTTCCAACTCTACAGAAATAAAGCAAAAAGGATGGAGTAAGAAAATAAGAGGTGTAAGACAATGGAAAAGTGCTTGGAGCTGCAGGAGAGTTGCAGGAGTTCATGGTAGAGGGGTCAATAAAGGCCATTTGTCAGGATATATAATTTCAGTTGCCTTGAGATAGTTGTAGTAGTCTGATACCGTATCTCTGTCACACCCTGAAGCTCTTAGTAAATCTCCTCCCAAGGGCAGCCTTCATTTTGCATGTATAATTGAACATATTGTTCCGTGTTTTGTTGCATTCACTGCAGGAAGATCACCACGGATCAGGCAAGTTAGCCCCTGACACCTCTGCAGTGCATCAGGATAAGAGGCCTATGGATCCTAGGGGCCAGCCCACTCAGCCATGGCAGGTGACTCGAAGGCATGTAGCTCTGACAGCTGCTGAGCTCCAGAATGTACGGCAGAGAGGTGATGGTGGTGGCTCTAGCTGTTCGAAAAGCACTGCATCACCTGGCAGCATGTTTGAGAATAGACACGCGACCCAGCAGCAGATCATCGCACAGCAACGGAAGCTGTTGAAGGAGCAGCTTGAGCAAATTGCAAAGCTAAAAGAGGAGCAGACCATAATGGGTTTGGAGCTGGAGATGAAGAAAACTGTTCAAACCTCTCAACTATTAAAGCAAGGGGGCTCAAGACCAAAGAGTGACACCTTTGACCACACTGAGAAGAGGTAATCATTTGGATGTGAATGCACTGTATCAAATGCTACAAAGGTTTCAATTATCAATTGAATCTCATTCATATCACAACGTCTTCATTAGCAGATGAATTCAACAAAATAGTCATGGAAATAATCATCCATCCATTATCTAAACCACATACCCATCAGCGTTGCTCAAAGGGGTGGAGCCAATCCCAGCTGACATTGGATTGGTCAAGGGCAGGGATCACCTTGAAGAGGTCATCCATCTATTGCAGGGCCAACATATAGAGACAAACAACTATTCAGAAAATCACCAAAAAAAAAGAATCTCAGCCAGGAGTTAGCTCAAGAGGTACTAATAAAATTGAACACATTTTAGTATAACAGTGGCAACAAAAACTAGTAATTCCTCAGAAGTAACATTAATTGATCCAAAAAGCATAAGATAATGCAGCTTCCAACAAACCATCCCCAAGTTCCTTTTAAAATGTCACAAAATCAGTAATGGATGCAAGTCCTGTCTAACTTAGGGCTCTTCTGTACCATTCAGCAGTTACCATCTCAGCTGTACCTAAATGAAATATATCACCTGTCAAAACGTACATGATAAGGTAGACATAACACCGAAATGGAATATATTTTTTCAGTTACTGTCAACAGCACACTTTCGCTCGACAATGTACCAATTTCAATGAGGTGTAACCAATAACCTTACAACCCTTATAGCCCTTTTACTGCAAACAATTTCACACTTCTTTCCACAACTAACAGGGCTTTTTCACCTCACCATTACTATTACTACACAACTATTGAGCTCATCAGAAGATTAAGGTCTGATGATGCACCAATATCATGAGGCACGGAACAGGCAGGAAATATGGACAAAGAAGTAGGATTAACACCATATACTATTGTGGAGCACAACTAAAACTACATGGCTTAAACAAATTTGCAGTTTGTCATTTGCGTGACCTCCCTGATAGCAGAGAAAGCGAAACACTGGACTGAACTATTGAGTGAAAACACAGACGAGCACAAACTGCAAGAGACACCAAATACAAAGCAGTAGATCAATTAGATGTTGCATATTCAGGGATATATATATATATATATATGTGTGTGTGTGTGTGTGTGTGTGTGTGTGTGTGTGTTTATGCATCCTTGAACATAGTTTCAAACTGTTTTAATGAGCAAAATGAATTCTGGAATTAATTTACATATTTCTAGAGGGTTGGAGGCATGTCATTTGGGTTTACCTTTTTTTCATTTCCCTACATATGCCTCAAGTAAATGTGAATGAAGAGATGACAGGTCTTTGTTTTTGTGCTTATAGCCATGATTGTTACTGTTCCAGGGCAGTGAGAGAACCAGAGAGTCAATCTACACATCTGAGGAAAGATGTCTTACACCGGACCCGTACTCATCCAGTCATCACAGGTCAGTCTGCGAGTTCATTCACTCCATAAGATTAATAGCTTACACACTCAACACGCACCGCATGTGCATCAATCATTCAATTGTAGCTTCTCTATGAAGAAATTGGATAACCTTGAGTCACACGTAGAGAGTCTTGCCTTTGCAGTTATAAAGCCTATACAGTAGGTGTATATTCCTTCAGCAGTAACACCCATCTTGACTCTGACTTCTAGTTATGTGTGGAGAATATTAAGCTTCAAGCATGCATAAATATGCATAAATCTACTCCTGAGACCATTATAGAGGTATTCCCTGTATTCAACTCACCCCTCTCTCTTTCTGAGTGAAGCCATGGAGGCCCGTGCACGTCAGCGCATAGAGCGGAGAAAGGAAATTGAGGAGCTCAAGAGAAAGAAGGAAGAGAAAAAGCTGGTGAGAAATTGGTAGATCATCCTCTTCCAAAATCAAACTTTGCTGAGATAAAAATAAGTCAAAGATTTAACCAAAGAACCCAACTTTTTCCAGGCTGAGATGAAAGCTGCTGAAGAGCAGAGACTGAAGGAGGAGGAGGAGGACAAACGCAACGCAGCAGAAAAGCGGAAGGAGGAGAGAAGGCTGGAAAAAGAGGTGAGATATGTTCTGCATTTCATGGACATTCACAAAAATAATGGTCGGAGTAGAGCAGAGGACTGCTTTGTATATTCCAATATTTTGAGTCAGTCACAGCACTATTGTGACACACAGAGAGAGGAGGAAAAACAGAGGCAACTGAAAAAACAACAGGAGCTCCTGAAACTGGCCCGTGAGCACTACCATCGAACCGTGTTGCTACGGAGAGGTCTGGCACCATGGAAACGCCTTATTCAGCTCAGACAAGCCAACATACAGGTAAATCACCTGCTGTGTTCACTGCAGCACCAAGTGAAGTATTTCTTAACCACTTACTAAAGTATACAGAAAACTCTTGTTATAGCGGGGCTTAAAGCGCTTCATTAAAACACACAGTCTTGGAACCGAATTTCAATAAGCAAAGAAGAAAATTTTTGACATTCAGAAGAAATCTAGCACAAAAACTTCCACCTTAGACCATGTACATGTCATGGATTTCAGTAATAAAAATTCTGAGCATTAAAAAAAAAAAAAAATTAGCATCTGCTATCTGATATAAAGCCAATGTGTCTCCAGACTGCACCCTATTAAAAGGTTTCTTTATAACACAAGTGCATAAATGTCCAGAATGTTTGACTCTTCTTTTTACTTTACCGTCAATCAGGATTGTTATTTTTTATTTGTTACTGTTGGTAACAATGAATATTTTTCTTTAAATAGCTTCCTATTTTGTTCATATCAGTCCATTGCTATATCCTCATTCATTAATTATCTATAATGCTTACCCATCAGGTTTAAGGGGTGCTGGAGCCAATCTCAGCTAACGTTCAACATATAGATACATACAGGAACAAACCATCATTAACACTCACACTCAGACCTACGGGCCATTTAGAGTCACCAATTAACCCAAACATGAATGCATTTGGACGGTGTAGGCACAGAGAGAACATGAAAACTTCACACACAATCCAATCGCACCCAAAACATTCTTATTGTGAGGCAATGGTGCCTCAACTGCTATACAAAAGTCACTTCTACTACTATTATTATTATTATTATTATTATTATTATTATTATTATTATGAAGTACCACAGTACCTCATGCTGTGTATGGACACACAATCCTCTCAAACACATCTAACAAACTGATAATTGTGACAGATGAGCCAGCTGTTTTGGGAAAAATACCTACACTTAATTAAATGAAATACCTCAAGCCAAAAGCAAAGCTACAGCACATACAAATAAAAGACCTATACTTTCTGGCTCCATTCCCTGAAAAGTATCATTCTCTCATCTCCCAAACAGCATCACAGCAATTGCATGTATTCATGTGCACAGTATATTTCAAAAAAGAATAAAAACCTTCTTTGGGCAGTTCATCATTTCATATTCATACTGCACCATTATTTCTATCTGCCGCATATGAGTGGATGTGGATGGATTCATCAGTTAACATCAGTGCTTTTCTTTTCATCCCCCACCAGCTGGCTGACAGTCATCACAATCTCATCCTCCTGAGACGGTGTGTAATAGGCTGGCAGCAATCAGCAAGAGAGTCCTTGTCTGAGAAAGCGGCTTCTGCTGACCAACTGCACCGTCGCTTTTTGCTTCGTAGGATCTTAAGCTGCTGGAAATCAGTGTGTATACACATGTCCACGTACGCACGCACACACACACTTAATCGGGATTGCAGTTTCCCCATCATCAGCCGTTCACTTAGCACATCATTTCATAATCTCCTCTTCCACAGACACTTAGTTATGTTTCCAGGGGCCAAGTCTAAAAAAAAAAAGAATATAACACAATTTTGTTCTTATTTGTTTGTAAGTTTGTGCCACTCTATTTTAATGCATCCACACTTGTAAAATAGCCTTATCTCTAAATGAATATTTCTGGGTCAGCTAAAGGATTGGCGAATGATTCAGGAGGAGCGAGCTGAGCATTTCTACCGCACACACACTCTGAAGAGGTTTCTGATGGCACTGCAGGACCAGGTGACTCAGGCAAGGCTGGTAGAGTGGGACCACCAGGAGCTGGCTCAGGAACACAATAACAGGTCTGTTACTCATGACTTTGCCATATGTTCACAGAATGGATACTGCAGTGTGTCCACCAAGTAACCATGAGTGTGATATTAAATGAAATAGCTTGTAAAAGCTGTAATTACAAGTTGTCAGTCCCACACCCAGAGAAGCTCAAGGTCTTGAGCTTTGACCTGATTTGTAAGTACTGCAGATTATGAAATGTTAGACATTGGAACATCTTACACAAGAAGTTGTTGGATATTATACGGCATGAAATTTGAAAGCTTTCGTTCTGCCTTGCCACATTTTCTATTCTTTTTCATTCAAAATAATACAAGATCCTCCTTGACATATCTGCTGCTAGCTGTAAATATCTAATTTTGAGATTAAAGGAATCAGTCTTGCTGTTTCGGAAGAAACCTCAAAATGGCTGAAATGGTTGGCATCACTTAGTGTTCCTGGACTCTGTGTTCTGGACACGGAATAACAAAATGTACAATATTTGCAGCAATAATGATTCTCCATGCTATCCTATACTCACTTTATATTGATGCCAAGTAATACATGGTTCTAAACAGCATGTTGCAGCACTATCAGCTTTGCGACGCTCTACTGAAGCTGTGGTGCTTTATGTTAAATGCTACACTGTGTGCGAACATCTTCACAAGAACACAAAAAATTTTCATGTTTCGTATGTTTAATTTTGGTTTAGTGGGATAGCATGCTATTATTTACTAATTACACAGTATACCAAAGGTCGGTGGAAAATTCATGGGTTTTTTGGAGGGGGTTCTATGAGGAAACCTTCCATAAGCCAAAATATTCTTTAAAAAAATGATTTTGATGATGTCAGGGGGTCAGACTTTTGATATCTTTAGAAATATCATAGCAATCCAGTCAATAGTTATTTAACAAAATCCCAGGTTTGAACCTCACACTTGATGTCAGAGAGTTAGTAAAGCTGACGGGATTCATCCTCTGGAGGCATAATAGGTGATACTTCAGTGTTTTATAGATTATAGATTTACACACTGAGAAAGATTTTTTTTGGATGACACTTTAAGAACTTTTCTAAAGTCTGTGACACTCATCATTATTTTTATTTGGTCCTCTGGTTCTTATTGTGGCCAAAATATACAGTCTGAATTGTCATTGTCATAAAGTGGGCACGGCTATGAAGTTCAGCTTTAAGGTGAGGTTTGCTAAATGATTGCAGCCTGCAGGTGAGTTCCCACCAGCTGCCCAGCTGCCATAATGTGAAAACTCATTAGGTTTTGTCATCTCAGAGGTCCCCATAATTCACTTTCTTATTGCTCACTTATTCTGTTCCCGTCTGTCCCTCCATCTGCCTCCCCTTCAGACGGGTGTTGCAGCGATTCTTCCAGGCCTGGAGGCAGCTCCCGTGTCTCCTCCGCAAGGAAAAAGAGCGAGAGAGACGGAGGCAGAAGCTGGGACGGAAAGTGGCTGAGGTTCTGCCTGATTTCTGCTCCCATCCACTGTAAAGTGTCACCAAAGGAGAAAGTTATTGGCTACAGATGACACACATACATCTCAAGAACACTGCAGAGGAGACACAAACAAAATTAATACTCATGATCATTTCTCAGATCCATTTAATATAAATAAATAAAACCCTTTTCATACAAACACAGGAGTGATTGTGAAAAACACTGAAAAGATTCTCTGTCCAACATTACTGTGTAATGACTTATTTTCCAGAGCTGTTTAATTCAGTCTTCAGTCAAAAGTTAGTCTGAACAGCCATAAAAAGAGTAAAAGTAACTTTCCATGAGTTTATAACTACGCAAGCTGTTGTGTTCAACATTAAAAAGCACCTATGGAACTTTAATTAGACTGATCATCTGGCCTGTACTGGGATGTTTCTTCTGTCTCTGACAAATATCCATGACACATTCATGAAGACAAGGGAGTTCTCTTCCTCTATGCACTGCAGATAAGAGAGTGGATAAGAGGATGGAGGAGGAGTGGTGTACAAAGAGGCCATTTTTGAAATTATGTTCAGCTAAGGTGTTTTTTTTTTTTATACAGGACTGAGCAGCTGCAGAGGCATCGTTATGTTGCTGTGCTCAGAGAAAATCTTCAGCACTTCGGCAGATAACTCAAATGTTTGTTGATTTGTTGGCTCCCACCAAGGCCCTACAATATAAAGGAAACATAAAGGCAATATTCAAGTCTAAGGAAGACATCCACTGTGAAAGAACAGTGATATTTGTTTTTGTAGAAAACTGATGAGAGGTATAATGAGACAGCAGAGGAAGGAGATAAAAGCTGCATATAGCTGCATAGATGGGATGCCAGCTGTCGATGACATTAATGGTGAAGAAGTATCTTAATGGTGATTTGTAGTTGTTATTGCTATGTGAGGAAACCACTGCAACTTAGCTCAATTGCTGCAGTAACCCTGTGATAACAGCTTTGTAGCCAACAGAGGCAGCCAGCAAAGCGAAGTCAGGGTTTAAGGAGTCATGCTGCCATCCAGTGAACAGTGACAGAACAGCAGCCATGTTCCCCCAACCCTCAGCTCTTTTATTCAGAGCTAGGCTTCATGTTAGTCTCTTAGACCAGGTCTGCTGGAGCGGGACAGGGAATACTCGGGTTGTCTCCCATGGTCATGAACTCAGCCCAGTTGCCACGGAAACCTCGAGAATAGACACCAGTGTCCACAACAAGTCCCCAGTAGGCGCTGCGAGCAGTTCTGTCTCGCAAAGCGATGCGTGCTTCACGCTCAGTCACGTTGTAGCTGATGTTGATCACCTGCACCACCAGCAGGTGAAGAAGCCCACCAGTCACAATGCTGCTGTACCACGCACAGGTGAAGCAAAGTGCAGTGCTACAAACACAGACAAGGAGCAAAGATTTTAAATCCTGCAGCAACTCAACAACATATCACATTGGTCACGACAAGCATTATTCTTCATTTGTAATGAGGGTATATTTTTCTTTTTTTCTCTCTAGAGCTAAAATACATTTCAAGAACTTGACTTCGATCTCCGTGTAAAATGGAACACTTAGCCTTTGAATACCACCATTCAGATTTGTCTCATTCATTCATTTCAAGGATGAAACTGTGTACAATAAAAAAAAAATTCTGACTGTGGCCAGTTTAAATAAGAAATTGACATAATTTTGCATATTTATGACATGATAGCTTTACAAAGTCTGAGGCTGAGCTGGATACTGTTAAGTCCTACTGAAGTGCCAGAGCACAAAATTTAAATGGGAAACCTTTCAACATGCCCTATCTAACTGATTCAATCACATAAACTATTATAATTTCTATCTTTGCGGTGAATTGTGGGAAAAATGTCAAAATTCCCCTCAGTGGTTAAAAATAGTTTCTATGAGCTATGAAATTATGAGAATTTTGCTTTTGATGGCTGCTAAAAGGCCATCTGCCACTTCATGTCTCCATGGGTTCCATCCGAACTATGAACAGTCAGAGCTATTCCTGTTAGGCGGGTCATGTTAATTATTTAGTTTGTTATGCAGCTACAGAGAGACATTTAAATTTGTCCCTTACAGAACAACTTGGACCTTTGGACTAAAATTTCCTAACAAATATTCATTATAACTAACTATGGTAGTTTAAGTTTGGGGTGTTTCTTTAGAGATTGGAAGGGATTTGGTCAGGTCAGGTCAAACTTCATTTGAGACCATTATCATTATTAATATTTAAATAATGCTTTAATATACATTACCAGTCAAAATGTATGACCTTGACTGGTAATGTATTTGGAAGTATGTTTATTCATATTTCATTGAAATCATTATTCCCACTAACATACCTGTTCTGACTGGATATGGGTAGCATTCATCTTTCCACATGCTACAAATATCAGTGAGATTTATTTGCTATTTGTTTGTATTAAGCCTGATTATTTTTGTAAATGTAAAAAAATGAGGTTGGGTTGTACATATAAATGGTGTCATTGGCATTATTTTCTGATCAATGGATACGTTGATTCATTCTTGGTTGCCTCAAAAGGATTGGACAAAATTAAACTAACACAATTTTCAGTGCATTTTTTTCCAATCTCGTTTTGTTTTTTACATTTTTGTCATTTCTTCTATATTATTCATTTCAGATTAACTCAATCACACAGCCAGTTCTGACCGTGTAATGCGTATGTCTGTGTTTCTAGTACCTGTACTGGTTGTAGACCCCTGGACAGTATAGCAGGGAGGTGAGGAGGTGTTGTCTAGGACACACACTCTGAAGCACCAGGCTGATCCCAAACACAGACGTCAGCAGGAAGAGGACAAGTGAAAGCAGGAAGCTGCGGTGATTGGCCTGCCCCACACAGCTGTTTATCCTACCTCAGAGTTGACGGACAGAATAGGTACAAACACACAAGGACAGATAGACAGAACATTGTACTGAGACCCCAGGGATACACTAGACAAAGACATGAGGGATCACACATATAAGTGCAAGAGTTGGTGTCAGTAAGGAAAGGTTTGCTTACAGCTGTGGCTCCATTTTGAAAAGCCAGACTAAAGATATAACGTATCCTACAAACAATCTTTGAGGAGGAAATGAAATGGATGTTTGCGGATTGTGTAGAGGAAACGCATGAAAAAGACATCTTCAGTGCAGTGGGATGATGAGAGACAAAGTGGAAGGCACACAGAAGACAGGTCAAATGAGAGGGATTTCAGCGGGACCCACCAGACACAGTGGTGGTCAAGACGCAGCACGCAGACACCACAGATCCGACAATGTCCTGCCCTCGGTGGCCGCACAACCTTGCACGTCGAACACCAGTTCCTGCGGCTACTGTCCTTCACCTCCACTCCGGATTGCTCCGACGATCCTGTCCTGTTGAGTACTGTCACATCCTGCCTCCCCCCATTGAAGGCAGGGTCTTTGTCTGCAAGAGGGCTGTAGTAAGTCACTGTGCTGTGCACAACCTCTTGGTGTGGCAGCACAAGGCCAGGTTCTCTTTTGGTGTAGGCAAGAGCTGCCAGGGTGAGGACAACCCCGAGCGTTACCACCGATACCTGGGCCAGACCAACATCTCCACGGGGAAGCACTTCTGTGATGAATAAGTAGTACATGTATGCCAGGGAGAAGAGAGCCAGGCTGAGGAAGAACAGAGTCTGCCCCTTCTTGCGGTGGGTGACGTAGTAGTACCACAGCACCAGACAGGGCAGACCTATCAGAACCACAATGCCAAGCAGGAAGTGGAGCGCAGCAAGGTGCAGCAGGGTAGGAAGGAGAATAAGAGGCGGGATGACAGACAGGTCCACTTTGCGGGCTCCACCCCACAGCCAGGGCACACGAATCCGATCTCTCACAACATCTGCCACTTGTGACAGAGATTCAGGTTTCTGGGGCTCCCTCTTCAGAAACCTGATGAGTTTAAATGCCACATAAAAAAATGAAGGGGGTTGCTTTTTGACCATGTTTACTTGTTTTGAAATACCAATATAAACCTTTTTCGAAGCTGATATTTTGGCAGCAGTGAAAGTAAGGATGTGATCCACACTCATTAATACTGCATTATGAAATGGCTTGCTATACCCTCCTTGCAATTAAAAGGTAAAACTTCTGTGAAAAAAAAGGAATACTATACAGCTTGATACAACTTTGGACAAATATACAATGATTTTGTATTTATTTGGTTAAAAATGATATCTTCAATTGGACAACATGAGCTACTTTAGATTGTGGTTTAGTTATTTCAGATATGCCTGTTTGAAGAAGTTTTAGCATTTGAGCTACATGTTCACTGTGTTCTGACATTTTTAGACAACCTAGCCCAAGAGTCCTCCCGTTAAATTTCTCTGACCTGTCACAAGCGTCATCCAGGTCTTCACAGTCACAGCAGCAGGCTGCTACATGGCTGCGCTCTCCAAGTCTGTTTACATACTCGCAGCAGCACAAGCTCTCCTCCTCCTGCTGCACTTGGTTGTTTCTCTTCTTCATGGCGGACAGTCCGACAACCGATCAGGTTCTGAAAATGTGTTAATCATGAATCAAATGTGATTCTGTTACAGGTGCAGCAGACAATTCTGAAGGAGGCGACAGATGAGGGTCACAAGTGTAATATAATAACTCCTCTAGACGCTCGCGTTGCTGAAATGACCTTTTTCATACAACAGCTTATGAGCTGTTTGCATGTGTTTCAGATGGTGGAGTAGTTCCAAACAGATTTCCACCACACCACACCGCAAAGCAGACCATGCTCATTTGATCCTCTCCAGTACGTTTCCAATCCTCACATCTGTCACACATCTGTCAGCCTTTAATGATTTAAAGCACTGCAGCTTGGGGGCTTATTTAGACAGTGAGGCAGTAACAACGCTTACCACAGTCAAATGTCTGTAGTGCCTCTCTAGTGAACCACAAAGTGGGATTAATGCTTCAACTCAATCAGACCTCTCTGTCTTGTTCTGTTGTGGAGGCCTGAATTAGCTGCTGATTAGCAATAAATGAAACGATGATGTGTTATCACTACTGATCAGCCTCTTTTGGCAGAAAAATTATGGTAGAAGGGGCACGGAGCGGTGAGAATTCACTAACTAAATCAGAAGTGTAGAGGAACAATTAGTGAAGCTAATATCACAAATAATCATAATTTGTGTCATTGAATGTTGACAGTTGCCTTTGGTAAAAGTAAATGAAACCTTAAACATATTAAATGGTAGAAATAACATTGAACAAGTAGCTGTTCATGATACCTGGCCAACCTTGGAAGGGGATTTTAGATTTTTTTTCCTTCCACTGCGTCTATTCTGGACTCTGGTCCGGGCTCAGACTGGGCCGCTCCATAAAATGTCTTTGTCATTGTCCTGTTCCACCACATAACTTTTGTTCCTCTTCAAAAGGGGAGCGACCCCCTGATTTTATCCTCTAAGATACGTTGATAAGTTGAGAATTCACTTTTCCTTTAATGACAGTGACCTCCTGATTTTGGTCCACACTATTTATTTCCCCTTTGGGTTGATGCACTCATGTTGATTTGTACTTCCCTTTTTCAACAGTAGGTTTAGTGAACATCACACTGAAGAATAAGCTTTGTGTGCCTCATTATCATGCTACTTAAAACCCTATAAGGATTAATTGGTATATTTATAAGAGAAATGTTAGGCAGGGTCAAGATCCAAACCATCAGGGGACACAAAAAATAGTTTCCACTGATGCCTGATACTTAAGATATTATTAGCTGTAAAATGTAATCCTTACAGATTAGTTATTTCTTTGTGCAAAAACTCTTTTCACAATTAGTACTTATTGAAATAAACAGACTAATATCAGGATACTTTCCTGTACCTGTCTCGTTTTGTGGAGACCAGCGGCTAAAACATGCTGAGTTACTGGAGAGCTTCCTGGTTCGGTTGGCACATTACAGTTCTCGCATATACTTTCTTTTTTCCTGAAAACAAAGTCCTGCTCTCATAAATATGTGCTTTTCCTGCGGTCACTGTTCGTTTTTGCTGACACCAGGACGCGACGCGACGCGTAATCCAGATCTCCATTTGAAGCTGTCAACACACGGCCGGCTCGCTGCGTTAAATTACCCGAACCCTGAGACACAGACGGGCTCCGGTGTTTATCATACCTGCACATCGGGCTGCTACATACCGACGCTTCCCATTGAACACCGACCTCCCCCTCCTCGGCGGAAGTGTCTCTCTTGGTATCGACGATCGTATCCGGTTTTCTTTTTTTCTCTCTCTCTCTGAGCTACAAACCACTAGATGGTGCGTTCAAGGGTCCGGCTCTGCAAAGCGCGGGGTTCAGGGTTTAGACAGGCGGACGTCCTGCTGCTTCTCTGTCCCCAGAAGCCAGAGACAGTCTCCCTCCCGGCGTCAGATGACGGTGTCCCCCCCCGCCCAGGACCCGCAGGACACTGTGAGCTTTATTTAACCGATTTGTTCGCAAACGCAACACGAACTCACCTGTACTGGAGCGGCTGTTTTCATTTCCACTGTTCATGAGTTCAACAGCAAAGGCTTGTTCACTGTTGTGTTCTTTTGTGCTACGTTTAAGTCAATCAGCCACTATGACTGACACTACTGCAAAGATTAAGGATATCAAGCAAATTTATTTATTAAAGAGGATTTTGAAAACCGTTTTTCATGCTCACTCTCCACATAACTTTCCAAGAGTTGATTTCCAGTGACTTTTCAGATCAGGATTTTCCATACACCACATGTGGATAACAGTATTAAACGTGATGTATTATTAGTATTTAACCACAAAACATGTGTGAAACTATTAAAATGAACTCTGATTTACACATTTATAGATCATTGTTCAAGATCCAGTCGCCACTTTGGACACTCTATACATTTATTTGCCAATACATTGACTTTTGTTTTACTTTTATACTCAAGAGCAAAAGTTTGCATTCATACGTGATATTGCAACTTCAGTACATTTGATTATTTAAGAGAAAAGAACACATTTGCATCTGTAGTAGTTACCAGGATAGTCAGGAAATAAAGTCTGCACAATCTCATTATTCCAGTCCTTGTTTATTTTTTTGAATTACTGTAATCCAAGTTTTCACTGTAATGGAACATTATAACGCACCCACTAATAATATCTTAAGTACCAGACATCAGTGGAAATTATTCTTTATCAGTCTAATCACTAATATATTGTGCCAGTGAAATATTGGCAGGAGATATACTTGGAAAGATGCTGTTTATTAAGAGTACATACTGACGATGTACAAAATAGAAAACAAATTTCAATAAGTGGTGGCTTAGAGAAATAGTTCTCAGCTAAAAGATACTCAAAGTTATCCACTCATACAAAGAGTGATGATAACGTAAACATCAAACAAGGCTCAAAGCAATTGCATTTTACCAACAAGTAAACATGAGATTTGAAAACACAAAAATGTACTTGGTTTTTACAGAGTGAATGCACAGTACTGAGATAACCTGAGATTGTGCCAGGGACCTGAGCACAACAGAATTAAGAAAAATAAAAAATACATACATGTATGATTATGCATGCACAGAGCTTAGGGATAAATTAGGCACGTCACCATCATTTGTACTGCGTAGTTTCTATAGCAGTCTTTAAGTTGTCCATAACAGGGCAATAAGTTAGTGATTAAATTGCGTATTAAAGTATCTGTACATTAGATTTGTCTTATATACAGTATTTTTGTAATTCCAACTCTTTTTTGCAATTTACAATTTAATGTACCTTGACATTCTTGCAGTTGGCATAATAGGAAAAAAAAAAAGTGAACTTTAAAGTTTGAGTTACTGAATCTACAACTTTTATTGGAAACTATTAAAATCTCAAAAAGGTATCTAAAACATAGCTTAATCTATCAAGGCACGTGCAAAATTTAAATGTTAATTTGTTAAATAAAAATGTATTTCCCAAGCATAAAACTGAAGTATATACAGTAGATCATCTGATGTGGCACAAGTTTCATCAGAAAATAAGGCACACGAGTGAAGAGTTTTCTGAAATCCAGTTCCATTGTTGAGAAAAAGAACAAAAAAGGAGCAATGGGAGCTGAAAACAACACCTTACAGGCACCTAAACCCACCGCTGCATCTGATGCAACTGTCTCCTCCCAGCAGTCAGTCCGCAGCTTTAAAAACATCCTCCCACCTGATGCCCCACCACAAGCTTAGGGATATGTAACCCCTGGCAACCCTTGACATGCTGGGGAGTTTGGGGACGTCTACATGGCAACGTCACAGGATACCAGATATGCAGTCCCTTCTTTTCTCTATAGGACAAAGGATAGGAGTTCTATAGTCAGCTGGTGTGTAGCATCACTGTGGAGCTGCTGTTCGATTAGCCATAGCAAAGTTTTGTTGAAGCACCATGAGAGAGCTGCGGAGCTGTAATACAAAAAAAAAAAAAAAAAAAAAAAAAAAAAGGGGGGGGGGGGGGGGGGGGGGGGGTGGTAGAAAGAGCCAATTAGGGTTAAATGATCAGAAAACAAACTGAGCTACCCAAGACTAGTGCATACTATTAAACGTTTAAAATCCTGACTGAGAAAAGGTTCATCACACATTTAACATTTGGCCTTTGAATATTTGACAGCACATGGCCCTAAGATCCAGTGATCATTTTGTCTGAGTTCCAATCATAAGAATCATGACTGACATTATTCTAACAATTAGCAGTACAGCATCTTAGAAATTAGGTAACAGCCTGAAATAAACACACAAGATGATGTACCTGAAGTTCATAACAAACTTCATCTTGCACCAAAAGCAAGTGTACAACCCTCACAATCATGACTACCGTTAGACTAACCCTAGCTTTAAATTAGACTGACTGACCTGTTCTAACAGGTTGATGGAGTCCTGCAGTACGGTCTTTAGTAGGAGCATCTCCTCTCTGGTCCTGTAACCAGGACCCTGTTTCGGACCATATTCAGGAGCCAAGCTGTCAAACAACATAAAAAAATAATAATAAAGGGTAATTATTCTGGGTTACCATATGGCATAAGATATTCACTTTTGTAACATTAAAAAGGAACAAAGTAAACAGAAACGGGAGCAGAATGAAGTGGAGGAAATGTAACAGGACTAACAGCCGGAGAATGCTGATGGAAAATTATGTCACCTACATAACCACATTTACTGAAACCAGCTGTTTTAATAAGTCAGAACAAAGTTTTTATGTATGTGGGCCGCTTAAACACCAGAGAAAAAACAAAAATATGGGGGAAGACCATTCCTTTCCCTCTCTCTATCCACATTACATTTTCAGCCTGCTGAATAAACATGGCTACCACTGACACAGGTACTGTGAGTTCAAAGCACTGTTTGCAGACTGTGGCCAACCTTGTCTCAGTCCTCTCTCTCAGCCGGTGCTTTGCACTGAGGTACATGCGATGCGCTACATCCTCCATGGCCCATAACTTGAAAAACAGGCCCAGATTCAGTACCGTCAGAAGCAGCAAACTAAAATTGACAAAGCATTTTTAAAATGAAGAGAAAAACTTGCAAAGAAGAGGAATTGTTCTTTGGAGGAATCCTGATACTGAAAACATCACAATATTCACTATTCATTCAAACATTACTAGTACTGCATTTATATCCCAAACACGTTTTCAGGCTGTGAACTTACATCACACTCATCCCAGCTACTATGGTGGTTGTGTTCCATCTGTACGAGCCTTTCATTTCTGTTTGGGCTGAAAAGAACAGATCAACTGATTATGGATTTAATTTAACAATCTCTCACCATATGAAAACGAAGCAGTCAACATGAGACAGCTGTGACACTGGTTCGTAAAAGGCACTCAAGATTTTGAAATAGCTTAAGAGATAAATGTTGCCAATTTTTGGGTGTGCCTGAATAAGATGATGAGGCCTCAAATTTAAAGCAGGGGCTCTAGGCTGATTTGAGCAGTAATTGCTGCAAAAGTAGCAACTGTCATGTGCAGAAAAACTTATCACCCCCAACAAAAATGAAAGCCACAACGTCTCCTCCTGAATATTTTTATACATTTTGACCTTTGGATGGTTCCTTATGTCCGCTTATCATATCTTATCATGAAGACTGGGTAAAAGAAAAAAGCCTGGTAAGTAAATCCACTAATATCTACAGCTCACCAACACTATTCTTGGATTTCCCTAACTATGTTCAAGTCACACTAAGTGCTCTCTCTTTGATCCAGGCTTTCTCTTGCAAATATGAAATAACTGTCTGCTGAACTAGACTAAGCAGTTATCAAAGACGTCACATACCAATGTTGCCATCTCTGTGTTGTTCTGTGTCTTGCCTATACTGCTTGGTGGGTTTCATGTGCTCTGGCAGAGTGCGGCTGTAGGTCCGCCTCCTCCTCCGAAGTCCCCCCATTTTCCCAGAATCACCACCTCCTTGATTGATCTCCGCTTCCTCCTCCAGAAGCTCAGATTCTGTTTCACATCATCGCAGAGACACAAAGACATACAATTAAGACAGTAAAACGCCAAGTGGTTTCAAAGTCAGAAAGGGTTTTGTTTTTTTTTGTGGTTATGCAGTGGGTGACGATAAAACCTTTGTAAATATTATTAATGGCAGTTTAAGATCAGTGTGCTGTGCATTTAAAATTGAGCTCAGGCCATCTTCCAGCAAACGCAGTCCTAACAGGATTCACTGCAGAAGAGCCTGCCATGTGCTGGAGGGAATGGTTCATATCAGATCACAAATGAAAAATAAAACTAAGGAAAGAAGACAGGAACTGCTCTCCGGAGTGTGCCAACAAGGCGTTTTACTCACCCAGCTGTCTGAAGTAGTCTTCTATTCCACTCCAGGAGTTTTTAGTGATAAAGGACTTGACCAGTCCCCATGGCTGCTTCTTGTACTTCACATCAGTGTGAACCCTAGAAGCACAGCAGATTCTTTAAGTGCCAGGGATTTAAAAATATGAAAATTAAAAAAAGGCATATAACTGCAAATACCTTACCTTAGTCGACACTTTCGCTTTGAGTTACTTATGATGTGGTATCGGTTTTGAGTGTAAAAGTAATCATGATAGGGAACATCATGAGTGTACACTTCAGATTCCACATGGTAATACTGACCATCCCTGGACCCTTTGAACAGTGTCTGAAAGATAAATGAGCATCAGACACCAATTCACACAGAAGCATGTTGTTTCCCCATACATTCAAGTCAAATACAGCAGAAAGATGTCAGCACACCTGGTTCTCTGTCGCAGTGGAGAACTTGCCAATCAGAGGGTTGCTTATTGTTATCGTGTAGTTCAGGCTCCGCTTCATGTTCCCTGTAGCATCTTTTTGCCAAGAATTAAAGCTGGCATCTTTAAAAAAAAAAAAGGACACATGACAGCTTTCATTAGCTTGAACTGCTCAAATTAATCTGGGCAATGACAGAAAAGAATGCATCTTACTGGTTATCTTCCTGACATTCATAAACCTGCGGATGAAGCTGGAGTCGGTGAAAAGCAACTCGAACATTTTGCTGGCGCTCATGTGGAAAACTTTGTTTAAATAGATTCGCCCTTGCATCTGGGACTGTGGCTCTTGGTCCTCAACTGATAAACCCAAGAAGACAGAGGAAAAGGAAAGTGTTCAAATACAAAATACATGCTCTCAAGCATCCTCTTTGGCCTGGGTTGTTGTTTTTTTGTTGTTCCCCCCCCTCCAAACCTTCTTCAAAGCTGTCTGAATTGGTCTGCTCAGAAACACCATTCTCATTGGCGTTGAGGTCAAGAGAAAGTGAAGAACGCTTAGAGACGCGTTCTGGCGCGGCACGGTCCATCAAGGTGACAGGACTGCGTTGCAGAGAGGTATTGCGAGCATCATCCTACAGGAAGATACACAAGAAATGAGCTAGGGGAAGAGAGTAGATCAATTAATTACATAAAAAAAATAAATAAATAAATAAAAGTAAATACCACGTTAGGTGAGTTCTGTGAGCCGAGAGGGGAAGGCAGGTCTTCCCCTTGAGGCGTGGAGGTATCTAAAGGGCCATGTTCCACCACAGACAGGCGAAGGGAGGGGGTCCGCTCCAGCTTCCCTGATCCATCGTCACCACCACCAGGCCTCGCGGTCAGGTTGCTGTCAAACAAACAGGTGGCATATAATGTCCACATGCCTTATTGTGTGCCTTTATGGGAGAGCAGGTGTGGGTATGCTTACTTGATCTGCATGCTTGATTCTGTTGACATGACTAAACTCTCCATCTCTTCGTGGCTCAGGCCCAGGTCGTGCCCATAATGGTGTCTAACCATCTGCCAGAACTCTAAGCAGGTCAGAGTCTACAAGTGAGGGGGGGGGGGGGGCATGGAAAAGAATAAGTTTTTTTTTTTTTTTTTTGGCTTTAAATCAGCACATGGATAAATTGTAATGTCAAAACAAAAAGTGGTTTCATGTAACATGGACACCTCCGCACTGTAATCAGTCTTATCTCTCTACGTGACGACCAACCCAAACCTCATCGTCTGTGAACTGATTAGATACTCATCTTACATTTTAACCCCGTCGACGCTTCAAAACCAATCTCGTGCTTAGAAACATTAACAATCGATTGTACACTACATCCTCTGTGTCATAAAACAACATATCGAAAACAAGCCCAGCTGTTGCGAGTGGCGATAAAGCGGTATTATTGTAGGCAGACGGAAAATTAGGGCGCTTTTTATTAAGCCATATGGAGTGGAAATATTGGTACAACCAGTCATGTTAAACCGACAAATCCACCTCCAGGGCTCTTACTTACTCTTCGGCGGTCCTGTCCCCCCCAGCTGCTGGCTCTGCCTGCCTGCCCGACACTGATTCTGGAGCTGGAATCAGCGCCAGCACGCATTCAGGAAGTCCTGGATCAGTTCGGGGGGTGGGGGCGTAAAGACGCACCGCCCAGATTTCCACCGAGAGGAAAAGGTAAATAAAAGCCTGCCGGTCTGGCCGGTTCAGCTTCAGTTCAGACTGCCTTGTTTTGGTTTGGGTTAGGAAGCTCCGACCGACACAACGAGCGTCAAGTGTGCACCGCGTTTAGGAGGAAGGCCGTCGATGCAAATGAGCTGTTCGAGCCACACCTGAGGTCAATGAACTCTACAGGTGTTTGTGCAGCCCCCCTCTGAACTACTGCAGGGGGGAGATCATCTTAAAGAGCCTCTCTCTCTCTCTCTCTCTCTCTCTCTCTCTCTCTCTCTCTCAAATTAGAACAATGTAATTTATACCACACTAGGTGAGCTCAAAGTGATTTTTTTTTTTTTTTTTGAAGTACAAACTGGCAGTCAACTTGCGCATGCGACAGCTACAAACACCGCACAGCCTTCAAACTATCCGTCGGGGGGGAAATTACAATTTAACATAAGATCTTTTATCTCTTATAAGTTACATAATTCGCTGTTTTCACCGCTTACTCTTCAGCTAGCCCTGAATTCACTTCTTATTCAACTATGAGGAGTTGCACTTAGAAAATCTTATGAACCTCTCAAGTGGTTTCTCTTTACATGAACTAGCATTCTACAGCTCAAAAGTAAATAACAGTTTAAATAACATTTTAATTCATTGGCAGTGTTTCAATTTTTAATGTGACAGGACACACCCATTTATGAAGTACTATTAACCCTGGTTTATTCTTCAGTATCCATTCAGTTTTACAGCACAACAATTTGGGTAAAAGGTGGCTTGACTGGGGTTGATGTTTAACTGATCCCCAGTCATACACAGAGCTGATTATTCCAAACAGCATTGCACTGTTGAACAATAAATAAAAAAAACTTAGATCTTTAGCCCAACAGCAACAACAGAGGAGCATTGTGAAGAAGGAAGACAGTATCTGTTGAGGGGAGTGCCTTGGTACTCTAGGCCAAATAGATAAGTGCTTCACAATGGGGTAAAGTCACAGACCTGCTTGTTCTGGGAGGCATCTAGTCCTAGTTTAGTTAGTATTAGGGACAGAAGGTCTTGTGGAAAGGGTTGTTTTTTTGTTTGTTTGTTTTTTTTTTTATTTGTGTGCCTAAGGTATGAAGCAGGGACTTTAGTGAACACTGAGATAAGTCAGGAGACCGTACTGTGTGAGGGAATAGGGGCTTACCTTGACCAACAGTGTGTTTTGCCACATGTGAAAAATGCTTCGGTAACTTTTCTCTCTCGCCGAGAAGGACGTAAAGAAGATCTGAGAGGGAAGATAAAATGAGAAACTAAATCAATTAAATTTTTTGTCCAAGAAATTATCTGTTACTACTCCTTTCTTTCACAATATACCTTCTCTGTGCTTGTGGAGATCTGGATTGCATTAGGAATCAGCCGAGCTGTTTTCTCTCTGCTCATACTTTGAATGTCTTTCAGAAGCACGGTGATCTATTAAAAAAAAAAAAAAAAACACGTTAATCTAGAATTGTCATAAAGACAATATACATAAAGGCACTCAACTTTTAGATACCAGAACTGTCACATCAGTTCTCCTACTGTACATTAATTCAGTGATGACATAGCCAAACCTTGGGTTGTGGACTGTCAGAAAAAAATGGCTTAATCAGGCTCTGATGTTGGTATTGGATAGTGTAACTGCCTGATGCTGCCAGCAGTGGAGCAATTAATTTGCATCTTGGCCTTCTGACCGTGTTGCACAGCTTGCAAAGTGTTGCGTAAACGGTCTTTTTTTTTTGTTTTTTGTTTTTTTTTTTTTAAATCACACGATTCTTTGAATGCACCAGTGTCACATTTTCCTAGCAAGATATTTGTGGGAAATGCAAAAATAGAGCACATTTTCTCATTTATTGATGAAAACAGTTTTAACCAACATTTTTAAAAATGTGTGCTTTATATGTAACTATTTATTCTATGAAATATTTTTTTTTCCCCCCTTCTTGCTTTGTCTTCATTACGTCGATGAGCAGACAGCGTGCTCCCAAACTGTATATCTCTCCTCCCCAATCATCTTAGTACCTTTGTTCCTCGAAACACATTGCTGTAGAAACAGAGCCATTTCTCTGACAGGTAAAGGCGTCCCTGAAGGAGGATGTCCCGTTGGAGTGCACATGGATAGTCTGAGAAAAAAAATAAATAAATTTTTTTACAAAGCAGGTGAAGTTCATGAATCATCATTAGGAATGAGAGTGCTTGTGGTTTGTACTATATTTATAAAACCGGTCACTCCAGTCATTGTTGCAGCATGAGGTCAAATGTAAAATCCTAGTGTGAAGTGGGGCTCAAAATATTTAAACAGCGGAAATCTAGATGGCAAAGTTAAGAGGAAATCTTATTTGTGCTATCATAAGTCGGACGTTCCACAGGGAGAAGTCATGGCTGTCTGAGTTTAATGACCAGAAGGTCTTTTATCACAACTGCTGTGTGCAGCTGGTTATTGTTTCACTGGAAAGATGACATTTGATGCTTCTCAAATTCATACCAAAAACCTTCATCTTGCAAACACAGAAGTTGACTTAAAAGGCTGTATAATGTGATCACTCCTTCCATTTTCAATTTAATGCAACAGTAAATCTATAAAAACATGGAGCACCAACTTGGATGTTTTACTTTTATCATCAATGAAACTCTGATAGATGTGAGTCGAAAGAATATAACTTTGTCAGAGCATGTCAGAGAAATGTGATCTGAACTCCCAGCATATTTGAGGGAAATATGAAATAAATATTGGGAGAATCACAGAAGTGTAGTTTGTATTTTTTAAAAAGGTATATTAAAATTCTGATTTAGCAAAAGTATATCAGCATTTTAAATTCTAAAAATCTCTACGTGGATTTTGGGGCAGCGGCAGCATTTATAACTCACCAATTATGAGTCTCTCTGACTCCGGCAGCTCTCTGAACAGCTTCTTAAACTCATCCAACTTCTGTTTGTAGGTTTGTAGAGGAGCTTGAGGTGCTGCAAGACACTGTGCCTGAGGATCAGAGCTCTGATGATGGAGAGGTGAAAATTAATCTCACAATCAATGCAACAATTGTCAAACTGAAATGTATCCAGACAATCTGTGCTGCGTTTTTGCAGGGACCAAACATAAATGATGAGCTGTGTGAAACACCCAATGTGCCAACAACCCAGTAAATTTAACAGAGAATCATCTCCAGTGAGTGAATGACCTTTGGGGTTTTGTAAAAACACAAACAAACCACGGTGTAGTGAAGCTGAGCCACAAGAGGGCAGTCAGTAGTTTTCTTGCTTCACTTGTTTAACTTGAACTGCACGAGTTGACTGAATTGCACTTAAAAATCCAGTCAAAATGGCAGTTTACCTCTCCTTCATCAGAGCTCCACCGCTCATCCACCTGGGAGGTCGTCTCATCTGTAATGTCATCGCTGCCCACCACTGACCGGCTGGACGCCTGATCCATCTGCTCTGCTTCGATGCTCATTGAAAAAGAAAAGAAAAAAAACAAAGTGATCGCTCCAAGCTCGCTGCCGGCGGAGGAGTCGAGGTCTCTCCAGCGGTGTCACGTGGAAAAAGAAAAGCGAGAAGTCATCTGCGGGTCTTTTTAGAGCTGAACCCAAAGACCATGAGCTGAAAGTCGGCAGCAAACGTCACCGATCGGGGATAAGCAGCAGCAGCACCACAGGGGAAGTCATTATCAGCGCAGGAGAACTGGTTGGACTGGGAGGGTTACTGAGGGAGTTCAGTCATGCCAGTGAACACAAACCTCCCACCCTATTAGAGCGCTAATTATCCTCAACAGAAACATCAGTGCTGCTTTCTGTTATCTGCTATTTTCAGAAATATTTAGTAAGAAAATTCTGAATGATAAACGGCTCCAGTCAGACACGTGGAGCCCAAATCCCTTGAGGCGCAGCACATTAAATGCACAAACGTGCGTGAACACGTAGGCTGATTGAGAAAACACTGTCACACACACTTACCTGTCACCGAGTGGACCCAGGATTTCTGCTCTTTGTGTGTCCCCGAGATTAACAATAAATAAGACAGAGGGGGGCAAGAGACGCTGCTGATGGCTCTCAGCCGAAGCTCTGCAGCTGCAGCTCATCTGTGGATCAACCTGGAGGGAGCTGACAGATCTTTGGTGTCCCTCATTGGTCTGAATGAAGCCATTTGAGGCTTCATGACCTCTGCTTTAAATATTCATGAGACCTACACAAGTTGCATCCAAACTGCAGAAACTGTTGCGTGCATGTGATGTTTTTTCAAGCACAAAGAAATATTAAAGTACTTAAATCTATTGTAATGAAGCAGTATGTGAGGGCAGGGTGCAGGAGATGCCAGAATATTTGTGTTATGCAGAAGGACCAGTTCAACAGCATCATGAGAAACTGCGAGGACAAAGATGCAAATAGACACATTGTTCTTTATCCCCACGGTTTAATTCTTTGGGAGGAACGTGACGAAAGTATTGGACAGCAGAACGTCAGAGTCTGACTCTTATACATTCACACAGCAAAGTACATAACACGGCACAGCATGAAACACAACCATAAAAACCAAAAAGAAAGAACAACAAAGCCTTTACGTCATAATGCTGGCAATAAATATACTGATCTTATTAAATTTATATTCAATACTCTTCTGTACAGATGGGTCTTTGAATTACAATACATCAACCAAATGATCCTCTTCAGGAAGAGCAACACGGCAAGTCGCACAAAAATCATGTAAACAGAGAAAGGAAGAAACTGAGTGAAGAGATCCCTCTTTCATGTACACATTAAATCCACACACAAACACACACACACACACACACACACACACACACACACACACAATCAATGATCATGCAGAGGATCCAGAGTAAGCCTATATGAGGCAAAAAAAAAGGATACAGTACATCTGTCTCTTTTCCTCCACATGAAACTGCATTCACATACGCAGTCACACAATCACCCACAAAGGAGCACAGGGAGCACACTGGTTTCAGGAGTACGAGGAGGTGGAATGTGATTCTGCAGTGGAGGGGTCAGAGATGAAAACTGGAAAGGTTGTGAGAGCTGGGAGGTGGGCCTATTCCTCCAGCGTACGGAAGCCATTCTGCATGTCTTCCAACAGCTGAGCGTACTCGGCCTTGATTTTAGCCTCGCCATCCTTCACTGGGTCCTGCACAGACACAGAGGCACAGTCTTAGAAACCAAGATGCCTGGCGGACCTGACTCACTCACACAGAAGGCCAGTGCATTTGCTGCAGCTGGCTCACATATATTACGCAGATATCAGCTCAATGTGTTGCAAGGAAGCTGGACAAAAACAACTCTTAAAACCTTCCCTTCCTCCTGGTATGATGGACAGAATTATTTGAAATTGTCACAGCTTATAAGTTTTGGTTTGTTTGTAGCTTTATTTTACTGCGATGGAAATTCTTATCCTCTTTTGAGGCATGCGACACGAGCTATGAGGTTGTCAAGGTAATACAAGTGAAAATTAAAAATGAAAATCAGATAACCGAGGGCTATTGCATTACATGGTATTTACATTTTACAGATGACTACAGAAAATTAACCTATCCCCTCTTTACTGTGCTTGTATGAATTATTTATTCACTCCCCCATTAATAATGCTGATTAATGTTTCAAGTTGAAATTTTTTGTTTTTGAGTCCTAAGAACTTACCATTGACTCCATATAAACATGAAATGGTAGATGTGCCAGGGTATGTAGAAAAACGTATAAGGAAAAGGGTCAACAGATTTATTTTGTTTTCACACACCTTGAATTTCATGGAGCTGATCCTGTAGAGGATTTCTCCCATGTGTTCTCTGATCATGGCCCAGGTGATTTTGTTGTCACTCTGAGCTGTGGTCTCCACTGCGTGCCGTGCCATGTCGTAGAAAGCGATCATATTGGAGAGAATGCCCACAGTCTTATAGAAGGGACAGAACCTGAGGAGGTTATGTTAAAAGTCACTTATCGACATAACTGTGAGATTGTGAGATTTTATCACCCTGAGTATTTGAGTATTTAGGAAGAAGAATCTTTTATTGTCACAACAATACACACACAACAAAATATATATATACACACACACACACACACACACCCCCAGCCCCATATTATGCAAACAGAAGAGGTTTCAGAGCTGTTTTTTGGGGGACGGTGCCTTATTCTAGGGCCCTAGAGGTGGACTGACACCTCTCCATCCACCAGTCCACACTACACCTTTCGTTGTCCAGGCTGGGACATGAACCGGTGACACTCCGGTTCCCGAGAAAAGTCCCAACCCAATGAGCCACTTCCACCCACATGACTAATCAAGGAATATTTTTAGACATAAGATACTCAATAGAAGTGTTTCATTTTTAGCTTATCTCTAAAATTGACAGTAGATAAAAAGTGAGAACATGCTACACTGGGTGTTACCTGTCATATGGAGTATAACCATTCTGCTGCAGGAAGTCATCTTTGATCAGTTTAGCCACTTCCAGGGTGATTTTATCAGTTTCTGCCAGCGATGCCTGTTAAGGTGATTACCAGGTCAGTAGCTGCGTTTCCAATATTTTTCAACTAATGCTAAACAGCAATAACAACAACATAGTGATGTAATTGGCTTTATCTGTAATTACCTTTCCAACAAGCTGCACAATCTCAGCCAGGTCCTCCTCCTCCTGCAGGATTTCTTTGGCCTTGGTACGCAACGGCACAAATTCAGGGAAATGCTTGTCATAATACTCATCCAGAGCACGAGTATATTTGCTGTAGCTGATCAACCAATTCACAGAGGGGAAGTGCTTCCTCTGAGCCAGCTTCTTATCCAGACCCCAGAAGACCTGAGAGAAGAAAGCACTTATTTAACTACCCAAAAAAATAAAAAAATAAAATCAACAAGCATGACCTTTTTCATTAAAGTGAAAGTGCGAGCAGAGTTCACCCAATTACCTGTACAATACCAAGTGTGGCTGAAGTAACAGGGTCAGAGAAGTCACCACCAGGAGGTGACACACTGAGGAAAAGAAAAGAACGATATTAATGTATCTATTGTTATTGTTGTGGGCCACCAGTTTTCCTGTCCACTAAAGATGAGCACAGTAATATCTCCCTCTAGTGATATAAAACTGCACTCACGCTCCAACAATACTGACACTGCCCTCTCTCTCAGGGTTGCCCAAACATTTCACCCTGCCAGCACGCTCATAGAAGGAGGCCAGACGAGCACCCAAGTAGGCAGGATAACCACTGTCTGTGGGCAGAAAACAAAAAAAAAAAAACAAAACAAAACAAACCACCACATTAGTATACAGCGTTGACTACCCTTCTGCTTTCCAATGGCAAGACTGAACACTGTACCACCATATAGGTTGTTAGCTGATCTGGATATTTTAGCACAGATTTGGCACAATTTTATGAGCCTCCAATTAATATGTTCTTCATATAATTTACTAAATAAAACATATTCTCTTCTAACAATAATATGAGAAGTGTTATTGTGTTGTGCAAGTCTTGTGAAATCTGATTAAGCGCTACTTCCTTTAATTGAATTTAACTCCTGATGTTTATGATGCCATATGAGGAAATTTAACTAGCAAAGATCAGCAGGTGCCCTTTTTCATTACCAACTGCCACAAATTTGGTCCAGTAGCATTAGTCTGCCTTTTTTTTTTTTTTTTTAAACTCTCTAGGAGACTCCAGACTTACCAGCAGGCATCTCAGCCAGACGGCCAGAAATCTCCCTGAGAGCCTCAGCCCAACGGGAGGTGGAGTCGGCCATCATGCTCACATTGTATCCCATGTCTCTGAAGTACTCAGACAGCGTGATTCCTGCCAAAATAAAATCAGTTAGTGTTCACCACTGGAGCTCATCTACGAGCAATCACAGAATTCTTCATTAAATTATAGTGCTTTTTGGCTTCTGTTACCTGTGTAGATGGAGGCTTCTCTGGCAGCTACAGGCATGTTGGAGGTGTTGGCCACCAGAGCTGTTCTCTTCATGATGCTCTCTGTCTTTCCATCCACCTCCATGGTCAGCTATTGGCCACACAAAAACGTCAGTTATCTTCTGAGTTACTCCAATCAATATAAATTTACAGAGATACCTCTACCCACCTCTGGGAAGTCTCGCAGTACTTCTGACATCTCATTGCCTCTCTCCCCACAGCCTACATAGATGATGACATCACTGTTGGAGTACTTGGACAGGGACTGGGAGATGACAGTTTTACCACAACCAAAGGCTCCTGGGATGGCGGTTGTTCCTCCCTGCACACATCTTCAGAGCGAAGAGGAAAAACTTAGCCAGAAAAAGCCTTTTTAAGGAATTTTGAGTGAGAATATTAAAAGAGGGATGTTGGACTCACGGGAAAAGGGCATCCAAAACTCTCTGTCCAGTCAGCAGCGGGTGATTAGCGGGCAGCTTCTCTGTGACAGGCCGCACTTGTCTGACAGGCCACACCTGCACCATGGTAAACTTTTCCTTCACCCCCTCAAACTCCAGCTCCATCACCACATCCTGGCACGAGCACACACACACACACCAACACCTTTAACAAAAGGCAATAACCAGTGTATCACCTGAAGAGCAGAACTGCAGCTGGAGGTTTGTCAGACTCACCGTGACATCATAGTTTCCAGGGGGAGCCACGTAGGTCACGGTGCCTCTGTTTTTGGGGGGCAGCATGATCTTGTGCCTGATGAGAGAGTTCTCCAACACCATACCATAGATGTCTCCTCCTGTGATGTGACTGCCAACCTAACAAGTGGAATGTGGGAAGAACATACTGCTAATCCAATTCATCATCAATTCAATGATTTTAACGTCCGCATAGACACCTACTCTCAGGCTCTTGCTGGGTGAAAACTCCCACTTGAGGTCACGGTTGAGGGCTCCAATGTTAACACCTCTGGGGATGTAAATACTTTGTGTGATGTCATTGATATCCTTCAGGGGTCGCTGGATGCCATCAAAGATGGACCCCATGATTCCTGGACCCAGCTCAACAGAGAGAGGCTTCCCCGTCCGCAGCACAGGGTCTCCTACAGACACGCCAGCTGCGATCCAGTTCAGAAAAACCAAGCCAGCCAGTTCCAAACAGTTCAAACTAATAGAGCATATTTATACACAACATAACACAGGCTTATTTATGTAGTTCAGCTTTAAGGTCTGTTAGTGGGATGGAGCCTCCCTTGCTGCAGACTTGTATTATAAGACTGGGAGGGCTTTTGAACACATCCACAGAAGATGGGGTTGCATTGGTTAAAGGTAAGGATACATGTCTCCTCGTAGACTTGGATGGTAGCCATGTCACCCTCCAGCCTAATGATCTCTCCCACCAGCTCGCTGTGGCCGACACGAACCAGCTCATACATGGCTGCTCCTGCCATGGCTGTAGCTGTCACCACTACAAATATAAAAAAAAAAAAAGAGTAAAAATCATGAGACCAGAAACTGAGTCCATAATTTTGATTTCATCAACAACTAACTAAACCCTCTTTAACCATGAGGGGAGGCTAAATTGTAATATCTTCCTTAAAAACTGTCAGAATATGTTAGTTTCTTCTTCTCAAGCCCAGACCTGCTGCAAATTTTCTAACAATGTTTCAATTAATTGTGGAGGATGAGACTAATGCAGATAACAGCATTTATGAGTGCGTCTGCGGAAGCAAACCTGGTCCGGAGACGCCATGAACGTATCCAAACTGGCTCTCTCTCTCCTCATCCCTGATCTTCGGCAGCTTGGACATGTCCATCGTCACGGGTTTATTTGTCTAACTGGAAGGAGAAAACCAAGGGAAAGGCAAAAAATATTCAGAGGCATGCAAAGGACCCCATCCATCCCTGCTACATAACATCAGTAATTTCATTTTAATAAGTTCAGGTATAATTAGCGGCCATAAAGTAACTGTGTGTGATTGCTGCTGCTGTGATTCATTTCATCTGAAACAACTAGGAGACAAAATTTATTTTTTTATTTGCAACATGTTTTTACGCTGGTGTTCACATATGTATTAAAGTAAAGTAAGTGAGTAAAGTGATGATGAATGTATTTCTGAATGTAAAATTGTGGTAAAAATGCTAAAAGAAAGAGCAGCACAATTATTCTAAGTGTAACTGAATTCCCAATATGGCTAAATACATATATCCAAATTGCAGGACCTGCAATTTTTGCACAAAATAATTTTGTGAATCCTTATTCCCAGGAGCCTGGTGGTATAAACAGGCACCAAAGCCAACAAATTGTGCTCTCCAGTCAAAAGGAACATGTGTGTTTGTTACAAACTAAGTGGCAAGATAAAGCTGGGGTCTGTAGGGCTGCACATGTTGCAATTTCAGAGACACATGGAGACAGAGTGACACTGACATCAGAGGGGAGCCTGTGCAGCCTGTCCACCCCCGTCACGTCTGCATGTGAACAGAACATGGCACTTTGGAATAAGGAGAATTATCACAGTCTTGCTGTGGTGAATATCAACATTTACAAATATAAACATTCATTATTCGCATTTCTGTCACATTTACTGCATATATCCCATGATAATGTTATCCTAGCTCAATTTGATGGCATGCAGGAGTAACAAAAATTCAATGTATCATCAGTCGTGACAACAAGCCATCCCCACAGGGAGCAGACTGCAGATGCTGTTCACACATCTGCAGTGTACTGTCCGCATCAGTTGGGCCACCACACTCACATCACCCACTTTTCATATCCCTCATTTCTCATTCTCTATCTCATCTCAATCGGATCACACATACACTGCATCTATGCCCTTTTCTTGTCCTTCCTACTCGTGCAGATCTTCCTGTTTACGTGAGACTGCTGAGCCCATCTGTGCAGGACCACAGCAGCTCCGCCAACAGGCCAATGAGGTAATTACAAGCATAACACCTACAAAGGCTTCACTCTGTTCCCCTTGGATATCACTAACAAAAATACTAATTAAATGAACATGTTTTCTATTTTTACTATTTCATATTTTGTACTATACAATTTCAGCCCAACAACAGACTGGTCTCACCTGCTCCTCATAGTTGTTAAAGAGCAATGCACAAGATGAAGATAAGGCCTATTGTTCTGATGATTCAGTCATTTAACCTCACAGATAGCGCTATACCTTCTTGATGAATACAAACCTGACCAAAGAAACTCACATTAAATATAAACCTTTTTCAATCTATATGTGACAGTCATATTATACAATGTATTACATGCATCTTTATACATAGTGATTTTCAAATTCTATTATATAATAATCCAGGCTGACACATTATAAAATATATCCATTACTTCAAGATAAAAGAGTTGTGCATTAAGAATGAAGAGACATAAGACCTGATCATATGATCCTGGCACATGACTGGCCTTACTGTGTCAGTCTCTTTAAGGAAGTGGAAAACTAGCATGGTGTAAAATTGGGAAGTACAAATCATGACTTAGTGTGGAAACACCACAGACAATCTTCAACCTGACCACTGTCCTTCACAGAAAATGTACATGGGGCTTAATTAAGATTACTTTATTCGTCATTATAATAATATTGACCTGACCTTTCTTTGCTACTTTGTAGTAGGTGATAGAGAAAAAGATTGAAATAATCATCTTCTGTCATCAGATGAGATAATTCAAAGTCAAAGAGGGCAATACATATTGGGGGCTTAATGCAATTTAGGACTGAAAGCTTTATGGTCCGTGTTGAATATTTGTTGTGACAGTGAAGTTAGCACTGAAAAGAAAATTGGCGTGTGAAGATTTGGTGTCTGTGCAAAAATAGGCAGAGGAATTTTTCATGTAAGTGAGATGACCACGCAAAACATCTTGACACATTGACGTTAACTGCTGACCAGATCTTCACTTTGTGGGTTTTAATACAAAATCACCTCTCGGTTACAGAGATTGGGTGACCTGGTAGCCTGGTAGAAGTCGGCATAGGTTTAGCGGTGATTCCCGTTTTCCACCTTTCCAGGAAATTGTGCCCCTGTTAGCTTCACTGACAGACCGAGCAGAGTTAAAAACCGAAATGTCGGTGACCTCCAATCAATCCTACGTCTTCTCAACACTGTAAAATCGTTAGCCAGCTCTGCATATTGCTGGATGTTACGACAACGATAGCAGGATTGGTCTCTCGGCCTGGCTGCAAACTGCAGGCTCCACCGATTTTAGCGCAAGGATGAAAAAAAAAAACTTCATGATTTTATTTCCGAGACACAACAAGGAAAACGTCGTTTTATCCAATCGAGACAAAGCAAACGGAAAATATAACTAATATCACTCACCGTATGGTGTTGAAGTGGTGGCTTGCCGTCTCACCTCGAGAGAGAGAAACGATGAGAGGTGCGATGAGAGACAGCAAACGGAGATCAGCTGACTTCATTCACCAGTCGCTCGGTTTTACTGCTGGGCCAAAGCAGCTGCCGCCATTTTGGATCCGCCCCGAGAGCACCGCAAAGATAACGAACGATGAGGATGTATCACTCCTCACAGCTTCAATGGGCAGCTGAGAGGAGACCGTAACTGGGGAAAAAGGCGTTTTTTGAGTCCTTCAATCCGTGTTTTTCTTTTGCTTCAATTCTCACGTCCCATTTGGCTGTCACTCAAAACGAAACACGTTGTACTGTTATGAAAGTTATAGGACCGTGGGATATCATATGAATTATCACTCTAATATATATATATATATATATATTAGATATATATTTTAGTTGATACATTTCTGAAATGGGTTTTAATGTCCTTCGTAGTTTCGTGCATATAAAATCCTTCAGCATATACAACGTATATACAACGTATATGCTGATATACGAAATATTTAAATAAATATTTACGGTATACGTTGTATACCGTAAATATATATCAAACATATTTCAACATATTTCAGACAAGATTTTGGACAGGGAGTCAGTGTGTCTATTTCTCATGTGTTCAATATCTTTGTAGTAACTTTTGAGCCAAAATGGAGGCGCGTTCACAATTTACCGTGATTAATTATTTACTCCATGAAGGTGTCTTTTTGCTAAAGTGCAATATATAGGTAATATTTTAACATAGAGATTTTTAAAGAGTTTTTCGATACATATGAAGGTCTTGATTCTTTTTTTTTTTTTTTTTTTTTAATCATGTGTGACGATATATATAAAAGTATTGGCCTTTTTTAAAGCAGGTACGTCCCACCAAACTACACTTTTACAAACATGAAGTTGCAGCTGTAATGTATGAACATACACGCAGAAGAGCGTATATAAACCCTGTGTAAGGACTTTCAGGTTGCAATTCTTCTCAAACTCCTGCTTCATTCCGGTGTACTGACATGATCTCAGTCCTAACCATGAGACTACCACACCATTGGATAACACACAGGCTCTGTACAGCTGACCCAATATTAGCGTAAGATTTGGACAGTCAGATTAACCTGCCTGGACCACCTGACCCACACTATATATTATTTTGGGTGTAGAACATAGATCAATAGCAGATTTGATAAATTTAGATTACAATAATCAATCAAAGACAGCCCTGTCATCTTGTGACGCTGGTCTTGTAGAGGCAAATAGCTTTAATTCATTTTGTGGTCATTTGGCGTTAAATTTTGTCCAACTTTTGCACTTTTCAACTAACTGACGTGCAGAAAAGCCAACTGCAGAGCAATAGCTTTATTCCAGGGTTAGTATCGCAGAATTACCTGAAAGACGAAATTCGGGGCGAAGAAGTTCTGTAAGACGCGGTTGTGCGCATGCGGGGGTCAGGGTTGACAGTCCCCACACAGTCGTGGAGGGAGTACAGATGCTAAGCTAACGGCAACCAGCGCAACTAGCTACATGTGGAGGGTAAAACGGGAGGCATCCCTGACCCTAACTCTGTCAAAATTTCTCCTTTTTACCCCAAACATCATCAAAGTTCAGCCTCATCCAAAATAAGGGATAATACCTGTTTACAATGAAAGGGTGAGTGTAAGCTTTTGGGTCACGAATAAGTAGCTTAGCACGAGTAAAGTTTTTCATGTTAATTTTTTTGCAAGGGAGGCGGGGAGGAGACGGCAACGCTAGCTAGCTAGCTTGCTAAGCTATTTTTATTTTGCTGTAGGACAAAATATACTAACGACAGCGCCGATAATTAAATGGTTTCGTGTCGGATATTCTCGTTAAGTTGAGCCGATGGTTGGCTCGTCTAGGGCGCTACCGAGCAAAGACAGCCAGTTAGCTGGTGATTGGAAGCTGAGTCAGTAAACCCAGTTCAGCTAAGCTAAACAGACAAACCCTGGATCTTAGATCATTTGTATTCTCGCGTCAAAAGCGACAGTAGCTCGGCTGATGTCCAGCTAAAGGGATGTGGCAGAGGCAGTAGGTTATGAGACTAGAAAGATAAACAGTTCGTGTATGTCGATCAACTGTGTCAGTAAGCGTAACGCCAACTCCTGAGTTTGTGGCAGCCTGCTCAGTGTAACTTGATCTGTCAAAGTAACGCACCAGCAGTGATGCACCACGTTCTTCTACACGTTTTCTGGCCAAAGAGTCAGTCCTCAGATGACCAGAGGAAGATTAACACTGAACTGAGTAAAATGTTCAGGTAGGATTTCACAGACTTTGCTGTCTGAAGCGTGGACGGATGCTGGCTCCGCACGTCTCCATGAACAACACACGTGACCACCAACTGTTTTTGGATGCGTATTCGTCCTAAAAATACCCCTCTCCTAAGCAAACTGGATTGTCGGGATTGGATCACTTGCTAAGACACAAACTGAAGTCTGTAGATTACAACATGCAATTCCTGAATATAGCAGGTCCGGTATCAACTTTTTATAATCTGATTGCGCACAGTTTCCACCTATTTTTGTAAACCTGGTTCATGACCAAATGTTGTGGAATAATTACGGCTGTACTAATGAAAATTTTAACCCTAACCCTCGTCAATTGATCCGAATTTATTAAGTATTTTCGCGAGTAACTGCAATTTGTGGAAGATGCCCATCACAAGTTCTTAATGTGCTACATGACTTCTTCAAATAGGTAATTCCGTCTGACAACAATCCAAAGGTTTTATGTTTACAATGAGATAGGACAACAAAAAGCAGCAAATCCTTACAATTCAGCAGATGCAGTTCACAATAATTAAACTACCTAAAAACCTGATCAGTTATGCATAGTTTGGTGTTGGCTAATCAAGTCTTTAAAATTCATCTTGTAATTTTAGTTTTTGAAATAATGCACTTTACACTGTTGGTTGATTTTTGAGGGGGAAATACAATTCAAGTACTCAACAGTGTTAGATTTTGTAGTCAACAAAACTCCAAGGGCTCTCCATTCAAAGTTGCTATTTAACGCCGTTTGAGCTTTGTCAGCTATTTGACCGTTTTGCTCTTGTTCCAGTAGCCGGATCGAGCTGGGGGATGTTACACCCCACAACATTAAGCAGCTGAAACGCCTGAACCAGGTCATCTTCCCCGTGAGCTACAATGACAAGTTTTACAAAGATGTACTGGAAGTGGGAGAGCTTGCAAAGCTAGGTAAGTGACACCACTTATGTAACTCCTGTAACTTGAAATAAATCATTTGTAAAGCTTAGATGTTTAAAATTGTGCCTTTCATTGTATGCATTATGAATCCAAATTAATATGTATTAAATGGAGGCGCAAAATTAGGGACACGCAAAAAAACAAACAAACAATAGGAGTCAGTTTTTAGTGCAGTTTAGGGGCCTGAACAACTACATGACTATGTATTTCCACAGTGAAAGGCAATACAATTATCATTGTCTCATTCACAGTGTTGTCATAGATTTTCCGGTCTGTTACTGGTGTTCCACAGTTACCACTTCTTTGTCTTGCAGCATACTTCAATGATATTGCAGTGGGTGCTGTGTGCTGCAGAGTGGACCACTCTCAGAACCAGAAGAGACTGTACATCATGACACTCGGCTGTCTAGCACCCTACCGTAGACTTGGAATTGGTAAGGAGCTCTAAAATTCTATAAGATGATGATGCGTGACATTGTTAGGATTTTTGTTTTTGTTTTTTTTCCACTTTCTTTCTCTAACTTATTCTTTGTGTTCCTTTCAGGTACGAAGATGCTGAATCATGTGCTAAACATCTGTGAAAAAGATGGCACTTTTGACAACATTTACCTGTGAGTATGTGAAGAGATTTGATTGTTAGTGTTTTGTCTTTTTTGACGTATTTGACACACATTTCTTGTGGGAAGATCATTTTAATGACTGATTGTTTCAGTTCAAATATAAACGTAAACCATTATATTCTGTGGTAACTGTTACTTTTCAGTTACTTTTGCAAATCCTCTCTTTAAACACTAATGATACCTTCTTCTTTTTTCCCTTAACCCTCCTAATAGTCATGTGCAGATCAGCAATGAGTCCGCCATTGACTTTTACCAGAAGTTTGGCTTTGAGATCATCGAAACAAAAAAGAATTACTACAAGAGGATAGAGCCTGCAGATGCCCACGTGTTGCAGAAGAGCCTGCGTAGCCCATGTGCACCCCCCACCGGAGAGCTTCAGAAGGCAGAGTAGGGGCACATCATTGAAAGAGCACAGATGTGCCCACCTCCACAGAAAAAGAACTGTGACAACTGCCCCAGGGTCAACACATTCAACACTTTCTTCAAAGGACGCTAAAAAGAGAAAACAAATTTAAAGTACAAAAATTGCTGCATTTATTTTGCAAAGGGGTCCCCTTTGAGTTTTGCATATTTTATTGCTCCCCTTTCCTCATACAGATAATTGACAATGACAAAAAGTACCTAGAGTTTCCTAGAGTGTCTCTATTGACAACATTGCCACAGAAAGTTTTAGACTTGGTGGAGGGGGAGGTTGTGGTGATTACAAATCATTCTGTTCATGTTTGAAAGGTTTTTATGCGGTTATTAAAGCTAATAGGGACATATCTATACTGTTGAGCAGAAGAAAACAGTTTGTTTGAAGCTGTAAAAGTGTTTGAAAGACCATCACTGACACACAAAATCCCAGCTGGTCAGCTGGGAGTGATGCTTTGAGATTTTGATGTGGAACAGTCAAAACTCTATTCCCTCACCACCTGAACCCTGGGATTCATGGGAATTGAGTCAGACCAGTTTGATGATATGTCTTGTCCAGAGGGGAAAAGTAAAACTGTATCCCATCGGTACAAGTGCAAGGAAGGCTGAATGGTTTTGAGGTGGTGGGAAGACATGATCACCACTCAATTTTTGAGTAACTTTACTTTCCAGCCTGTTAATTTAATTCCCCTTCAAATCTTTCTGTTATTCTTATTTTTTACATTGAGAGGACAAATGGTTCAGAGGTTCTCCTGGGCTTAAAAGTGAAGATGAAAACATTAAGGAATGAGAGTAACAAACAAAATATCATATTGAATGTGTTACTGGGAATGGCACTCCACAATGTCTTGTTTGTGGTGTTAGAATAATAGATTGGCTTTTTTGGGATTGGATTTGGGCATTATCTTCAGTGGTATAATGAAGGTTTGTGAGGATGTGTGTCTCTTGATGCATGGAAGTACTTTGAGATTTCTTACCTTTATCTCCCTTGGCACGTTGTGTAGCCACCTCAGAGAAATGGTCTTCTCAAACTTCCTGCGTCAGTCACATTCTGTTTCTGAACACACCTTCATTAGATTTGAGCCACAACTGACAGTTTTGAATAGTGTATCACCCAGAGGAAGCTCTGACCCTCCTGCATGCAAGGAGAGTTGTGGCCTCTCCATTGTATTATAAGCATGTTTCTCCTTTCTTTGAAGAATTTTATCTTTTCTGGAGCTCTATATTGTAAGACTTTTTAACGTCTAAATAAAGGAATTACTATTTGCAGTAAATGTAATGAGGTTGTGTTTTTCTTTAATTTTCATTGCAAATTATCTGCTAAATACACAGAAATGCGGTTTAAAATTATCACTACACTGGCAGAGGTGCAGCATAAATGTCTGGTTGCATTCGTCGTAAATTCATCCTCGGATGCCCTCTTGCACGTTGTGATTGGCTGAAACCTCCTATGTCTCGAATGCTATTGGCCATGATGTCATACAGAGCCCGCCCCTGTTTGCTCAAGTTAGGTGTACCCAGATTGTTTTGAGAGATGAGTTGAGTGGAATGCCTTGCTCGCTAACAGTTAGCATCGATATTCAAAGTTGTCGCAGACACAGACAGTCTCCAAAATGTCGAGACAAGAGGTTAGTGGAAATTATCCTTCATTGACAGCTATTAATCAGCAGGGACGTGAAGAAATACAGCATTAATTAGTATCATAATCATGTCGGTAACGGTAAGACAAGCTAGCCTTTAGCTCTCTAGCTAATAACTGAATAGATAATTGCTCAGGTTGCTAGTTTCTTGCTGGTTAAGAAACGGGATAATTATTTGGCTATCTCATACTGACTACAATGTAGACCAGAGTTTATTCATCGGAACTGTTTCTAATCTTTAAGCAGATTGTAATTACGTGGTAATATGCAGGTAAATGAGTTTAGGTTAGCTGTAAAGCTAGGTTAATCTAAAACTGCTTGTTAGCATCTAGTAGTTTTCAGTGTGTCCCTTAAAGGTTTTTTCCTGACAAACTCGTATCTAGAGCTGTTTCAGTTCGTATGACAACACGATTACAGTCTAGCTGCGTCTTAATCATTTCTCATTTGTACTCCACAGCTAGCTGGTGTCATCATACATCAGCCAACTTATTGATAATTCATACGTTGTCCGTATTGTGTTTTCATCGCAGGACGGACACAGAAGGGATTTAAGGTCCAGCTGTTAAATGTGTTGACTGGTACCTTATCATACAGGATGCCAGAGATGACTGAAACTCAGACACCCGGTCGTAAACCCAAGTAAGGATGTTTGACATATCTTCTATTGGTTGTTGCTTTAATCAGATTGTCAGTACAGACAGATGTAAATGTAATGCAAATCTGATTATTGTTATTTTTGCAGAAAGAAGAAAAACAAAGAATCTCACAATGCAGGTAAAATAGTACCTCCTGTGTGTGCTTTTACTCTGGTCATGCTGCTAGATTTAAGTGAATTTCTATGACTGGGCACCATTGGATTGTTATGTTATCCAGAATTGTATTCTCTTCTTTATGTAGTTGAGAGACACAGAAAAGAGAAGATTAATGCTGGGATTAACCGCATTGGTAATCTTCTGCCCTGCTCCCAGGCCCTTAAACAGGCAAGAGACACGTTGACATTAATTTTACTCCCTATCGGTAATGTTATGGTCAAATTAGTGTCTATATGTGGCATATTTTAACAAACAATCTTTATCATCCCTTTATCTGTAGAGTAAGAACATGATCTTGGACCAGGCTTTTCGCTACATCACTGAACTGAAGAAACAAAATGACGCAATGCTTCTGGAGGGAGGAGATAAAGTCCAAGGTGGAAGTTAACAATTTCACACCTTGTGCATATTTTTTTAAGTTACTCATAGTTAAAACATGCAGAAAGTGCAATTATATGGTATTTGTGCTTGATTATGTTTGCTTTGCTTTTGTTTTAGCTGAAGAGATCCGTCGGCTGCGACGTCAGCTGGATGAGCTACGAAAGGAGAGTGCTCACTACATTGAACTTCTGAAAGCCCATGACATTAACCTTCTAGAGGATCCCACTATTCACTGGAAGGGCAAGCAGCGCTGTGCCAAGGTGGCAAAAGTGACTCCTACTCACCAACTTCCAAAGGGGATTATTGTCTATTCCAATGGAAATGTGTTGTGCCCAGCAGGAAAGGAGGCCAGCCCAGGGAAACAACCTGCAGAAACATTAATTCTTCAGCCACAGTCTGAGGTTAGTGCCAGGGTAAGAGTTAATGGAGCCCTGCTGCAAGTTAACACCTCTTCTTCTACCCCTGCCCTTCTCCCTGGGTCAGCTGTAACACCCCATCAGTCAGCATCAGGCCTGAGAGTGGTAGAGCAGTGTGTGGTCGAGACACCAGCTGGAGCTCCCACCTTGCCACCGTCTGTGTCTTACATCACGCTCCAGATACCTACAGCTACTACAGCACTGCCTCAGCATCCTCAACCTCCAGCCCAGACCTTCACAATAGCAGCCACTTCAGCCTCACAGCCTGTCACTGAAAGTCCTGCTCCAACCGTGTCCACTGTCCCTAATTTTCCTCAAACTGTAACCAGAGCAACAGCCCCAGAGGTTTCCTCATGGGTCACACAGGACACTGCCATCAGAACTGTAAGTTATACTGCTGTCCCTAACAGCCAAGCCCTTCTTAGGGCAGGGGCAGCAGGAAGCACGCAGACCACCTGGACAACTCTGCAGATGGCAGGGAACACAGTACAGCCAGTTTGTCAAAGTCTCCCCATCCCAGAGGTCAGCAACACCACACAGGCTGTCCAACAGGTGACTATCTGTCCAATGAGCAACAAACCATCTGTTCAGCCCATACAAATACAGATGCATCCAAATGTCCCTGTACAGCGGGCGCCCATTACAGCCCACATTCAAGCGCAGCCTATTCAAAGATCACCCCAGTTACGGCCCGCAGTCCTGAACCAGACACAGACTCAGCCGGTCTTAGCCCCTCAAACTCAGTGTGCTGTTCTCCCCCAGTCAGCCATAGTACCCCAACCAGCTGTCGTAGCCCACCCTGCCATTGTATCGCAGCCTCAGTCCACTGTACTTCAACCAGCGTCATTGCTGCCCAATCCTCCATCAGCCCTCATCCCACAACCTCAGCCAGCGTTGGTCCCTCAACAACAGGCTACCATGCTGCCCCTTCTTCAGACCATGCAGGTGTTGCAGGTCAACCCAACGGGAGCAACAGCCTCGAGTGTAACAGCACCACAGAACACTAACAATCCAAGTGTGGTAATCCTGCAGCAGGCAGGTTCTTGCCCAACCCAATCAGTTGTGAGGGAAGAAATATCAAATCAGACACCTTGTCAGCATATTGTAATCATCCAGGCTCCCAATCAGACGGCACCAGCCCCTCAGAATCCCCAGATGGGCATGTTGCCTACTGCTGTGCCCTCTGCAGTTCCTGCAGTGTCTACTCAAATATCAACAACTAGCAGTTCAATGTCATCTTTACCAAATGTTGGGGGGAAGCAGCTGGTGCACATCCTTCCACGCCCTGTACAGCCCCAAATGAACCACCCTCTGCATGTTACTCAAGCATCATCTTCTCCAACGGTTCCTCCAGCCCCGCAGACTATCACTGTGAATGGCCAGGTGTTTGCCTTGCAACCCATGAAGACCTCTGACAAAGCGAGCTCCCAGGGTGGCCAGAGTACACTCCAGTTGGTTCAGCCCACCACCACTGAGGAGCCTACTACTAATGTGGCCCTCAACAGTTTAGGGGCCCTCAGCAGTCTTAACCAGAGCATCTCTCAGGGTCTTCCACTTACGATCTCTAGCCAAAACAATGGACAGCCTCTGGCTACTCCGTTATCAGTAGTCCAACAAAAGCAGCAGCAGCCTCCTGCTCCGGTGCCTGTCTCTGGAACCGCGCCTACTCTACCTGTCCGGCAGCTTCAGGTCCCTTGTTTGAACCCAGTTACTTCAGGGCTGGTGGTTAATGCCTCGAAGCCTTCAGGAAAGCGGCTTCGCACAACTTTGAATATAAAGAGAACAACAGCTAAAAAGACTAAACCTGTCAAGAAAAAACTGCTAAGTCAGGTGCAACCTGCTGTTGCTGTTTCAGCCATGTCCATGGGTGCTGCAGGAGACAGTCAGACAGTCACAGTATCTCAAGCTTTACAGAGCTCAACTGTAAAAATCACAGACACTCCCCAAAGATGTACTGCAGCTGTAACAGGTGCAGATAGCAGTGAAGCTATTGGAAATGTCAATTCTGAACAAAACACAAAGAAAACTATGGCCTGTAGTTCATCTAACGAGACAACTACATCCGGTCAATCCCATTTGCAGAGCAAAACTTCTGTCAGTGCATCTCAGAGTGAATGTATAGCAGCTACAGTAACAACGATGAATTCTGCATTGGTGAAGCCATCTATCAGTGCAGCTGTAGTAACTGAGAATAAACCAGGTTTATTTTCTGGCAACAGCTCACCTATAACCAAAGTTTTAGTTCCAGACATTAAACAACCAACCACCAGTACAACAACTAGCACAACGCAAAGTAAGCCATCTGCCACAACTCCTATTTCAAGACCGAGTAGATCTGTTGTCAGTTGTACAGTTGCCAGTGAGATTGGATACACTTCCACCTCCGTTTGTACAGCCTGTTTGACTCATGTTTGCACCAGTAGTATCACAACAACTGCACCAGTATCTTTAAATCAGACTTCCCAACCGACTTCAGTATGTCGCCCCCTGGGATCTAATACCCAAGCCTCTCTTCCCTGTATTAAATCCCAGCTTCAGCCCTCAGTTTCATCCTCTGTGGCACTAAGTGTGACTCTGTCATCACCTGCAGCAACCTTTTCTGCAACCCTCCCCTCTATTACAGCCCCACCTACAAGTTCAGAGTTTAGGAAAAGGGTTAGTACCAATAGAGGTCAAACACATCAGACTGACATAAACATGCCAAACCCCTCCTCCTGCCATCCCGCAGAGGTCAAACCAACCCAACCCCCTAGACGGGATAGAGAGTCTCAGGAAGAGAGACACTCCATAACAGCAGAGAAGGAGGGCTTGGTTCCAGCCACTTCTGACACTAGAAAGGACTTAAACCTATCTCAACAGGTGTACACCAACCTCGATGATCAAACTCTGGAACATCCTATGACTTCTACCAGGCAAACAGATTCCCCTATGTCTACAGGAGCAGGTGGAGGTAGAGGTTTCTCTGTGGCATCCATGCTTCCACAAGGCCATAATATTAGTGCATCATCTGGCTCCTTTGGAACGTTTACATTCACATCTGAGCAGGCAGAGATTTTGGCTTTGGCTATGCTAGAACAGGACAGTCCTGGGAGGAGGAATGGAGGTTGCTCAGGGGATAACACAACTTCAACTAACCCTAACAAAACCATATGGGAGCCACCAAAAACCCCACCAGTTTCCAGTAAAGAAAGAGGCTCAACTGGACAGCACACTAAAGTGACTAAGCCCATGGATACGATAACGGTTAAACCAACTGTCCAGGTTGCAGTCAGAGGACCAATTGGCGAAGGGTCTGTCGGTGGACCTAATGGAAACAGACATCCACAAAACATATCTTACTCCCAGTCCCAGTCTGTTTCCCAGGTGCAGTCTCAGAGCTCATCCCAGAGTGGCACAGTGGCTAGCCTCAGTGTTAATAACCTGATTAGACCCAGTTCAACTCAGCAACCGTACCCTGGTTCTCCCAGTCTTGCTGGCCAACAGGGCTCAGTTCCTTCGCCAGTTGGCACCTCAGCTCACATATCCCAACCCTCCAACAATGCCCTCTCACCCTGTTCAGGGGCAGCTCAGCAAAATGAATACACCCCCTTAAAGACTCCTTTCAGGGCTCAGGCTGGAGTTGGTATGGGAGAGCGACAAGTGAAGATCATCTCTAAGCGGCAGGCCCAGGAGGCAGTGATGCTAAACACTGGGAAACGACCCAAGCCTTGTCCTCCATCAGCTACCACTGTTAGCCATATGGATATAAAAGCACCAGATCACAGCCAGATGATGGTGGGACAGCTGCTGCCCACCTCCTCAACTGTCATGACAAGGATTAATTCAGAAAGTGGAGGGCCCCTCTTCTCCACAAACTCGTTCATGAGCCCAGTGACTCGTTCCACAGATGGCCACTGCCCTCCTCAAGGGCCTCCTGAGCAGAACCAGCCAGGGGTGCTTCATCTGCCCCAGGGTCATCCACAACATGCTGCAACTCAGTCTGGTCAGCATCTGGGAGGTAACCTCTACATGAAACAACAACAGCAGCAGCAGCAGCAGCAGCAGCAGGAGCAACAGAGACACCATCTCTATCATTTACAACACCACCTAACACAGTCCGACCCTGCACAGTGCCACTCTCTACACCAGAGGGCGCTGCAGCAACAACAACAAGAGCAGCAGCAACAGCATGTCCAGAAGAAGCGCGAACTTGTCAGAGGCAATCAGACAACTTCACCTGCTGGTCTACCACAGAAGCAGCATCATCTGGAAAAGACTGGAGTTCAGCAGCAACAACAGCACTCACATCAACAACAACAGCCACAGCATCAACAACACGCACAACAGTCCCAGCAGCATGCACAACAGTCCCACCAACAATCACAACCACATCAACAGCCAACGCAACACCAACAACCTCAGCACCAACAACACCAACAGCAGCCACATCAACAGCAGCCCCAGTCGCAACATCAACACCAACAGCAGCAGCAGCAGTTACAGCAACAGCAAAGTTCCCACTCACGGCACCAGCAGCATCTACAACAGCAGATCCAGCAGCAACAGCACTTTAGGCACCAGGAGAAGAGCTGTGAAGCCCAGGCAGCAGGATCCAGGGCCCACCACAGCAACCACCTGGCTCAGCAAGAACATCTCAAGGTTGGTAGTGTGACATGGTGCTAGGATTTAGTTTGGAAATGGTCCGAGAGCTTGTCTTTGTTCTTATTGTTAGTTTTGATAATTAAGAAATAAGAGACTATAAGCTAAATGTCATCAATCAGTTATTATTACATTTCTAGTTATTATTACTAAATGTTAACTAAATAGATGTTCAACAGAAAAAAAAAATAAAAAACACATTGTTATTTTTGTCCTGGGCATCACAGCACCCCCAAAAAATCATCAAAATTGTATGGTTGTAATTAATTTCACCACTTGTTAGTATTTTTAATTTGTACTGTCTCTTAATATCTGGAAAATATGGGGAAAGCATATTTTGTTACTGCAGCTGCACAGATATCTGACAGTCAGGTGACTGATATTTTCTCTCCCTCAGCCTGGTCAGGACCATAACGCTATGCAGAGGATGATGAGCTCTAGGACACTGGAGCAACAGCTCATCTCTCCTTCCAGCAACCCCGTGTCCAGGTCATCTGATCTGGCCTGCACTCCGTCACGCCAGGAACGTCATCGTGTTTCCAATTACTCAGCAGAGGCACTCATTGGTAAAAGCTCCACTAGTGGTGAACAACAGCAGCGTATGGGTCTTCACCTTCAGTCTGGCCATGGTGCAACACAGGAGCAGCCAGACCTCCGTGGTTACCTGGATACATCACGAGGGAAGGCCAACATTGCACACAACCCACAGAACCGTCTGCCTTCGGATCATCCAGGGCCTGCCGATGTTCAGCGAGTCTCAGAATGTCCACCCTTTAAGGCCATGGTTGGAGGTGGAGGAGGAGCACATCAGCTCAGCGGTTTCGAGGTTCAGGTGTCTCGTGGGAGTGATATGGCACCTAAGTCGGTGCCTCCATCTCAGAGGAACCCTCAGGGGCAGCAGCAGGGGGGGTTCAGGATGAATGTTGGCCCTCCAGCAGATGGCAGAAACCGGGGAGGCTACAGTGGAACTCATCCTGGTTCACAAGGAGTGCAGGTTGGACCGGCATTGTCCCGGGAGCAAGAAGGTTGTCACCAGAGTTTCATGCAAAGCCTCCTTTCCCCACATCTCCCTGAGCAGAGCAACCACCAGCGAGCAGTGCAGTGCTGTCCCCCAGTCAGCATGGAGTACAGTTGTGTTCCAGGAAGCTCTTCAGGGGACATACAGGCCAAGGCCTCCAGCCCCAGTGTGCCCCAGACACAGAAGGCTCCAGCTATGCGCCTTGGAGAGGGCAACAAGGGCCATATTTCTCAGGTCAGCGGTAATATGCATGGAGGTCCAGGTGTCCGAGCAGGCCTCCCCCACCCTCCAACCCCGCATAGCACCTCTGAGCCAGGCCGGTCCTCAGCCCCCTCCCGACCACTCACTGCTGTTAGCCACCACACTCGCCATGTCACACGCGACACTCAGCCATCCAAGCTGAGACCTGGGGACCGACCTCGATCAGGTGCTCTTAGACCAAGCAACCCCTTTGAGCCTGAGGGCCACTTACCTCTGCCCTCTGGAGGCGGGGTACTGCTCAGCCGACCTCAATCTGGAGGAGAAGCGCGGCGCAGCACAATTGTTCGTTTTATGGCAGATAGTGCTCAGGTTCCTAGCGACAACAACCTGGTTCCTGAGCAACATTTAACTCAAAATTTTGGTTTCCCCTTTATTCCTGAAGGAGGAATGAATCCTCCTCCCATCAATGCTAATTCCACATTTATCCCTCCAGTCAGCCAGCCCAACACCTCCCGTACACCCTCCCTTCTGCCTGTGGAGCCCCAGAACACTTTACCCTCCTTCTATCCTTCCTACTCTCCAGCAGCCCACCCCAGTCTTCCCAGTGATGTCACACTCCAATATTTTCCCAACCAAATGTTTACTAGCCCAAGTGCCGACAAAGGCAGCGCGCCTCCACTCAACAACCGTTTCGGCTCTATCCTTTCCCCACCTCGGCCTGTGGGTTTTGGCCAGGCCAGCTTCCCCTTGCTCCCGGATATGCCCCCAATGCCCATTGCCAACTCATCTGGAATCACCCCTCACATATCCAACTTCAGTTTGACTTCTCTGTTCCCTGAGATTGCCACTGGCATGCCGACTGACGGCTCAGCCATGCCCATGTCTCCACTGCTGTCTCTATCCAACACATCGTCGGCTGACTCTAACAAGCAGCCTAATCGCCCTGCCCACAACATCAGCCACATTTTGGGCCACGATGGCAGCTCTGCTGTGTGACGAGAGCTACTGCTGCATGCTCATGAATTTTTTTGGTGAGACATTTTATGCTTTTCAATTTTCAATACACCATGTGGTGGGGAGTCACCAGATGAACAATGTGTAGGTTGATATGACACATCACGCCATCGAGTGGTGGCTTTTGTCTTCACATTTTGAACCTCAAATGTGTTTCCTTTGGCATATGTATATTATCAGTTACAATTTGTAATATTTCAAAATTTATTTTGGGAACATGGATGTGTGGTCCTTTTAAATTTCTTTGTTCAAAGTGTTGGTTAAACCAACAGGTTTGGTAGTAAAACAAAATCAAATTTAGGTTTAGAACTTGAATTTTGGGTCATTAAGAAACCTGCACAGTTACCTACCAATGTAATTTACTAACTTATATCAGGTTGTATTGTACAAATTTTCTTTCCAAGAGCTATTTTGTAAATACCAATGTTTCATATCAGAATTGTTAGAGTATGTATTTGTAAATACAAAATTGTTTAATAAAGTTTATAAGAAGAACTTTGTATTTCCTCTCAGCTGTAGAATTGTGTATGTTTCTGTTATACTCGTTTAGGAGGCACATGGGTCCGATTATACATTTTTACTGTCTGCACAATGCAGACAGTAAAAATGTATAACAGGAATATTTTAAAGCTGATCATTGCAAAATCACACAGGTAATTATTTCACTTAAAAATCTAGAAAATCAGTCATCAATGGGTTGAAGTCAGCCTTCATTTCAATTTGTTTTAACTACTCTCCTAAAGGGTAATGGGTTATGTGCAGACTTGCATTGCATTAAAAGAAAGAATAGACGCACTTTACAGTGCTCAATTTCATAAGCTTTTATTTACATGCAATAGTGCTCCAGCATGTGCAACCACAAAACAGCTATACTTGAAAAGGGGAGTGTAGATTCGGGATCTCCTTCATTTCGATTGCAGATGTCTCTGGAAAAGACTAATACTTGTGCACCGACCTGTGAGGGAGGAATAATACTGACACACCTGTCACAGCGCCCTCACCTGGCTGTCATTTGGTAACCAGCAAATGAGTAAACAGAAGCGGTTGCAGTATAAAGATCAGCTTATCAATGACTGCGTTAAAAGATAATTTCCAGAATCTCTCCCATTCAGTGATTTTAAAAAAATATGAATCAAAAAATAAATAACTATACAATATATAATCTCTTGTACGCTACTGGAACAGAATGATTTATGTTGCATACACTTGCTAATAGTTTGTTAATGATGAATGAGGCATAATACATTTGTGTTACTGCTATACAAAATGACAGACATAACATGGATCTCAAAAACATGATAAAGCAACAGCGAAGAAGCACCTCAAACTTACAGCATCATAATGGTCCCTTTGTTTCTGTCGTACATAAAGCTAAGTACCTAAGGTCCGAACATTTAGGATGGAAGTCTACAAGGAATGGCATGAGGAACGAGGACAGTCTCGACATGAAGCGCTGAACTGAAAGGAAGCCCCTGATCGTCTTCACATGAGGAATGATGTCTCAAAGTTATTTCCCTACTCAGGAAATGCAGAGTTCAGCATCACAACATGGTACTCCCTTTGTCCGTGACACAGTGAGAGAGGGGTTGGATGAATAAAGTCTTTTTTTTTTTTCAATATGAAAATAACCTTATATACAGTATAATCAGACACTTATGTACAAAAGCATAAATATATAAATATCTGTGATACAAAAATAAATATTTTCACTTATTTTCTTCTGTTTGACTGTCTCTTATGCATCTGTTGTGTTGTGTCTCCCTTCGTCCTCAGGGGATGCTTCATTTGGGAGGATGTTCACTTCCTGTATTATTGTATTTTGGGACTGTGGTGTTGTGGCTGTTGATGAGGAAGTGGTGAAAATCCCTTCATCTTCTAGAGATAAAAGAGGAAAAGATGTCGGCTCTGCAGAAAGACAGGTAAAAAAAACAAACTGGTGTTTCAAGGTGCCAGATTTAAGGTTTTCAGTCCACATACAGGCTTCTCCACGTCTTAAAGAAATTGTCATCCTCGATCAATTCATTTATCTTATCACATCTAAAGCATATCTGCATTAAGAGTTAGATCTTAGGAATTGAAATGTCAGTCCTTCACTATCCTTATAAGGTCGAGTTTTAAAAATGCAATTTGATAAATAAAAGGAAAGAATTCCTACATACTTGAAGAAAAGTCCTCCATTTTATCTCCATCATAGCAGCTGTCATCACCTCCCAGCTCCTGTGATCTGAGGTGCTGATGGGGAGAGTCGAGGAGCTGAAGAGTGGAGTCATCAGGAGAACAGCAGGTCTGTTCATGATGATCTGGACCACTGAGGAAGAGGAGGAAAAAATGTTATGCAGATGATCAAAATCTATAAAAACAAGACAAAATATTCGTTTTTGTACCATTTAATATTTTTAGAATGATTCAGGGATTATTTGATTACTTGTTCTTTGCAGTACTTTACAGTAAACTGTGTGTTTTGTATGTAAACAAACCTTGTTGAGTAGTGGTAGACGGGCAGTTGTCCATTTGTCTGTGGCAACAAACTGTCACACTCCATATCACAATTCACCTCCTCCTGCAAAGCACCAGAGAATAAAAATCATACAACTCATATCATACATAAATCATACAACTTTTTTTTTTTTATAATTCAATGGTGAACTTCTTTTTACCTGCTGCAGCCCTGGCAGGCAGTGTGTTGGATGGTGAGGTTTGCCGTTTGGAGTGTACTCTCCGTTAGCAGGGTAGACGCCATGTGGAGCTGTCATGTGAGCATCAAGTGGGCAGTGACCTACCAGGGCAAGTCCCTGGAGGGGAACCATGGTGTACTGACATGACGACACAGGCGTGGCCACAGCGGGGAAACACAAGTCAGCTGTTTGCTCTGAAATAAGTACAAAAATGGCCATGAGACAAATGTTGAGGGAAAGACTTCCACTGCTGCAAGGACTTGAACTATGAGGAGCACTTACTCTGTTTGGCCCACGCCCTCCAGAGGCAGAAGGGGATGAAGGCAACAATGATGAAAACAAAGGCTCCCAGGACAATACCAACTATGAGGTAGGGTAGATCACCGGGCCGGGGAACCAATCCACTTGGGAGCACCAAGCCAGGATCTGGAGTCTGTGATGGAGCTGGCCGCTGTGGATTAGGGCGGGCTAGGGAGGCAAAAGTTGAAAAAAAAAAAAAAAAAAAACATTGTAAGACGACATCCATATACCGATGGTGTTTCCTGACAAATTCATCTGCAGCCGTGTCCAGAAATAACCTCACCTTTTGTTTCAAGGATCACTACGTTGCCAAATTCACTCTCTCCTTTCTCATTGAAGCTCTGCATCTTGATGTCGTACGCCGTCTCAGGCTGCAAGTCAGTGATTGAGTGCCAGTACCTGTCTCCCTCCACCACATCCTTCTTATAATCACTGTCATTATCACTGTCAGTCGGCCGGTAATAGATGTAGAAACCGTAGATGGGCGTGTTGTTTACAGGAGTGTACTAATGAAAAAGAAAAATCATGTTACATTCACCATAATCTTTCTATCTATGATTGAAGGAATGCAAGAATATGCTTTTGTCCCCCCTTCTTCTTCTTCTTCTTCTTCCAACTCACCGTCCATTTGAGAATAATGGTAGTCTCATTAATGGCTTCATTGTAAGTGATGTAAGGTCCATCAACAGGGCGTTCATGGGTTCTCCCACCCACCACCGTGTAAGCCTTTGAAGGGGCACTGGGAGGACTGGAACCGATCACATTCACCGCCACCACACGAAACTTATAAGACGTACCTACAAGGAGACGATGGATCATTACCAACCTGTCCTGAGCGAGGTTCTATACACTGTCCTGAGGAATGATGTTTGTTATTCACATTAGGTTTCTTTTTCAGAGCAAATGTGATGGTGATTGCAATTCAGTTACAGTTTTGATTTATAGCTGCAATTACCTAAATGACTGCAACAGCACTCGCTGATGAATCTCTGTCCGTGGGAATGTAATTATCCAGAACATCATCTTTGTAATTACATGAATTACATGGTACAACATCCTACCACTGCTCCCACCTCCACTGAGTCAGAATAACTGATGTAACAATAACGCTGCATGTGAAGATGGCCCACCTTTCTCCAGGTTCGTGATCTCCACGGAGAGCCGTGATGGTGGGATGTTTTCCACCGCCGTCACCCAATCCTCTCCAGCCTTCTTCACCTTCTTGTACTCCACCCGAAAAGACTGGATGGGGAAGCCGCGGTTACCACGAGGAATCCAAGTCACGTATGCTGACGTTTCCGTTGCTGTGGAGACTGTGGGCTTGTCAGGGGCCTCGGGAGCTGTGGAGGAGGTGAAGTGGTGTCAGATGGAGGACAACAAACACACCAAGTCCCACACATCATTGTGTAAATACAAGCGTGAAATACATCCCATTCAACTTACTGAGAGATCATCCTTTGGTGACAGAAAGGAAAGAGAAATTGAGAAATCTCCATGTTAGTCAAGAAAAGGAGGTTTAGCAGCTGACAGTTTTATTTTCAAACAATATCTGCATATAGCTAACAAAGCAAAAGTGCATGTTATTGTTAGTACTGTTAATTAGGAGAGAATTTGTCACAGCAGCACTGAAGCTGTAGGGCACTTACGAGAGAGGCTTGGTGATGGAACAGCTGGAGTTTTTGGTGGATCATTTTGACCACCTACACCTTTACGACCTGTAGGAAGAAGAAAATCCACATTCAGATCAGAGGAAGAAAATGCATGTTCAAAAGCAAGATGAAAAGAATGACATTCTTGACATATTTTGGCCAAAAGTCCGGATCCTACAGGAATAAATATTTAAAATGCTTTCTAAATATATATATGTAAAAATGCTGAAACACAGCTGGACACTTAAACTGCAGAAAATAGCACACTTGCCAGGATATTTTTTTAACCGTGGATTAAAATACATTTAGAGCGCTAATGAGTTTTCACAGCTGCAATACAGTTTTTATGATGACGGGGCACTATAGTTTATTTATAAAGAAAAATTTCAACCACTCGTGTTCTGTAGATGAATGATTAACATTTTTGGACAGTAATGCTGTAAGGTGGCACAAACTTTCCCTATGCAAACCCTTCTTGTTTGTGCGATTCATAGTTATTTTTGGCCATTTTGCATCACTTTACACAGCCAAAATAAAAAAGAAACACAGATGACTCTCTTGACGGTATCACACCTTTGCCGGTTCTGAAGGTCATCATTGCAGGCTGTCCCAAACCCGCACAGTTCTTGGCAGCCATCTCCACCTCATACAAGCTGTCTGGCTGCAGTTTAGCCAGGGTCAGCTTATGGAGGGAGCCTGAGATACTGCTAGCGGTCCACTCTGCATGAGCATCTCCCACCTGACAAAAAGACAGACAGAGAGCTCAGAAACCAACACAGAAACACTACAGGCTAAAATATCAAGACGTTTCTTCTGAAAGCTGACTGCAGTACCTTTCTATATTTGATCATGTACTCCAGAACAGGGGATCCTCGCTCATGCCGTGGCCTCCAGGTGAGTTCATAATAGTCAGCCTTGCCTGTGCGCGGCTGGCTGAGAATGATGGGCGCCTCTGCAGGGAGGATCTGTCCTGGCAGCTCAGAGCAGTCCAGAGGCAGCATGGCACCTGCAGCCCCAGGCCTGATGGGTGCCTGCTCTCTTAGCACCTTGTCTGGGCTGAGCGGCCGATAGATTGAGGGTAACTTTCCCCTGGATGGAATACCTATGAAGACAGGATCGATGAGACTCACAGGATGGGTAATTGCGTAAATTCCAAATGAAATGCCTGACTGCATGACTTACCAGTAGATATCGTGATGAGGCGAGTGGAGGCCTGTGAACTCCCCACCCCGTTCTCAGCCATGCACTGGTACAGTCCCTCATCTTGAGGGCCCACATTGGAGACACGCAGTAGCCGAGAGGTGAGACGATGGCGAGGAGTCGGGGTGAGGGGACGGGCATTGTGGAGCCACATCACTGATGGCGCTGGCTTGCCACGAGTCTGACATGTGATGCGAACAGTCTCTCCATACACAACTTCCTGCTGATGTAGCTCCACTGTCACCTGAGGAGGCTCTGAAGGAGACAGCAGACAAATGAATCAGAGAGGAACGGCCTGGATAGGAAGGGTTCAAGTTTCTATATTCTCAAGGTTCATATTAACTTAGTCCAAAATCACAAAATATTCAACTTAGAAATTGTAAGAGCAGAAACATTTGAAAATATTCTAATATTCTATCTAAAAATCAGGACATTTTTTAATCTAACAATTTATAATTTATAATTGTGGTGGTTGCCAGTGAACTTTCTACCAACTAATCATGAAGGCTTTAATAATGTTGCATGTGTAGGATTGTGTGTCTGAGTAAAATCATAACCATGAGCATGTGTAAGAAGCTACATGACAAAGAGAGGCCTATACAGAGCCAGGCAGGCCGAGCCAGCCAGTTGATGGTTGGCTGCTTATGAATCAGGGAAAGACAGAGCTCATTACAGCTACAGCAGCTCTCTGACTTTAATTAGAGCCAGCTGCAGAAAAACAAGCCCACAACACACACACACGTACGAATACACAAACACATACACACAGACAGAAAATCACTGTAAAAGCAGTCTTCCATAACCTAAATGCAGTCAATCAATAGAGGGCTCTGTCTCCACCGACTCTTTCCGATGCAACACCGCCCAGGCTGTCAGGCCTCTCACACCCATGAGTGCCCACGCCCGCTAGCGCACACACACCCCGCCTTCCCCATCCGCCAGGCAGGAGTCAGTATGATTTTTCAATGCACAACACAGTCGAAACTATGCTATAATAAAATCCTGATGGATTCACATGAACTCCTTTTACTGTTGCATTAATTAAAGAAAATTAATTATACAAAAGCAGCACAACCTGGACATTTAACCAACACATGAGCAGATAAATAACCAGGTAAAGCAACTCAGGTCACTTACCAAACACTTGCACATCATAGAGGACTGTTGCAGAGCTGGCTGAGTTGATACCGTTGTCTGCCCGGCAAATGTAAGTTCCTGAATCGCCCTCACTCACTGCGTCGATCAGCAGGTTGCTAAGCAGAAAGCGTGTGTTGTTATGGTAGCGCAGATCCTGCCCATCTTTTGCCCATGTGACCTGTGGAGTAGGGATGCCACTGGCTACACACTCCAGCACCAACCGCTGGCCTTTGGTCACCATAATGGAGCGAGACGCTGGCGGATAAATGATACGAGCGGCCTCTGACGTGGAGCCTGGAAAAAAATGACAACAGTCTGAACGCTACAACTTTCCTCATCCATCTCCAGTTATTTAAATTATATTACACCTGATATGACTGAAATGACATCCACAATACAGAGACTTTAAGCATTTTTATCTTTAAGCATGACTTGTGCACCTGATCACCTGTGACTAAACATGTCCTGGCTGGATCCGATGATAACAGTGTGAAAAGTATGTACACCACATGTTCCTGTAGTCATAGTTGGAAGCTCTTCAAAAATATTTTCTAATACAGTCTCTTTTGGAATGAGCAGTGGATATTTCAGATGGAGGTGTGACTCACGGCGTATACGCAGGCGGTCAGCAGAGGTGGACGTTTTGACCTCCTGAGTAACAGGGTTGTAGGCAGCACATTTATACGGCCCCTCGTCATCCTGCGTGGCATTGGCTATCTGCAAATTCCCTGACGGCATAATGAGGTAGTTCCCTGCAGGAAAGAAACAGATGTTAAACATGAGCTCTTTACACTCAAAACACTTCTGGCCAATTACAGTTTCTATGGGACCTGTTACTGCTTTTCATGAGTTAATGAAAGACTAAGATTCTACAGAAAAGTTCTACCGATTTTATCGATTCATAGGGAGACGGGAAACAACAGAGGGCTACAATATTCACTTGACCTCCTATGCCGAAATAAAGTTATGTGGACATCCCAACTGAAATGTTTTCTTTGTTCAATAGAGTGATAGCAGGTGCACTTGCAGCTGAAAAGGCTAATGTGCAATTAAATTAAGGATTAGATTAAAAATTTTCCAGAATACAAAATTTTAAATCAACATATAGTACATTTACCCGAAAACGCTTCCATTTCCAACACAATGAAGAACAAATGTTGTTTGGGTCAAATGGCAAACAGTGGACAATGTACTAGATAAGTAATTCAGTAGCTAAGGACTAAAAGCATGCCTTTAAACTGTGAAGCAGGAATACTGGAGGAAATAAATGTATGAAAACACAGAGACATGACTAACACAAAGTCAACCACAAGGAAATCAAGTTCCAGCTTTTAAACAATGTAACTTGAGCCCTATGGGCCATTCCAGTGCATGTCTGCACCATCAGCAGGGGCCAAAAGGTGGTGCCCTAGTGTCTGATTAAAAACAGTTGGTGAATGCTTGTGAAAGTGGGATTCATTTCCTCACAGATAAGCTGCAGATATCAGTACCTAGAGCTTCCAGGCATCATCTTCATACCAGACACAAACCACTGGAGCTTTTCTTCCCTTCCAAGCAACTTAGAAGTACATTTTTTCTAAAATAAACAGCTACATTCCCAAGTTTCAACATTTTGGAGATAATAGCCTTATCACTGGGTTTATAATGGCTCAGATAAGAGGATTATAGCATTCCGGTAAATTATGAAGATAGTATGGGAATCAACAGGGAAGTGGGGAGAAAGAGAGGGAGTGAAATGAAGCAGCTCCGTACCTTTGGATGTCTCCAACCACTCTTGTTTGACACTGTAGCGGACCTGAGCCTTGGGCTGGCTTTCAGGGAGATGACATTCAATGACTGCCGTGTTGCCTTCATCAACCTCGATCTCCTGCTGGTCATCATGCTCAAAGTCCCGCAACTCTGGAAAAAAAAAAAAAAAAAAAAACAGGCATGGGAAACATGAGTGCCATCATATCAATGCAGTACAGTTCAGCATTCTTTCGTCATCCTAATAAGCTGTGTAAATCACCTCTAACTCACATGTATACAGCCAATCCTCAACTGTAGGAGAAGAAAAACCACTATGTTCTGAGCAATAATAAACTCTGTGATGGCTATGTTGTTTCCATATTGAGTGCCCTTGAAATCAGCCTGTTCCCATTGTATCATAACCATATTCCCATTCTTTAAAGTCAGATGTCCTCTGTCCCCATTTAGTCATTTTTTCCCCAGTGCTTGTCATGGCACAGCATTTTTACAAAAAAGCACACTTAAAAGGTACGTGTTTTACTCCATGTCTCTTCGGATAACTCCAAAACCTTAAGGTGGTGTCTGTAACATTCAAGTGGGTGTTGTTAATCCTGTCCGACATTATACTTGGACTGGGGCCAGTTCAGTTTCTCTGGGAAAAGGAGGAGTGTGATTACTGGGGGCCATGTGCTACAACTGTGTCCCACAGACACACAGTCTGCACTGTGCAGACACTCATCTGACCTGTGACCTCCTAAACCCCCGCCTGAGCAGCTCAGAGGCCTGGCCATGAGGTCAAAGGTGAGAGGTGTCTATCCTATAGAGTTTCAAAGAAAGATATCCAGTTTGGCCTTGGGGAGGAAAGAGAAAGACTCTACGCACAAGGAGCAAAAAGAAAAAGACAAAAGCCTATAAAAAAATATGAGCAAGGGATGTGCGCTCATTTTATAGATTTGAAGTAGAAGGAAACTTGAATCAGACAGAAAAGAAAAAAAAAGGAGGGGGAACAGTGCAGGAGGGGGAAAGGAAAGTAGCAACTGGAGAAATTTGTCATGCAGAAGTCCAGCAGTGAAATGAAAGATAAATAAAACCTCTCCAAGAACATAATTAAACATCTACCAGCCTTGCTGATTTATTCTTAACAAACAGTCTCCCTCCATTCTTTCCAGAGGTGCTATTACTGATGAGTTTTTCTTGGACCAGACACACACCAAGCTGCTGGTATATACAATCAGCTGATGAGACTTTGTATACAGCTGTAATTCCATAAGCAACATTTATTTAAGACCATCGGATCTACAGATAGCAACACAGCGATTTACTCAAATCACCAAACAAACATCTTTGCTGCAGACAAGTGTTTTTTTCCCCCCCAATGACACTGGATCTGTCCCTGTGTCTGGGGGGAAGGGGATCTGGTCTTAGTGACAGAAAAGGGGGTTATAAGGATCCACACAAACATCTCAAAGTTTGGCTCTTCTCTTATTTCTTCTCTTATTTGAAAAATGACAATCCCAGCCAAGGCATATCAAGCTAAGTGGTGTTTGTGTGTTTTACGTGGAAAAAAGCGGCGTGGCGCTCCATTTGCTAAATCAATCAGGTGCTGTTTTTACAGCCACTCTAACTCCCCCTTCATATCTACCCATCCAACCATCTTCCTTTTACTTACTTCTCCAAAATTCCTCTGGAGCTCTACCTCTGCAGCTTTTAACCTTCCCACCGCACTCTACTGCCCGCATTCTTCAAAGTAACAGCCCCACATATGTGCCTCTCAGGTGTGCAAATGTGCAAAAGGGCGTACATGTCAGTCTGCTTGTGTGTGCATTCTGCAGGGATGGAGGATTGATGGTATTCATAAAGTGAAGCAGACCTCCTGTACCAGGGCTGTTTGGCAAGGCTGACTTAAATGTTTCTAGAGACAGTGCATTCATCATCTTTATGTAGGGCAGTATGAGGCTTGCATGTGTGTGTCTGAATTATAAAATGTTTGCGCAATGTGTTGATTCACACTGTGCAGATACATGACTATGTTTTCTGCTGCTACAGAGGAATTGTCTACGCAGGAATTCAAGCAAGGAGTCTTTTAAGTTATGCCAAAGAAGTACAGATTCTTCATGTCGGGTAGCAAGGAGGGTCTGGAATCAACCATCATGAAAAAAACATGTGCGCACAACTAAGAAGGCTCACACAGAAAGGCAGGCATGTATGTACTCCCCATTGAGCAATTCCTTAGGCGGTTTGGGGGTGGCCAAGGAGAGACCGTTATTAAATTACGTTTTTGAGGAGGGAAAACTAGTCTGGCTCATCATCTCAACACAATCCATTCACTTTTAATGCTTTTGTGCATGTGATTCACACACTCCCATAATCTCAGCTTGACAAAATGTCATTCTGCACGAAAGAAAGAATATAACATGAAGTGATCATTACAAAAGAGGAGGAAAAGTGAAAGATAATGGGAGGAAGTGACAGGGTGATGAGTGAAAATGTGTAAAGGAAGAGAAGCCTGAGTGTGTCTGTGTGTGGTTATGGAGGGTTTGAGGGAGACAGAATGTGACATCACGTCTCATCTTGTCTCAACTGGCCAAAAACAGCTATGGTAGCTTCATACATCACAGCACAACATGTACAACAATACAGTTGGTGGTGGTTTTTTTTTTTTTTTTTGCCTAATTGTGTCAGCTTTAGTCAGCAATACGACTATATACAGCTACACACACACACACACACACACACACACACACACACACACACACACACACACACACACACACACACACACACACACACACACACACACACACACACACACACACACACACACACACACACACACACACACACACACACACACACACACACACACACACACACACTCCTTATCTTTCCTCAACCCTCTACCCAATTACGGGGCCATAATTTCTGGCAAGCCATGCTGTCGCGCCCTGTGGAGAGGAATGTGATGTTGTGGGGAGCAGAGGGGCCAGTGGAGGTAGGGGGCCCTGGCCCCTGGGTCCCTTCCATTCCTCTGGCTCAGGTTACACAGCTTCAGGCCCCCTCTAAGTCCCATGATGCATATCAAATATAACACCAAACACTCAGACCAGCAAAGCACTAAAAGTGTCAGCCTGGAGAATAACTCACTTTAACTCCATTAGATCAATAAGATACTGCTTAGCAGCAGCTGTTGTCGAAATAGACAAAATAAACTTACTAACAAATGTGCAACAGTTTCCCATCATAAGCACCAAAACTGTAGCTGAGCGTTTGTAGGCATCAGACCCACAAGGCTTCACAAGCAGCGGAAAAGTACAAGATTTACAGTGTTGTATTGGTGAAGATTTTAAGTAAACAAATTGCCCCCCTCCTCACTGCTTTTGTTCAACTGCAGGATAGTTAAGTCAAAGGCGTTCTTTGGATACTCTTACAAACCAAAAAGGGGCCCACAGAGGTCTGTGTGTTTGTGTGTTTTTGCTGCAGTTTTGTGTGGGTGGCTACTCACTGGCAGCAGTGACGTTTGCAGGCACACTAGCTAAGGCTCCAACGGCAGTTTTGGCCACACACTGATATCTCCCCAGCGTCAGGTTGGACAGTGTGGGAATGAACAAAGTGCTGGGCCTCAGCACCACGCCCAGATCTCCATCCACCAGTTCCTGTCCGTTGAGGCGCCAGCTGATATTGGCCGAGGCAGGTCGGGCGCTGCAGCGGAGGCTCACGCTGCCCCCCAACTTCTGCACCACAGACATGGGCTCTTCAGTGAACACTGGGACCTCATCTAAATAAGGAATCACACAAAACACAAATAAAGTTTTTGCTTCAGTTGTTTATATTATCAAATAATCTATTACGGATATAATGGGTAGAAATGCTCGCTACAAAATGCTAGAGCACACAATGACACCATTAACTGTCCTGTTAACATAATGTAAAAACAAGAAAAGCAGAAATTTGTCCCTTTTCAGAAACTGAAAGTTTCACATATTTACATTAATGCATTAAAAATAGCTGATGGATAACATTTTATTGATTAATATTTTAATTAATGAGGCAACTGTATGTATGTTTTACTACAGTTCATCCATGCTGGCTGTTACAGGTAATGCAAACTGCTTACTGTGCAGATACATCTCAAGCAAACTGTGTGGCAACCGCCACACACTTATAACCTCCCTCCCTGTGAGCCAGAATATTTTGTCCCTGGCAAAACCTATACTGTACCAGGTGTTAGGAAAATGAATATAAAAGGCATTCATGAACCGCACAAGGATAGAGAGTGCAGATAAAGTGCAAAAGAAAACAGTGACTTTTAACACAGATTATTACTTGAAGTTAATTTTGTCTACTCACCAGAGACAGAGGCTCCACTCTGTAGGCAGCAGAGCAGTACTGCACCCAGAGCACACAACACTGGGGCCCTTCTCTTTTTCATCCACGGTGTCCAGCCTCGCTTTCCAGACATCTTCCATACACTACCCCCTGAAACACACACACAGAGGATAGTTCGAGAGTCATTTACAGACCTGGTACAATCGAAACAAACAGCAACTAGACACTTTGAATGAAATAAACACACAGAGACAAGACTGCACAGAAAACAAAGACACCTCAATTCAACTTGGAAGCATCTACCATCCATGTAAATATGAAATCTTAAATTCACACATAACCCATTCTTCCCATCTCTACCTTACTCATGTAGTGAGACACACACACACACACACACACACACACACACACACACACACACACACACTAACGAAACACAACCCAGGTGAGGCGGTGCACTCTGCAGCACCCTTAGCAGCCAAGCTCCACACACAAATAAAGCTATTCTTCTCTGTCAGCCCCCATCTCACTGCTGACCCCATCTCCTCTGCCTGTACCCGCACCCATCCAGCCTCCATTCATCAAAGGGGCGTCCTCATTCTGCGGGTCGTAACCTGACCCAATCCACCTTCCTGCTCAGGTGTAACCGATACAGGTAGATGGTTGAGGACGAGGGAGGTGGGGGAGAGGCTGGAAAACACACAGGCCACATTCAAGAGTCAGGACAAAGAGCAGTTAATGGGAGGAAGGACCCCGAGGGGGCGGGGGGGTAAATATATATCACAGCAGTGTGTACGAGTTTGAGATGGTGGGCTCCTTTATACTTCAGTCCAGTTTGTATTTTGAGGAAAATGGAGAAGACCATGGTTATGGTCAGCCTATTAACAGTTAATGCAGAGAAGCGAGCTTTTCCCTCTCCCTTGTCGCTTTCTGCCAAGTTTCCTGAATTCTTTCCTGTCAGGTTAAACTAACAACTTCCCGTCAGAATGCAGAGGGTGGTCCTACAAAACTGAATCTCTCTCTCCCCCCCCCACTCCCTCTCTCATATACATGTATGTTGCTAAACATGCACACACAAACTGTCCTGTGCCGCTAAAGTAAAAAAAAAAAAAAATGGGAGCAGCACACAACTTCTTCATACATATTTACCAAAATCTTAACATGGAAAGTAAAGGATTAATAAAGGCCTGAGACTCGGGGGGACACACAATCACACTAGGTGCCAAAGCAGGCAAGTAAAAGAATGGAAACTCTTACGGTGCACCTTCATCATCTAATGGCAGCAGTTAGACTGCCTGGCACATTTACTGAAAATGAGCAAAGCAGCACACTGATGGAAAATCAACGGTTAACTATGCCAACTAACACACAAGGACACACATCAACCTGCCTCTATATATTATAAATGTGTGCATATTTGAGACTAATGTCATCTGCGCAAACAGAAAGACTGCTCTCCCGTGTACAAATACAGTGGATAGCTGTAATAATCAGCCTATTAAAATGATGACTCAACAATTTTTTAACTATTTAGTTTTTATCTATTTATTTATATATTTTGAGGGGTTTTCTCCCTTTTCTGGACTTATTAGATAGGATGGCTTGTACATGAAATGGGGAGAGAAAGCAGGGAATGATACCAGCTGCAACCAGAATTGCCAGCGAGGACTTTGAAGCCTCCTGTTTATGGGCAGGCACTCTATGCTGCCAGCACCCCAACATCAGTATTAATTTATCAAACCCTGAGCCAGCTGAAGCAGACTGTAAAGTGGAATAAATTCAGCTAGCTTTTTAGTAAAAGTTGCCCATTTGCAGATCCAGTGCATGTAAAGCTACATTATCATTAGTTTGAGCCTTGATTCTGATCCAGCTTAAGTCAAATATTAACTCTTTAGCTCTGTTTCTATTTTCACCAGCTCCAGAGAGAGCATCATGGCTGTTTAGCTCCCAGAAACATCACTATTTTCACAGTCTAGTCATTTAGTGGCAGTTCAGAGCTTTTTTGCTCAAAACATAGGTAATGAGTGCAATGAGACTAATTCAAACCATCTAATAGTGGGCTCAAAAATGAAAACAGTGATCTTAAAGATGCGAAAGCTCTCCCTTGAGCTCAGAGATACTGCCTGGTAATAATGTGGCAGTGTTGCACTGATTGACCTCTTTCACAGAAAGTCATAGGATGATTTCAATTAAAAATGCCAAATGTCTTCGGGCTGTAGCTTCTTGGATGCTTTTCTCAGTTTAATGTCTTTGTTTTGACAATCTAGTCTAGACCAAAAATGCTGTTCCAACACAACAGTGTGCCATGTTCAGTCATAAAAAAAATAATCCTGAGTTGCTGCCTTAGGTATGCAAAGTTTCACTGACACACTGGTCCACTCAGTGGCCCATCAGTAGTGGGCTGACTTGGTAAACAAACAGCAAACTACTGTGGGACCAGGAGCAAGCATAGCTGAAGGCTTGTGGCTTCTGTGGCCAGTGGCTGTATAGACACAACCCGGGACAGCTGCCCATAAAAGACACATGCATCTGTATCAAGCACCTGTCCCAACTGTGAGAGCCACTAACCATAAACCACACCAGTTAGTCTGCCAATTGGATGCTCAGCAGGACTCGCTGCCTCAGCTTTGAGGCCTCTTACCTGTCCAATTTCTGTCTTTTTTCACCTCAAAATAAAAGTCGAGACAGTGAGAGAGGCAGAACGAGAGATGGAGTGTTTCTGTAAAAGCGGGATGAAAAGGCCTCTCATACATCATCACTCCCCAAGAAACAGGCGCACTCCTTTGAGCCTGTCTGTCTGATTCATTAGTCAGCTGGGTCCTGTGTTTGCTTAGAAGATACCCTGCAACAAGATGAAAAGCCAGCCTGACATCCACAGCCAACTTTTTCCATCCATTCTTCCCAGAGAAGTCCCAGACAGAGAGAGAGGAGCCTCCTACACACCAGTGAGACTGATAAAAACCAGAGCACACACGCAGACAGCTCCACTAAATTAAGAACCGTGTGAGTGTATGTGTTGTGCTGTAGTAGTAACAAAAAGTGATGCATGGAAAACCGTCAGCTTGAGGGGCTCTGCAGTATTAATACATACTCCAGTGACAACGCATTGAGACCTCTATGAACATACATGCGTTTCATTATTTATTTTCTGGCTCTTCATAGAAAACTGTGCTTGGCAACATTTTCCATTTGAGAATTTCTCTTGTTTAATTCTGTTAATTAGTTTTTATACAATGTTACACAATCAAAGAACTAGAAATAACACTGTTAATCAGGGACAGACACTGACCTTACCAAGCAGATGGTTTATTTCTAAATCACATATCTTCATAAGAACAGTCCATTTCCACTGTAAGGTATGTTTTTTATATTTAAGTAATAGTGGGTTGTCAACTTTTGTGCCATATCCTCATACAGTGAGAAAGGAAGGATTTAAATCTGTACTGGTTTTGGATTGAGGTGTTTTCAGATTGGCTGAGCTGAGCTGCATGAGAAAAGGTCAGAGAGGGGCATCCCTGCTACCAACGTGAGCAACTGCTCAAAGGCTGTGTCGCTGTAATGGCAAGCATTGACAGACCTGAGAACATCTTGACTTGTATTTTTCTTGTGAGATCTTGACTTGCACCTCCCCTCAAAGCCTTAAGACTTGACTCTGTCTTGTTTTGAATAACTTGAGGCTTGACTTGGCCCCAACTCAAAAGACCCGCTCTGAACACAGGTGTCTGTGGACACATTCATGTGCGACATCAGGGCATACGTGGCACTGAGAGGACAAGGAGAGGGTTTTGGCAGTGGTGCATAGGCATGCACCGAGCATAAGTAGGCGAGTGCCTTATATGTCGTTGTAGGAGAGAGTCACTTGACAGAAGTTCATTGTGAGCGTGCTAAGTAAAGATACCGGGGCCCCTGTTCTCCCGGGCCACTGCCGGTCCCATTGTCCCCCTGCCTCCGTGGATAAATTCATTTTGACAACCCTGCTAATTGGATAAAACCAGACTGGAGCCTCCTCCCTGAGCTCTCACATTCCATCTGCTTTCTGGCATGGAGAGGACCCACAGGAGGGGAGAAGGAGGTGGAGGGGTAGCAGAGTAGTAACTCCTTCTGAGGAGCTGAACTGTTGAATATTTATCACCTCCCCAAACTCTCCTCTTGCCCTCCTCCCCCAGTTTTACGTCTTTTTACACCCCCCCTCCCCTTTCTCCATCTAAGTTCTCCAAACACCACAAAGCCCCCCCTTTAGATAAACACATGCGGTGTCAAGTGTGAGGAGTGCCGGGGGTTCAACTGCCCCACTCGGGCCCACGGCCCACAATGCCACGCTGCATAGCTGCCATGCGGGAGGCCGGTTGCTCCTGGCAACGTTAACAGGCAGAACGCACCTTAATAGAGTGGAGAGTCATTGTAAAGCAGTGAGCCGGTGCACGGACAAAGACCCCGTGGACCCCAGGAGAAAGGGGAGACGCTACTCTGAAGGGCCCGGGGAAGAGCTGATGGGCCCTGCTCAATGACCAAAGAGAGCAGGGAGGGCTCAATGACCAAGAGGTTTGGGAGTAGTGTGTGGAGAGTTTGGGAAGACAGAGAGGAGGGGGTGGCGGGGTTGCTTGCCTTTATGGATTGATGTGAGATGGGTGAAGGGGGTTTGTGGAAGAAGTTGGGGGGAGGATGGAGAGGTTGACTGAAAAAGCAGAACGGCGACTGAAATTAATAGAGAGGATGTCAACTGGCAGGCAAGCAGGAGGAGAGAGCAGGGCTTCGTCAATGAGAGGGTGTGTTTGAGAGAGCGTGCATGAGAGCATCACTGAATGTCCCAACATATTTTCCCCTCACTTGGCCAATCTGTTTGCCAGCCTCAGTCAGTCTGGCCTGCATTGGTGCTGAGCAGCGGAGGGTCCAGAGATGGCTGAACAAACACACTACTCACACCAACACACAGGGAAAAGTGCAACCACATATGCAACCAAAGGCTGCTACTGATGACTATCTGCAATATTAATTCATCTGTCCATTATTTTATTAACTTAGTAATCGTTTGGTAAAAGTTCCTCACAATTTCACAAAGCTAGTGATGACATTTTATGGCTTGTTTGACCAATTCATAGTCCTGTTAAAGAACAAGTGTATATACAGTACAAAACAGAACAGATTTGATGTGGTGATTAATCAATTGTTGAGATAGTTGAAAATTCATTTTCTGAAACTATTTAAATTCAAGCTACATTTTTTTTTTAAATCAGTGTGTAATTAGTTACTATAGACTTTTAAACATTAACAAGATAAAAAATAAAAACTAAAGAATAAAGAACCTCGTCTATAATGATTTATGCAAGGTGGAGATTCTGCATACTCTACTTAGCAAAGCCAAAAACATATTTTAAATCTATTCCCATCTGTCCACATTAAATAATCAGACAAGCAGAGAAGAGGAGTCTCACAGGTAGAAATTTCCAGCCCAAACCCTCCACTCATGTCATAAAATTGCACCTCAAAACCATTAAGCATCTTGAACAAGGTTAATAATTTTAATAATTTTTTTTTAATAATAATTAAGTGCTTCATACACACACACACACACACACACACACCCCCCCTCCCCCCCCCCATTCCCTCCTTCGCCCCCAAACCGACACTAACGAGCTACAGAGCGTCTCAGGGATTAAGGAGGGTTCTGGACAGATCTGCAATGGAAAAGAGGGGGGCGTTCTAATCAATTAGGCACCGAAGTATTTGCATAATTTAGATAACGAAGCTGAATTAACCACAGAGAGCTAATTACGGTGCTATGTGTGAACACGCACGCACACACGCACATTCCTCTGCCTGGTTTTGGATGCCAACATGCTCATCAGGGCCATGGGAACAGGATCGGATCATCACGGCTGCTGGAGGAGTTTAAGCCAGATAGATGGACGAAACAGTGATGTTTACCAGACAATCACATCAGAGGGAGGGAGGGAGGGAGGGAGAGGCGGGCAAATGGATGGAAATAGAAGAAAAAGTGATTCAAAGAAGGAAAGAAAGAGTGAAATAAGATTAAAAAAAAAAAAGAATGGATGGTGATAACTTGAGGGAAAAAATAAAGAAAAAAACAAGTTGTTGATGGAAGGAAGAAAGGAAGGGTGTGTGCAAAAAAGAGAGGTATATAGAAGATGGTCAAACATTCAAACAGATGGAAGGAAAAATGCACCAAAAACAGAACAATAAAGACGACCACTAGATATAAGAACAGGACAGATCAATAGTTTTAATTGTTTTTCAATTTCTCCACAAGAAACCATGAAGTTCTATCTATTCATCCATCTATCTCTTAATTAGCTAGCAAGGTAACTTAGATGATTACATTTTATCTACATTATCTAGCTGGCTAAAAAGAAAACAAACTAGACAAAAATGAAATCTATGACCACACCCTTAACAGGCTGCATAAATTGTTATCCTTGTAGATTTAAAAAAATAACATCAACAAACTAATTATCTATCTTTTCATTTTTGTGGCTTGAATAACTGAGTTTTGGAGTTTCGTTGGTTTGACACAAAAAGGTGAACACAGTGTGTGTCTTCTGAGTCTTGAAGGTGCTTTAACTGAGCACCAAGTCCGGATCTCACACACTTATAATCATTTCCATAGTCTACTGGGAAAACTAACTAATACCCAGGATTTCACAGTACTCATCACATAAACACACACACACACACACGCAGTTACACATTTCATTTAGCCACAGCCATTCTTTCCCCACACACAGACACACACATACACTGGATGACACATAAGCAAGCAATCACACAAACTCCTATTACATGGTAAAAGTATACTCACAGAGGCACATAAATATGCAGACCTCAGGAAGTTTTTCCAACACCAAATGTCAACATGCAAAAAAACAGGCTACCACTTATCCCCAACCGGAAAGATAAACTCTATGCACGCTACAGCATCAGTGCATGTTAATACAGACTTTCATAGCTTTACATATCTGCAGCATGTTGCTCCTTGTGTGTTCCTGCATCGTAGGGGTGGGGAAGGGTGCAGGAGGGGGGAGGGGGGAGGGATGTGAGTGGGTGAAAGGGGCCCCTAACTCTTTTGGCAGCTCATGCATCAGAGTGAATGGAACCAATTATAAATCAAGAGCAATTTCTCCCCATTATTCAGCAGGAACCAGGAGAAAAAAGAGAGAGAGGGAGAGAGGGGCTGCCTGGCCCTACAACTCTCAGTGGGAGATGAGGGGAGAAAGAGAAAAGCAGAGCAGAGCAAGTGAAATATTATATGAAAAACAGATATGTGGAGGCATTAAGATATTGAGATAAGGCAGAGAGAAAGAACAGGGGGAGGGGACAGAAAAAGAAATGATGGAATGGAGAAAGGCAGTACAGTCGTATGAAAACTGCTGGAGGAGAGAGCTATAGGAAAAACAGATACGAGCAGGAATTAGAAAACGGAGAAAAGGCAGGAAATTGAACAGCAAGTGAGGGAGTGGGGCGTCAACTGTGTTCAAGATGGTGCAACAACTTTTGACTGCTTGCACCATGGTTATAAAGTGAGAGCGGCTGGGCCTGTAAGAGTTTTCTTGAGAGGAGAAACAGCTGGAGGAGGTTTGTTTCAAAGAGAGCTCTCAGTTTCAGAAGCTAGATTTGTGTGTGTGTGTGTGTGTGTGTTAGTATGTGAGAGAGATGTGGTAAAGCAGAGCTACCATTTGTCCTGTCACTCAGAGCTACGGATGTGCATTATCCTACCGGAGGAAGGTCTGAAATGTCGTGAAATAAAACTTCACACACATGTGATTTGGACAGCAGACAAAGGAGTACTGTCAATGGAAAATTCCATTTGTGATAACCTTGGGGGTTGCTAACTAACTTATCTGGTGCCCGCTGATTTATTGTGTTGAATCATGTCTTCTCCTGCCAGTTTGACATTCTTCAATGATGACTTTTTCGCTCTGATTATTGGTTAAAGCCCTGGAACACAACCCAGACTCCTTGACATTCTTGTCTTAGTGGTGCTTTTATCGTTTCGTTCACGCATGCTAAAGACACGGACACAATACGAAGTCAATATTACAGTGTTAAAAAGGATGGAAACCCTAACCCTTCAGATTTTGCTCTGTGCACAAGTTTGGAGATTCAAGCCAACAACAATGTGACAATTTCTAAAAATGCGCGTTATAGCGCCAGAAAAAGGGAGAGGAGAAAGTGACAGCTGGAGGCTTAATTTGAGCAGACCCACTCAGTGCCATCTCATGCCTGTGTGTGACTGATCTACTGCAGTGTCTGGGTTGCTTTTGGCTTGTAATAACGTCCCTCTAATCTTTGTCCAAATATCTGCCTTGCACACAGGGCTATTTGTCTGTAGACACACAGCTTCTTCTTTTTTCTACCCAAATCTGGAGTTGATCAACGATCTAAGAGGCACTCACACCACACTCATAATGCATATATGTGTGTGTTTGTGTGTGCATAACTGTGTGACAATCAGTGACAGTAAGTGAAAGTGAGAGTGAGAACAGTTTGGGTAACTTAATTATCTAATCAAGAGTTTCTGAACTTTTACTGTAAGTAGCTGAGCAACAGAACTGGTTAACACATTTGATTATCGCGATTAGGCTGTTAAGACAAAGACTGAATGTATTTATCCGACACAAACTGAGAACAGACATGTTATCTGAAGTTATTTGAAAAATAAAGAGACTTTCCAACTCTCTGTCAGAACTTTCTCCTTCACTATTCCCCCTTATTTGAAACCTCACATTCCTCTCTCACTCTGTGGTCCTGGCTGGCAGGGAGGATCAGGAGGAGAGAGGCATGCAGCCCCAGGGGAGGGGCCTGGACCCCAGCCACCTGCTGGTCCAGGTGTCCCTCTCTGGTTATCCAATGTCCGACTGGACACAGAAACCCTCCTGAGGTCGCAAAACCTGCGCCTGAGTTTCTAATCTGTCAGCACTGGAGGACTAATGCACTCCATGTCAGCAGGCCAATAATGTCCAGCTCTGGGAAATAAGGCAGCCTTATTTGGCGATGAATGTGTTTTTCAGATAGTTTATGAAAAGAACAATAGTCCAGAAAACTCTTGCTGACATTAGTTTAAAGTGTATACTATCCCTGTCTCTCATATGCACACAATCTTTTCCTTTTAATAATCCCTAAACAACCATCCAGGTGAGGCCAAGGAGGGCCAAAATGATGAGCAACACATTCCAGGGAGAGGAGATAATCCTGATTGGACAGGAACTGTCACTCACAAGCACATACACACATGTGCAGTAACGGCCCTCAGATTCTTCCTGCAGGCTGTTATGACTGCATGAGTGTACCCGCTGTCAGAGATGAAAGCATGCCCTGAGGAAGGACTTTTTTTTTTTCTTCTTTGTCAATTTACACCAATGCTACACCCTCTACAATAACAATGCTGCTTCCCCGCACCACTTTCAAAACTTGGGAACTTTTGGCCCACAAACATGAGATTGAGGCAGTAAAAGCAGTCCTTGCGGACCCGCTGGCTGTAATCTCAAAACACATCTTCTCGATTTTAAGACTTTGATTTACATTCAGACTTAAAAACACACCAGGCCTTTCACTCATATATTACATCAATGTGGGAGAATAAAGTCCAAAATCAAAGTGAGATATGAGCATAAAACTATTGCTATTGGCTTCAAACCCAAATCCACACAGTAAGTTTCTTTACAAGGCAGTACACATATGAAAGCACGGATGAAAATCTATCCAACAGAGTCGAGCCAAAAAAAAAAAAAAAAAAAAAAAAGGTAGCCTTTGCCTGAACCACATATCTGTCTGGCAGGTAACCAAGATCAATCAACTTTAATTTCAATTTCAGGCTCTACCCTGAAAAAACATGATTTTATAACACTGCTATGGGAATAACTGAGATTTGCTTCAGTTATGAATTGAGTAAACTCTAAAGTACAGTGTTATCAATAAGTCTGAAGAGCACATATCCAAAATATCCAGTAAAAATAAACATTTCTGAGAGCTGACTGTAGACTTATAGACTTTTTGTCCAAAACAAGAAAGGCTTTCAGTTTACTGTCATACTCGTCTAAAGGCAGCAACTACTTCTATTTGTGAGGTTGGAAAGAAAGAAAAGTTCCTTTTAAGAATTAAAATTAAATTCTGGCTGAGTAATTGACTAATATTCTGACTTTGGTTTAGCAATAGAAAAACTTCTCTACTAAATTTATTTTTCATCATTTTAATATCCAGAATTCATAAAATCATGGTACTATTATACTTCTTAAGGGACATGAAGTGTGTCTTGAATTGAATTTTGCTTTATCGTATTGCCCATAATGTGACTCAAGAACTGAAAACGAAAACATAACTAGGCTACATGATCTTTGATATAGGCTACACTGGGATCTAGAAAACCACTTTCCGTTTAAGTTTTAAGCATCACATAAAGTGGAGCCCACTTTATGTGATGCTGTCATAAATACACAGCTTCCTCTCAGATTAATTGCGATCTCATACGATTGTGCTTTTCCATTCTCCACATGAGGGATCAAAGAGGGCAAAAGCAGTGTGAGAAACAGGCAGATAATCAGACTGGAATCAATTAGTCCAACTTTGATCCACCCGACTGCCAGAGATGATCAACAACAACAACAAACCCAACAAGAGGCTCCTTTTTACTGAGACCAATTCATTCCCTTATAAACGCTGCGCCTAATTGGAGGAGGCCAGGCCTTTCCTTTCGACTTTTAATCCAAGTGACATTGATTCAGTGGGAACAATCGGGGCCCTCTTGTCTGATGCCATGTCTGTCACTGAATCGCAGAGTTCCCTCCGTGCGAGGCCGAGGAGACTAAATGTAATCCAAACAACAAAACGACACCTGGGGCTGGAAACTTGAGCCCCTGCGGCTGTTCCTGCTGCCTCCTTCTCCATGTCCATCTACTGCCGCCTTCATTTGAATTCTGTCTCCTCACCGGGCCCCTCCGGTAGGTGACACCCTGGCCAACACTCATTAGCAGCAAACATTTTCTCATTAAAGCGGACCTGAATGAGGGCAGTCTCTCCTGACAGGGAGGCAAGATGCTGCTGCATTCCTGTCCGGCTGTGCTGAGCAGCTGTCACTTTATTGGAGCCTTTCATTGGGATTTTCTGACAACAGGACTTTGGTTTGGGGGAGTTATTGGTGGTAGAAATAAACTCAGGTAACCTTATGGTTAGTTTCAGGTCAGCAATAAAAACTCCACAGGCCATCAGCTGGAGGGATGTCACAGCTAAAACCTTATTATTACCAACTCAAGTCCCAATGAGCATCATTGATAATTACTGACATCCCCACAGTTTCATAAAAATACTCTATGTAACATTGCTTTTCTTACACGGACCCCCCTTCAGGGCAGCTTCACATTTCGCCCTCCACTGCAGCACAATACGGGGTAAATCTGGCAGCTCTCTCCATGTCTGTTTTCTGTTACCCTATGGGAGCGACTATAGGCTGCGGCCTGCACAGCTCACACACATTACACCCTGAAAACACACACGTATGTACAAAAACACAACCATGGATCCCCGCAAGGCCGATTCTCATCCACACACATGTGTTCTGTTGGACTGGATATCCGATAAAAGCTGAAAAATAGTCAACTTTGGAAAATACGGACGCAGCGCTCATCCAATCAACAACAGGCTAAGTCCGAGAGGAAAGTTCACTTTTTTCCCGACTAAAACCAACTAAAACTAAAAGTCGGGACACTCTCTTCCTTCCACAATAAGCTTGCCTGATTCATAGAAACTTTGTAACAAAGTTTATGCGCATCGATAAGCAGGAAAAACAAAAACATTTGCGGCTACCAGTGCAGTCGGCGGCACGAAGGAGCAGTTTAACCCAAAAAAAAATCACAACTTTCTCTGCGCATGAAGTGACACAAGGGTCGGTCAGGACTTCTGTCAGCCTGCAAACACACACACACAAACAAACTCACGCACGTATGTGTGATTTGGTAACACATGCTGGCAACATCGCAGCAACACGGAGCACATGAAGGGATAAGACTCACCAAATCTGCTCTGTGGTGCTCACACCTCGTCCGAAACCGCCGAGCTCCTCTTCGCCTCCGCTCTTTGCTTTAAGTTTAAGTCCCCCCAAAAGAAACAGCACTTTTTCACTTCTCCTTTCCCTCTAAAGCCTCGCCTGCTTTAGTAATTTACTGCGATGCCACCGACATTTTCTTCGGGCTCCCCGAGTTCTCACATTGAAAGGCCGTTTTTGGATGACTGAGCTCTCAAACAATTCTCCCTTTTGCGACGCCTTTTCGGGTCCTCCCACTTCCCAAGCAGGAGGAGGGATCTGAACAATAGAGAGCGGCTCCAGAAACCCCGCACTGGATCCTGCAGCCTCCTGGACACAGCTGCTCAGGGCTTTGCAGAGGTCTCCGAGCTAAAGTGGACCATCAACCGACGTTAATAATCTAAAATCCGGCTCATATATTTGGAAAAATACCCATTAAAACATTTCTCCTCCAAACTACGGTGTCCCAGAGGAGAAAAGTGCGCCCCCTCCCCCTCCTCCTGCTCTGTTTCCCCTGATTTGGTATGCTTTGGTCCCCACAGAGTTTGAATTGACCCCCATCCATTGAGGCCTGCGGGCTCTCCAGTGCAGCTGTGCAGTGCGGTGCTGTGTTGTGTTATTGTGGACAGGCTGGACCCAGTCAGGACTGTCACGCACACAGACACACACACTATCACTCATACCAGAGTGATCACAGCTCGAACCCCCTGGTGCTCAGCTCAGGAATTCTCTTCTCCACTTCAATCAGCACGCTTTGAAAGGAGGGGAGCTGCTCCTGTGCAGTTCATTAATAACCGGCTATTCCCAGATCACAGGGTTTGATGGGGCTGGGGGTCTGTCGGTGGGTTACCGGCCTCATCTCGCCTTTGTGAAGACAGGAACTCCCACCATGATGTACCTGAGGCATTACTGCAACCCAGTGGGGCGTCATTCACTGACAAGCTGTGGGATTTCACGACACCTGTAGCTCTTCAGGTGTGATATTGTGTCTGGGTGCGGACACCAAGTTGGACTTTTTCAGCAGTTTGCAATAAATCAAGAAGCCTCCGTGCGTCTGCGTTTCCCCGTCGGACACTCTGAACGTCACACCCAGCAGGATATTCCCCTTTCAAGATGTTTTCAAGGAGTCATTAATCGTGGGTGTTTTCCAGTGTTGTGCTACACCGTGCCAGCACTTTGCAAGCTCTGCCAATGTTTTGGGGTTGTTGCTACCAAGCAGGGCTCTGTTTGTATGTGGTTCCCTCACACTAGCGCCACCCTGCACTACACTCCAGAGGAGAAAGACAGGAGAAAAAATGGGGACTCCCATCCCCAAAAAACCTTGCATGGTGCCCCTCCCCCTCCCTCTCCATCTCTCCATGCTGGGCAGGATGAATTAGTCCAGGACAAAAGGCTTTGTGGGCCGACCATGAAAGGCCTATTAACCATACTGCATCCCCCAGAGGCCCTGCCCGCAGGACACTGGCTCCCAGAATGCCACTCTCTCAGCAGGCCGCAATCCCAGCATGCACTGCTTCCCTTTAGCGCTAACCCCTGTCACCCCCTTGCCTCACTATAGAGCTACACAGATTGTCATGTAGATGATTATAAATGATGTTATGAAAGTAATGTTGAGTGAGAGGTGGAGAAGGGAGGTGTCAGCAGTGTGTGAGCATGTGGTGTGATTTGTGCGTTTCACCAACAAAGACTGTGAGTTCGATGGAGTGAGAGCGCAGAGTGAGGTTTGGGTGTCAGCTGTCAGGTGTGAATTCGTCCAGTGTGTGTCTCATTATTGTTGGGTGTATTGCTCAACAGTATGTGTGTGTGTGTAGAGTATGAGGTGATTTCTCCTCAAGGGTCTAAACTGTGTCTCCTTGGTCTATTGTTTAACTGGGCGTCATGACAACGACCTCCTCTCTACCCGTCACTCTGTATCCTGCTGACCTTAACAGCTGTGTCACTTCCTCACTGTGACAAAACCAGAATGAATCACACACATGTGTGTGTGCTTTGTTGTGTATAGGTGTACTAAATCAGCACACTTTACGGCTTATAGTAATGAAGGAGACTGGACAGCAGTCCTGCACTCTCTGTTTTTGCTTTGCCATTTGATTAAGCATTGTTTTTTCCTGTGTTGTTTATTCGAATCACATTAACTAGCAGGGATTATTGCACAAGGGCAGAGGGAAATATTAAAGGTCACTGTTGAGATTGCTTTAATATTCATATCCACAGGGGTCAAACCTGGACAGTCTTTGGCTAATCACAGTGTAGATTGGGTGTGATTGTTGTGACACAGATGTCAGGAAGTTACAGAGATTGAATAGGGAGTTTTAATCATTTCCGCATCGAGAATTTATCAGAAAAGGAGTTTTCATCTGATATGTTGCACCAAATTGACCTTAAATCAGATGAGCACATGCCACATGTTGCTGCTACAATCCATATCTAAAAATCTAGCAGTCAGAAGATAGCATGAAATGATACTGATCGCAGTGGCCGATGCAGTGTTGTAAGCCCAACTGTAAACCACACAAGTTAAAAACTCGATTATACAAGCCACTCTCATGTCGCTACTGCCAAAACATGTTGACAGTGGTGCAAATGGAGGATGCGGGCAGATGACGTGTCTCTACTTGCAAATTTCTCCAATACAGAGGAACGATTCTTCAGGCCATTACTGCATTCCAAGGCTGAAAATCTGATGTCATACCGTCTGATAAATCTGTCTAATGGTAAAACGGTAAAAAAAAAGGTTTGATTTTGGTTTGTTAACCCTAACCCTCCAGCTCAGTGTGTCATCCTCTGGGAGTTTTGGTTTTCATCTTTTGCAGTGTACTCACACAGTCATTAAGGATCACAGCAAACAAGAACTTATTCTTGGTACATATGGTATTCCAGATAATCCTCATAATCAGACCTTAGCCTTTCAAGACAAGCATTTTGTTTTCCAGTGAGAATAACAACAGTGTTAAGCTCAGTGGGGGTTTCAGGGTTCATCTACACTGACAGGAGAAATGTGCTGTTGGTCACTACATAAACACCCTCAGTCACGGTTCAAATCATTACAATAACCCAGACGTTCTAACAACAGGTGTTTCTATACCAGCCCAGTGTCATCCCGTAAGACCTTCCTTTTTATGGCAGCCAGTGAAACATCGGAATGAAGGATTAAATGAAGCGGGTTGGGAGGCAGAGTCAACAGTACAGTGGCAGAGTCCTGCTTCCTCATGTGTTCCTAATATATACTTTTAAAAATAAATGCAGACAAGTTGAAAAACTGCAGAGCACGTCAGCGCTGTCTAACCAAAGATTCAAAGCTTCGACTGGAGTCATCTTTTTTTCCCAGCCTTATTCCTACTTACTGATGCTCTTAAATTACACAAGGCACTCATGGGAAAATGTTTTAATAGATGGTGAATGATGGTGTTTCATGACCTCTAAACTTTATGCACATAAGTTATGTAAAATTCAGTGAAGGAGACAGTGCAAAAAAAAACCTTACTGGAATAGCAACACCAGTGATGCAGTTCAAATCTTAAAACTGAAGCCTCAGTCAATATGTTTTGTGCATGTAGTCGTGAAAAGCAGGGACTCTACTGATTCAGTTAATCATTGCATCTTATAAAAACAAGTCTGGTCAAGTGCTAAGATGTTAAAATTTCGTGAGGTGGGATAAGAGACATTTTGTGATGATGCTTATGACCTAATGTGTGAATCAAATGTGAATGTGTCCTGTGCTCTCAAGTTATTTCTGCATAGGATGAAGTAGAATAGTCAGAGCCATTAAAGAAATTGTGTATTTTTGTAGACAGACTTGATCAGAGCTACGCCGGGCGATAAATACCGCTCTGGTGATGTATAAAAAGCTACCTCTGTTAGTTTAGCTCAGCATAACACATGAGGAAACAGCTAGCCTGACTGCACAGAGCTACACTGGTTTTTGTACAGATTGTTGTTCTATGAGTTCTATAGGTACCTGTGGCGGTCTCTTTTGTCAAATTGGATGGCCATGAGGTACCATGAATTCAAAACTGTAGTGGAGATCTAATTTTTCTCCATGATTTTCCTGTTTCTCTCTCACTGTATCTGTCAGACTAACAGCAAAAATGCTCGTTAAAAAAAAAAAAAAAAAAAAAAGCAAACAAAAAAAAAAAATTTACATTTTTTATATGGACTAAACATAATTGAAGTTGTCAGTTGAATTAAACATAAAATAAAGTAAATATCCAACAAAGAGAGTCAATGCATTTACAGTAAAGCAGAAATTCCTTTTTGGTCCACGTGTTGCTGGATATAATTAGTAAACAAAAATTGGACGGTAACTTTTTACATAAAATTTGATTTGGCCACTTTTTCATGAATGGTAACAAGTTACTGCTTATAATATGTAAATCATTAATCATGAGCCTATAATGTATTAATAATTTCAAATAGATTAGTTTGTTGATTTCTGTAAGGCAATATACTGACCACTGCTACGAGCCTTTCATTTGCCATTGGACAAGGTGCCACTTAATCATAGTTACTTACGAACCACTGAAATATTAGTTGCTATTCTTCTGCTCTCTTTATTAAGTAATTCCTTATTACTTTATGACATTACACTCACTCTCTCTGTGCCCCATTTGGTAAAAACAAAATAAAACAAACAAAAAGTAGCAATTAAGTTTGACAAAAATTTTAGATTAACGATCCGTTTCTTCATGACAAAGCAGAGACAGAGCAGGAAAAGGCAGTAAAACTTCTAATAATACATTTTATGAGGCTATTGTTTTTTTCTCTGTGAAACCTGTTTGTGCAAAGTATGTTTTTTATCTCTTGGCAACTATAAATATAACGGGGTAAAACAGCAGGGTAAGGATACAAAACAAATATAAGGGTACAATAAAACCTGTACCTGTATTACTGGACTAAATGTGCTTTCCTGTTTCTTTGCTTGCTTCAGTTTTGCAGACACATGCTGAACGGTGCCCTGGGCCTCTGCACGCAGATGCACAATCAAAATTCTTCATACAACTCGAGGGGAAAAGATTTATGGCATCTTGGCATATTTTTCTGTTCAGATCTCTTCAAAGCATGTGCACTCATACACATGTGCACATATATGCACACACAGCATCTTCTATGTATTACTGCCTGAGGAGTTTTTCATATCCGGAGATTTCTTTGTTCTTTTTCTTTCTTACTTGATTGTGTGTGTGTGTCTGTGCTGCAGGGATATGGAGCACAGACACGCTGTAATAGGCTGTTATTGGTTCTCATTCCAATGTGATTGTGCTGTTGAGACAGAGATCCAGGCTCAGGTGGGGTCGGACCTCAGGCTGAGTTACTGTGTGTGTCATGATCAGGAATGTATGGTGTGATCGCTCTGATTAGATGTTGCTTTTCTGCTCAAAGGTAACTGTCTATGAGATGTAATTTTCTACAACCTTTCAAAGTTCCACAGTTTATGTGTGTGTGTGGTGGTGAGGGCGGGTATCAAGGTGATGGGATCTGATTGTTTAGGTTATATTTTATTTCGTTCACACTATTCACTTGTTTGTCCTCCGGATTTTGCAGCATTACATCTTTCCAGTATTAATAGTAATAGTATTAGTATGAAAGTCGTTTTCCATGGTCAAGTAACTCAGTAACATTCCCTTTCCATCTTTAAACAGCGCAAAAGCTTTTCAACCAGATAGCTAATTGTACCTACTGTCTGCCTATTAGCTGAGTAGATGTATAACTGTTGTGCATCCTTTGAGGGTCACCAAAGCGCTGAAACTCATAGAATAGCTTTGGGATCATGAAATCGGACATTTTATTCACTGCCTATGAATAAACAACAGAAAATTATGTTGAAAAATCCTGTTGTGCATTTATATTTTTCTCTGCCAATTACTCCTTTAGTCTCTTTCATTTACACACGCATGAACAATGTGTTTGCTCTTTGAGTAAAACGAGAACTTACTGTATCTGTGTTTCTTGGTCTGAGTCTCTACACATAATATACACTCATTGGCAGAACTCAGAGCGTTGTTAGTGTAGAGATCTTGATCTTGCAATTTTTCCAGTAATTGTTTGCCCTCAGCAAACCCTCAAACATAACTAGTGTGTTGCAACATGGAAAAAATCCTCTTATTGACACAATCTGACAGCAGCACACCAGCCTCACTCCATCTCGTTCTGCTCTCTCCTCTCTCGGGGTTTTATCAGCACAGCCATGTTATGACTGGTCCAGAGCAGTAAATATTCTCTGCTCTTTGAGGTATTACAGCCAAACTGAGCTGAAGTCTAAAAGTTGTGACTTTATATATTCCATCTTGGAGTGAAGTGTGAGTTTTGACTCTAAAAGCTAACAGTGTCCAGATGCGGCAGACAGCCATAATTGGATCTGGAGCCAGTTAAATCCCAGACCCGCTCGGCGCAGCTCAGCTCATGTAGCTGTTTGGCCCAGGCTGGCCTGAGCTGTGCTTACAGCAGTCCACTTTTTATACAATAAACATTAATATGTGGATATACAGCCTGCTGTGTTGTTGCATGTACCTACTTCTTGGTTTTGCTCTCATGAGATTTAAATAAAGGATGGCCCATCAGGGGAGGATGGTTAAAAAAAAAAAAAAGGTTGGATAGTAAATGTAAGTTATAGTGTAGCTGAACGGGTCAAAAGGTTGAACAAAAGCACAGTTCAGGGAGTACAAGTTATTTATCAGGATTCAGGGAGTGAACACCAGAAGAAATAGTTAAGGAGGGAGAAGAAAACGGCCAAAAAACTGACATGGCTGAAAGTTTGACACTCCACCTTTTATCAAGCACCTGGTTTTATCATCCAAAGCCTCCATGTGTGTAGTTTTATTTGGATCAGTCTTTCTATTACTCCCCCTTCCTTTCTCAGAATCCCCTTTCATACTTTTCCCTCTTTCCTCCCATCATCCATCTTGGTTTTCACTTCTCCTCCCTCACTTTCACCCCCCCCAACTATCATCTATCTACCATCCCTCCCTCTTTCCATCTATCCCTCTCTGACTTCCTGCTTTCCAGCCTGCCAGACGGTCATAATTAACGGGGGAACACGATAGTTCCCCTGGCCCTTGGGAGCCCTCTGCACTCATTCCCGTTAGACAGAGTGTGTGTGTGTGTGTGTGTGTCTGTGCATACACAGATCCCTGTTTCCCCTGTACTTCCCCAGACTTGGCCTATGGTCCATGCTCTACTCAATGCGTCTTTATATTCAGCGTCAGCAGCAAAGCATGATCTCAACCCCCCCCCCGCACCAAAAAACACACCAAATGACTTACAGAGGCTCCCAAACACAGGCCACAAACACAGACCAGCCTACAATCCAAAAGCAATAACACACTCCCACCCACCCACACACAAGTCCTCCGCTGGCAGCAACTCTCATTATGACTAATTTGCACGAGAAAGCAGGATTAAGCAGAGAAAGTAATGTAGATAGAAGCTGCCCTGTGTTTTGGTTGAACAGATTTATTTTCCTGTAATTTCTCTCTCTAAATGTATTGATTTGTTGGTCAGTTGTGTCTTAGTCACGTATGTGGAACAAAAATAGCCGAATGAATAACAAAACAGTCAACAGTAAGTCAAAGCAGATCCTTTGCCCTGCACGATCATACCTGTCCCCATATGTGCATATCTGTGTGCACCTTGTGTGCCCCCTTGCCTTGGCATGTACTTCCCTCCCCCAGCTCCCTCCTCCCTCCTCGCTGCAGTGCTCGGAGGCAGATCCCAGATCACAGGGCAGGGAGCAGATAAGGAGCTTCACTGATGCTATCTGTCAGTCACAGCCAGAGGGCGGGGCTCAGAGCCAGGAGGTCAGGACTCCCACAGTCCCTCAGCGCGCCCCTACTTTCTTATCTAAACATACAAATAGCGCTTCTCAAGATGGTTTCAAAAACAAGCAGGACCACAAAGCAATGAAACAGAGTACAGTTCTTTATAGAATATCATCATCATCATCAGGTCATCTGGGTTTCTTTGTTGACAACTAGAAATCCCTCTTCTTATCTTCCTGTAAACCTGATTAGCTGGTACTTCATTCTGCCAGTCAATGCTAGAATCAGTGGGAAAGCAAAAATAACATTCACTTTTGTGTTCCAATGACAGTTTTCAAATGCATGCTACACAATCTTATATTTTTAAGTCTGTTTTCCCAGTTTCGCCATTTCCCTCTTTTTATGTGTGGTATAAAATATTTAGCAGAACCCTGTTTGGCTTGTGTAATCAGTCGAGTCTGGATCCACTTTCAAGTTACATTGTCATGGTTATCCAGTTTAAGCACAGACTGTTCTCAAATAACTGCTGAATTACCTCATAAAAGTAAATGACCGTGATGGTTTGTACAACTCATCAGAGTGTTCGCTGATTTCCAGAAAGTACACTAATGAAACCAACAGAAAACCAATCGATGACTGGAAAGTGGGAGAAATGCATCCAGCTTATATTTAAAAAAAAAAAGGTTTAGTGAGCATTCAGTGTGTTCGCTTGGTACTAAACAGCAAGACCAACATGTGATTCTGTAAACAGGGACCCTGGCAGTGCCAGCAGCCCCCTGCTGAGTCAACATCTACTTCATTTTCACTTTATTTTCTCAATTTAAAACATCTAATCTGTCCAAGTTTCCTCTTTAGATGTGCATTCAATCCAAAGACAGGCCAACTTTAGTTAATTAACTCTTCAACAGCTGCACATGCTCTCCCGTTCACCAACGCTGACTTGTATTTGCTGTGAATAACTCAAATGCATGTATGCACACCAGCGACAACAACACAATGTCTGTTTATACAGACGTAATGATCTTTTGGTGCTGTACTGTTCTCAGCACCAGTTTCATTTCTGTGTGTACATGTAAATTTCTCAGTGTTTAAAAGTGTGCAGGTATATGCGCTGGCCAGTGTGAGTCTGTGTGGATGTGTGTCTGCCTTGTAGTGTAAATATTGTGTTGTGCTCTAGTAACAGCTCTTCCTCCGGCTCGGCAGTAGCAGCACGCTCGACTGTTTATTTTCCTTCCTGACGGACGACTTCTTATCAAATAAGCAGACGCTGCCTCCAAGCCTGCTGTCCAACCACACGCCCCCGGAGGATATCCCTCCCTCTTTCCTTCTGTCATACAGTGACTCGGCTTGTTCATGATGACGGGCAGCAAAATGAACCACTTACATCAGTATCAGTGTCAATAACAGCACATGCTCAGAGATCCTGGCAGCTAATGCAGTAATCTCTGCTAAAATAGCCGTATCTCCCTTTAATATATCACTGTGGATAAGCTTAACTGTGCATGATGAGCAAATCCACAGATTGCACATGCTTCTCTGAACTCACTTCAGATTCACTGATGCTTCCTCCTGTGAAGATTCAGAGGACGTCTTCAGAGATACTCTCACACATGTACAGGCTACGCAGTGTTTTCTCTCTGTTACCATCACAGCCTCCTCAGTTACATGGAGCAGATAAGAGCCAATGGTGGCTCCCACAATGGAAGCCTTATGAGTCAACCTACATGCATGTCGTGTATTTCTGAGCCTTATGAGGCCAGAGAGTCACAACAGACACATCAATCCACTTTCTCAATATATGTTCTGTTAAGCAACTTCAGATCAATTTTACGGGAAATATTCAACCAGTTTACAGCTGATTTAATGGGATTCAATTTCATACTTGACCTTGGAAGCAGCAGTTGCTAAAGTAATCACATCACAATGTCAAGTGATAGCTTTCATCATACAACATAGTCTTATTCACCAAATTGGGTTGATCCAGGATTATGAACAGTAGCTGATGTACTTCTGAGATGGAATAACATAACACAAAGTACAGGCTTACTGCATGACACACCAATTCCCTAATGATACAAGGTAGTTGATGGTTTTTCAACAGCCTTAAAAGTTACCTTATGGAAAACCAAAAGCTGAATTCAGATTTTACATGTAAATTTCAGTTCAGAATAAGCAAGTGGGAACAGTCCTCCGTGGTCTGGACAAGCTTCCTAACGTCTGAGAAAATAACCCTGGTGATGTCGTAGTGATGTCATCTGGGTTTGTTTGTCTGTCTTGTTTTTTTTTTTTTTTTTTTTTTTTAACTTAGAGGCCACCATACTTTTAACAGAAAGCTTGTGTTAGAAACTAGGGGTATAGTGCATTATCAAAGATGGATGACTGAACGAATTATATGACCAGGTTGCATGATGGGAAGAAGAATCCACTATTTTTGGAGGTCAACCCATATTTAAAAAAAATAAATAAATATATATATATATATAGAAATCTATGGAAAAACAATAACAATAATTATTTTGCTATATTCAGGTTTTGTTTTTTTTTTTATAGATGTCATTTCACTGTAACAGATGAGAACCACCCAAGTTGAAATTCTTGGAAACTTACCTGGCCAAGAAAATGAATGCACTGTTTTTTTTCTTTCCTGCATATGCTCTCAGGTGGAATATGTCCTAACTAAAACCACATGGCCATTATGGGCCCTTTAGTCTCCATCACTCCTCCTCCCATGTGTGTGTCAGTGAGGAGTGAGAAACTGTGGAAGTTTAGTGGACCATGCATGGTTGTGATTACATGTTTATGTCCATATTTGTAAGTCTGCTGGAGCTAGCGTTCGTGCACATACATATGCGCGTGCGTGTGTGTGTGTGTGTGTGTGAGAGCGAGTGAAAGTGTGTACACTGCAAGTTGTGAGAGTAAATAAACGCTGTGCAGTGAGGACTCACGTGGCATTATTATCAGAGCTCAGAGAAAAGACAAACTGTTTTTTCACTCTGGTTTGATTCATACCACCCTCTGCTGCCTCCTCCTTCTCTCTACGACCCACCGCAGCACAGACACGCACAGAAACACATCACCTTACCCCCACCGCCCCAAATTCAACACATGGCTTCAATCAGGGGATTATTTTTAGCACTTTGGGTTTTCATGGAGGAATTCTAATCAGTTGTATTGTGATTGTTTTCAGTTTGCACTCTCTCAGCCTCAGAATGTGAATGAAGTTTTCATTCCCAGCTCTACTGACTGACCCCAGTTCACTGTCAAAGAGGAGCGTTTTGGAGCATTTGAGTTACTTTTCATTTTTCTAGACGCCTGCCACACAATTGCAATAGTGACAGGAGAATACTATAATATACTACAACATCGCAGATGCTCCAAGGAAACCAGCTTTCTGCGGAATCACTTACTTTGATGAACTTTGAAAAAAATTCCACAAAATAAAGTTTGGTTTTGGAAACCACAGATCAAACACACACACACTTTTACAGTATGCAAGCACGCACACACACACTCACAATTTGTGGTACAATGAGGCATTCTTTCACCCTCCTTCTCTCTCACTCACATACGTACACACTAACTTACACTCATTAATCTGGGCAGACTCAGGAAACCGCTCCAGTGAGCTGGCTGGAGGCCCTGGGAGGGATAGGAGGGGTGGATTGGGGTGGATTGGAAGGTTGGGGTGGTGGGGGGATCAAAGCAAGGATGAGAACAGCAGACTGACTGAAAAGAAACACCAGAAGAGGGAAGAAAAGAGAAAAGAAAGTTTTGAGAAGGAAGAAAAGAGAAAGGAAATTTTCCTTTACTCCTGAGCTCTGAGAATACAGGAAGGAGGGAGGATCTGAAACCTCTCAATAATGAAGTGGGAGTGCAGACTGTGTGTGACGATGTGTATATCTGTCTATCCTTATGGTCAGGATGGAGCAGGGGTGTGTGTGAATGTAGGGATGTCATGAATAAATGAGTTGAGGAAAAAAATAAGGTCAGCTTCTTCAAAGTTACTGCAGAAATGGGAAAAACCGCAGAATGAAAACACTCAGATTTGCATGCAAGCAAACACACACACATACTGTACACACATGGACTGGCCAAGTCACACAAATACGCACACACACTCAGACAGACATGCATTTCTTCCCCCAAAAAGCTCAGCAGGGAGGGTCGACAGTCCTTAAGAAAATATTCCCCAAAGCACTAATTAGAAAAATGATGGTGCTCGTTAATAGCCAGCCCCCCCAGACACACACATTCCCTGTCCATCTTAACTCCACCCTCGCCCCTCCTCACCCCCCCCCAAGTCTTGCAGAAAGAGAAGAAGAAGAGGGGAAAAAAAAAACCAACCCAAAAACAAAACAAAAAAGATTCTGGCAGAGAGAGAAGAGAGCGTTCCACTGGCAGGCCTGGGTCAGGGCCCTATTTACCTACCGCAGAACTGCTCTTTCCCTTCCAGCACAGAGCACCTCCCCTCAGCACCGAAACCTGAGCCACTGTCTCTCACCGACACACACACGAACATACAGTATATACATACACACAAACCCACTAAGAAGGTGGCACATGGTCTTGGTTAGAAGGTTCTTGGCTCTAAATGAAATCCAAGCTCTTGTAGCTATTCCTTTCTAGAACTTAATTTCAAAAAATGCCGAAGAGGAGGAGTTATATTTTTCCCTCAGTCCTCTTCAATCATTTCTTTTACTACCCCCCGCCTCCTCCCCATCCTGATTTAGTTACAGTTGGAAAACGAAGTGAGTGAAACAGGCGGAGGAATTTTCGAGCCTTTATTATCCATCACTGGAGCCAGTTTTCAGGGAAACAGAGTGAGGCAGAGAAACAACAGCAGAGCCATAGTAGGTGGCTGAAATATGTAGACTTGGGCCTGAAAACACACTCAAAGTCTCTTCACACGGGTTTTAATCAGCAGCAATTTTGGGGAATCAATTTGTTTTCTCTCTGCTCTCTTAGCTCTCTATCTGTTGCTGACATTTCCTCCTTGTACCATCGCTGAACCCAACCGCCCATTACTACACCACACAGGCCCTTATTAAATGTATATATAGTCACGCTTCAGACCAGGACACACTTTCTCACACAAAAGCTGAAAAGAGTGAACATGGGGTCGTACAACAAACTTCGAAAGAATACAGACGCAGACCAAACTTGACCAAGATCCAAAATGGCCTCAGCCTGTGTGGGCGGACGAACGTAATGAAATCCAACATGCCTGCGTGTAGTTTCACGGTATCCCTCTCCCCCAACAAAATGTGTGTCTCTTTGTCACGCTCCACTCCAAACCCTCATTAGAAACATCTCACTTAGGGTAAGAGTGTTATTTCAGCGTTTGTAGCTCGTTATGGGAGTGTTTTTCCTGTGGCGTAGCCTCGCCATGAGACTGTGTGGGTGTGTGTGTGTGTGTGCGTGTGTGGGTGAGGAGAGAGAGAGAAAGGAAAGATGGAAAGTGGGGGGGGTATAGAGGAGGCTGGGGTGGGGTGGGGTAGTGGGGGCTTCTTAAACATGGGGTGGGAGCCTTGAGCGTAGAGTGTGATTCCAGATGTGTTTTTTTACTGCTCTGGCAGGGATGACAGGGTTGTAAAGAACCTCTCTGGAGTAGCCTGAAGGGAGGGGGTGGGGGGGGAGACATGGGGGAAGGAGGAGTTAAATGTTCACCAGCTTAAGGCCCTCGGGGACGAAGCAAGAGAAGAGTTGGGGAACAGGAGAAGGGTTAGGGGGATGGTGGTGGACATGGTGGTGTTCAGGGGTTTGGCAGAAGTTAAGTATGGGGCAGTTTTTAGGGCCTCGGGGACTAAAATGGAAGCATTAAGAGGGAAGAAAGGGGGAAGGCAGAAACAGAATGAAATAGTTTTTCCTGGCAAAAATGTTCCACTTTATTGGCTCAGGTGTGTCAAGCAGACAATAATAGTGGATAATAGTGGATGTCGTAACAGTGAACACAGTGTGTGTGTGTGTGTGTGTGTGTGTGTGTGTGTGTGAGTGAGAGAAAGAGAAAGAGGCCTGTTCATCAGTTCAGAAAATGAGGATGGAACCAAAATAAAGAGGAAAAAAAAGTAAAAGCACAGAACCAGTGCAGCTTAGCATAAGTGCATGAAGCTTGTGGGAAAAGCAAGCCACCTTCCATTATCTAAAACTCACCCATGAATAGGTTATTTCTCACTGTTCCTTTCTACATAAATAACACATTCGGTGTGTTGGAGTGTATGATCCGAGCTAGCTGTTTCCCTTTCATCCTCTGCTAAGCTCACCAGAAACTGGCTGTAGCTGAATATTTACATTAAGATAGTTTCAGTTGCTCAACAAGAAATCCAATAACTTCTTTCATACATGGTGAAGTGATGGAAGGAGGATTAGGGTTACTCTTCCTACCCATAATGTCACTGTTAATGACATGAAGGTGGTCGTGGCTCTAACTTCCCAAACTGTCAGGTTATTGATTCAAGTACAAAAGTGAGGACTCCGCCTTAGACTATGTAACTTTAACTGTAGCTACAAGAGACAATTACAGAAGGAAATGAAAACCATGGTGAGGAGGAATAATAAACGGAGTCAGCAATGGCAACCAACAGTTAACATTAGCTAACAATAGCAACTAATAAGCTTGAGCTCATACCAGACCAAGTAAGGCTGCAGCAGCAAAAGCCCTGGGTGTACTGGAAGGAAGTGTGTGTTTTGATGTACTCAACTCAATTTGTCATTTGTAAGTGGAAGATTTGGTTTTTTGGTTTTTCGTTGAAATGTCACATAGTATCATAGTGTTGTTACATCATCTGACTTAAAATATGACTGAAATCTCACAACAATTAAAAAAAAAAAAATACAGACAGCTACAGACATCACATAGGTACTAAGTGTAAAGGAACAATATGTAACTTTCACATAATCAGATGTTTGCTCACCAATGTAGAAGGAAAGAAAAATGGAATTCCTTTACTTACCAAGAACTGTGTCCTGCAGTGCAAAGCAAGTCAGTGTTAACTGTTCTTTCCTCCTTTTCTTCTACTGAATTTAAGACAAAGAGCAGGCAGCACCAGCCTCTCTCTTCTCTGTCCAACAGTGACCTGGTGTAGCCTCCAGTCTGCCCTGAGGAAGTATTGTTGTTCAGAGTGCGTTTTATAACCACTGGGATAAAAAAACGATGCCTAAAGTTCTTGTCAAATGACCTCCACCACAAGCTCTCAGCAAAAACCTAACCCTAACCCACTAAGATCCAAAGGCTATTTATGTGTATACAAGATAGAATGATGCCAATGGCCTTAAGATTTAACTTTTCTGGAGGCTGAATCTCACTAAAGTTTAGAATCTTTTTACATCCCATCTGATCATCTGACCGCTCATGCATAGACTTTGATGAGCAGCCTACCAGTTTATCATGACCAAGAGACACTTTGGCCGAGACAATTAAAATAAGAAGTTTAAATAAATTAGAACAGTCTGTTAACAAAGACATGAAAGCAAAAAAAAGTCACAGTTAATCAATCAAAGCTAAACTCTTGTCAAAATTGGTCTCCAGTGAGCCCTGACCAGCTTTGACAAGGCCAGACTGAAAGGCTTAAAAACAAGTCTTTATGATATGAAGCATGAAATGTGTGTGGAAAATGGAGGAAAGCTGCAACTGAGAGACCAGCATATTTAACATGAAGGGAGAGAAAACTATATCATGCAAGACACATGATGTAGGGGTGTGTACATGTTGTGTGTACCTGTTGTGTGTGTAGTGCACAGTGTGATCCAACTCTGCGGGTCCTGCAGCTTGTTAGTCATGCTTGTTAAAGTGTGCCTTTTTTATGGGCTCTGTTCAAAGACTGATGTGGTGTTTCATCTCAACCTTACCTTCTCCATACAGATGGAGACAGGAGAGGAGGATCAGCAGTAAGAAGTAAGGTCAGCAATGTGAGGCAACCCGGTGCAGGTTGTTTTGATGTATATTTTTAAGGTTACGGATTGTATAAAAAAAAAAAAAAAAAAAAAAAAAGTATTCCATTTATCTTGGGTAAAATATATTTCAAAAGCGAACAAAAGAAAAGGCACTGAATAATCACAGTTGCAAGGAGAAGAGGAAGAAAAGCCACTTGCAGGAAAGCATGAGGTAAGACGATGTTGTCATGGGAGAAGGAAGTCTGGAGAGAAGAACAAAGCTGAGAGTGAAAAGAAAATGCTCGGAGGCTGCAAGTTTCATCGACTTAAATAAAAAACTTCTAAAGACTCTTTTAATGCCAATAAGAATGGAAAGTAAGACTAGTTTCTGCACAAAAGAGGTAAATTGAGAGCAGCTGTTGTCCTATCAGAAACTTCATGACAAATAGCAGGCCCTCCTTAGCGTGGGTCAGTGGAAACAGGCTGCAGAGCCAAAAACTGTTTGCACCATCTCAATTTTTTTTTTTATTTAGCTTATTTGCTCTCTTGCCAGATTTAGATGAGAAGATTAGAACGTCAGTAGGCAATTAGCTTAGCTTAGCATAAGGAAAAGGAGCCAGTCTGGCTCTGTCTAAATATAACAATGGAAAGAAAAGAAAAGAACTGAGCTGAAAAGAGTCAGTAGAGACTTCAGGCAAACATTACCCCCCGTCAGTGAACAGTATTACATATATCGCCCCCAAAAAACACAACCTCCTTTCTTTAAAAGGTTAAACAAATCAAGATTACATGTTGATTAGTGAATAACATTAAAGGCAGGTTTTTCAAAACCAATTCGAAGCACAAATGTTATTCAATTTCATGGCATTTATTGAGATGATTGCATATTTTCAGATTTTTCTAGGCCCATGCTCTGAAAATGTCAATTTGAAAGACGCCACAGGAAGGGAAAACGGGACGTGGCGGTAAAAACAGACACACAAAAACACACATACACATACTGCGTTCGTGTGACCGCTCACTCGCCCTGTCCTCCCCTCCCTCTACTCAGTCTTCCTCAGGCACGCCAGCACCTCTGAGTCCGGAGAGCAAGGCTTTCTGGGGGGATCAGAAACAGATGTGCCCCTCTTCTCTTAACTCAGACGAAAGCACACTGTGCACATACACATACATGCACACAGACGCACGCACACACACACGTGCTGGCGGCAATTCAGAACCGGCACCAGGATCCAGCCGGAGTGACGGGCCAGCGTGACCCTGAGCTTGACCCCAGCCTGCAGCACCTCAGACAGGAAAGCGACGCAATTGGCTTCAGCTGTGACCCTCCGCCCCCTCTCTCCTGCCTGGCCCCCCCTTCTCATTAAGACAAACTGTTTTTAAAGGCAAAGCAGCTTTCACTACCACTAAAGCCAACACCCTGGAGCACAGAGCGAGGTGGTGGAGCAAGGGGCAAGGGGTGGGGGAATGGAGGGAACGTAAAAGAACAAGAAACAAATAGGAGCTGGACCAACAGGGGCACAAAGAAGTTTTTTTTAAGGAACAAAAGATCAAGGTAAAGGAAAAAGTTAGAGCGAGAAAGGGCAGAGTGTAAGAAAATCCAAACTGAGGAGAGAGAGGAAAGCCAGGCATATCACTTGCAGCTGTTGCAGGCTCATGTTCCCAGAATCCACTGCAACTTGGCATGGTTTTTTTTTTTTTTTTTTTTAATAAGAATGGGTAGTGTCATGGTTACATTCATATCAAAACATCCAAAACAACAGCTTTGAAATGGCGAAAGAGACAGAGCAAGAAAGAAAGAAAGAAATGACATAATTTAATAATAATGACAATTAAAACTGTAATTATAAGCAGCAGTAAGAAACATTTGTCTTGGAGACAAACTACTGCATGCACAAACACCATATTTGTTTGTTTAGATACATACACATACATCAAAAACATATGGGAAGAATCTGAATTCTTTCATAATTATAAAAAAGGACTACTTTTTATTTTGCTTTGCTCAGCTTGTTATCCTCTCCTTTCTAATCCACCCAACCCCGAAACAGCCACGTTTTTCTTTTTTCTCATTTAGACACTGAAGATACCACAAAACTGTGTCTGTCAATCCGTCAGATTCCCTGTTCCTGTTTGAAGTGTCCGCAAAACGGCTGAAAACATTTGCATATTTCACGTGTGGCCTGCAACAGCAAAAACTTAAATTAAAAAACAAACAAACAAACTATAAAAGATCTGTGTGTGTGTGTGTGTGTGTGAGAATATGTGTAAGTGAGAGTGGCAGGGCATGCTGAGGTAGATTAATACCGCTGCTCAGAGGGGGGTTTGTCCATTCAAGTCTGACTGATGTGCGTCCCAAATTGATTTATGAAAACGGCCCTTAATCAATTATGTGTGGAGAGAGAGAGAGAGAGAGAGAGAGAGAGAGAGAGAGAGAGAAAGGGAAAGAAGAAAGAGAGGATCTATAGGGGGTAGAGTGGGAAATAAAGAGGACAGGGCAGATGAAACTAAGGAAGGAAGAGTGTGTGAATGATGCTGCTCTGCTGAAGAATGTGTCTAATGGACGTCAGTTCATGCCACAGGTGTCCAACATGGTCTATGTGATGGTTTGTCAAGTAAAGTACAAAGTACTGTGGCTGATCTTGATGTGTGCAGTCAAATCTTTAGACAACACACTGAGCAGGCTCCATCTGTACATTTATCTTCATCTGCAGTATTAATAGGACACGCAAGGACTGGCATGTTGAGAGATTGGTCTTATTTGTGAAGAAAAGCAGAGGGGTAAAAGTTAGGAAAATGCACTCGTGCTCTGTACAGAAAACTGTGTGTGGATGGACACTAGTAAAAGCAGCAATGGTTGTATTTGTGCAGCAGTGTAATGTGGTTTTTGTAGTAATAATGGCCCAGTTTTTCAGCCGGGGTGGTGGGGGCAGTGGAGTAGAGTTGTTTAAAAAGCCTTTCCCCTGCCTTGCCCATTGTGCCTGAGACAGGGGTGTGTGGGGGAAGTGGGGGGTCACGCTGAGAGCTCGTTTCTCCTGCCTGTCAGAACTCTATCTGGGATCCAGCCGGAACTAATCAACTCCAATAGGCCTCCCCATTACCCAGGGTGCAATGGGCCACAGGCTGGGGGCTGGCCGGTGGGAAACACAGATGAGGAGAAGGGAGAGGCCCCCTCACCTCCTCCAGCACACACCCACACAAGCACTCCGTACTGCACCAGCCCGTGCAGCACACACACAACACTCCCACTGTTTCACACTGAAGCAATAATAAACACTTGCAATAATATTTTCACAGCAAGCACTCGCGTGCTTCAGATCAGAACCTTACACAGCTGTGCAGTACGCTCCTGCTCACATGGGCACCTCTCACATGCACACACAATTTCCTTGTCACGCACGTCACACCAAGCTGATGCTAAAACTTTATAAGGTGCATTTGCGGAGATCAACAGAATTAACAGATGCACTTACTATTTAGAGAAGCAGCGCTTAAATTTGGTTTGATATACCAGGAAGGCTCATTAAAATTTAAGCTTCATAATAACAGTAAGGGTTCAAGTTAACCTAATTTATTTAACGTTTTAAAAGTTTTATTGGATTGAGATCAAGTCCTAACTTTTTTTTTTAAATCATTTTTATATTGCTGGCTTTGATGTTATGTATTTTGCTGTCTCTACATTTTATTTGAAATAAATAAATAAAATTGAATGAAAAAGAAAATCGGGAAACAATCACAATTCAGCGACTGCAGCACAATAATATTGCCCTCTAGTGGCATCACGTCTGCACTGCAACACATGAAAAATGAAATGATGGACACATTTTATAACGTGAAAATTTTGAAATAGAGCTATTGTTGTCATAAGTTGTTTTTGGTATGGCTTACTTTGTTCAGTTGTGTTTGACTTTGCAGAAAAAAATCTAGTTTTAACCGAAGGAAACTGGTTCAAATACCAGATGCAGGAATTATTATAAATAATGATTTTGATGACTAATACGTTTCTCTTTCTCTAATTTATCTCTCATTCAGGTCTCTACTCAGTCCACGCAGCAATCTGATTTCACCTCTGTCACTTGGACACCATCAAAGGCACCAGTGTGTGAGTGTGTGTACATGCTTAAGTATGTGTGTTTTTCAGTGACTTCAACCTCCTTCACTGAGGTGAAGTGGGGGCAGATTTGAATGAGCAAAGAAATCTACCCCCCTTCACTACACCCCTACATCATTGTATGCACATGTGTGGGAGCTCAGCATGCTCCAGTCTCATTGCATGCATTTCTCTTTCATACAACACAGACAAACTCAAAATGATTCCCATCAGCTGAGTTCCTGCACTGTTTTTTTGCATGATGCATGTGTGAATATTTTCCTATGAGCATTAAAGGCAGCGTGACGAGGCCCACATAGAGGTGGTGATGTTAGTGGTGGTTTAGTGGGGGGGTCAGTCACATGGAAACCTCCCCCAGGCCCTGCAATGAAGAAGGGGATGAATTGAGAAGCACTGACGTGGGGTTAATCCCCATTCACCTTTCCTTCACTCAGCCAGGCCAGCCACAAAAAGCCCTGCTTGCCTCCCCCTGCATCTCCACTGTGACCTCTGACCCTGCGTTTATTGCTGCTGTCCCTTGGCCCTTTATGCCTCCATTCTGTGATTATGTGCAATATTTACTCCTTTTGATTTTTCTGCTAGGCATTGTCATCATCAACACAGCTGTCCTGACTGACTGCCCCAGAGTCACCCCTGAAACCTTTAAACCCAGAGCAAACACTACCTGAAGTGGGAATGAGTATATTTACAACCACTTATTTATGATTACTTGACTCAGGCGACAAAGAGCTACACAGATGAGCAGCAGCCAGTAAGTGGCTTAAGTCAGTGAAGTCTTATTCCAGAGGAGGACCTGTGGCCAAGTGAGCACCATATATGTGCTGTACCCCTGATTCAATTTCATCTATGGTGCTGTAATGCACATTTCATCCTCCTCTCCCTCTTCCATATTATATTGTGCCCCTTCTATTTGTAAAATATTCAATACAGCTAAAAATATAGAATTAAACTAAGTTTTCATTTACTTTTTTTCTTGAAGCCTTACACATTATAATGCATTCCAGCATTTTGACAGCATCACATCCACAATATACAGCTGATAAAATAATTCTCTGAACTCAACTAATTTTTCATAAGAGGGTTAGGTTAGTGTTTGATTCTTCATATCTTATGTTCCTGTATGTGATGGGCATGTTGCTTGCTGTCCTTTCATGTATATTTGTTGCATAGAGAGAAAATATGAGGGTGTTCACATTCAGAGCTCACAAGAAGCATTAGCTCCAAAGAATGGGGACTTGATTTCCTTATATCGATTCCTGCAGTTTTTTTTTTTCCCCTCAATTAACCCTAATGGTTTTTATGAATTTATCAGAAACAGATTCACACTAAGGGAGAGTGAAATGAATGGGTTTAGAAAAAGACCACAAAAGCCAACATAAACACAAAATTGGGTCATGAACGAATCAGGGGAAAACAATGTTTGTGTGGATGTGCATGCAATGTGTTTGTGTACCATAAGTAGCCAGAGGAGGCCATACTTCATTCAAAGCCACAGTGGAGAGGACATGATGGGTTGAGGCCACTTCTCATTCCTCCCTCTCTTGCACATTTGCTCCCTTTTGGCTTCATGGCTTTTAGACACGCAACTTCCATCTACCTTTGAAAAACACGAATTACACAAAAATGCACTGAAATCGCAACTATGTAATATCAAACCTGTTTCAAAGATGTGGAGACAGACCAGGACTAACCCAAACCACAGCCTGAGGAACACAAAACAGATGGACAGACAGATGTCTGAGTATATCCAGTGAGAACCTCAGTATGGATCTGATGAAGCTGAACTTTCAAATCTTTAGGAAGCCAGAACATAAAGCCCTGTTCCCTGCTGACTGCTGGGGCTCTGGGTCTGGACACTTTAATAAATATGTACACTACAAACACCATTTGATTTGTAGAGAATAGATCATTCCAAAATCTAAATAGGTATATAGGAACTAGGAAATCTAAAATAGGTTGAAACGGAAACAAAGGTTGCCACCAGATATATTAGATTGAATGCACACAACTAAAGACCTTGAAGGAAACAGTCAAATTTACCCACAGGGGGACAAATAAAGGATCATCTTGTCTTAAACATGAATGCAAATGAAACTGAACTACTTCTACCTTAATTTATGATTGTTTAGAGCTTACATTGCAAACAAATACACCTGAGATAACCGAGGTACAATTATTTTACTGGGTTTTGACGAATTTGCAATTTGTGAAAACAGAAACCAAGTATTTTTCTAATTCCAAATAATTACTGTTGCATTGTAGATACACATTTATCTACAAGAATGAAAACAAGAACAGCGCAATTCAGAAACTTAAAATTAAAATCAGCTCATTTAATTCGGTCATTGAAATGCATATAGAAAATACAAAATGAATCTAGTTTAAATAAAATCTCTTGATGTTTCTGAGGATAACTCAGTCCTTGATTCATCATTTTATATGAGCAGACAAGGAAAACCATCCTTCTCGCTCTCTTTGCTGCTCCATCTGTTGTGAGAGAAGAAAATATGAAATTACATAAAAAAATTAATTGAAGTGATTAAGCTTCAGGTAAAATTTGACCAGATCAATGTGATCTAGAGTTTGTGTGTGTGTGTGTGTACCTGTGCATGTGCCTGTGTTTTGATATCACTCGTCTCTCCTCCAAATCTGTAAGACGACGCTTCAGAACCAGCAGATCTGCAACAAATACGTATAATAATGTATAATGTACATGAAGGTCAGCCCTGTCATTACCAACCATACCATTTCATTCAGTTCACTGAACTGAATGAAAACATAGTATCAATTTCATGTGTCATACTGTTGGTTATCCACTAAAGTAGGGGTTATACTCCTTTCAAAGTGCACATGAGATGGTTGGATATCATTGGAAACAACATCATTCTGATATTGAATTTGGGGCTCTGAGTCTGGCTGCAACATCCGTGTCATCCAGTTAAGCTACTCACTGTCTCTCAGAACTACCAGCCTGTGTCAGGGCCTCCTGGGCATGAAGCAGTGTGGGAACCTCAGGACTTCCTCCTCCAAAAGACAATGATATTTTAACAATGATTTTTTTGGAGCCTCATAAATGGTCAGATAGAGGAGATATGTCAGGTAGACCCATTGTACCTGCTGTGCAAGGGCTCAAGGCTGAGGAAGGCATAGGGGAGACAGACGGAGCAACCTTGGAAAGCGCACACTGTTTCTGTTCCTCAATGAGCTCCAGTAAACGAGCCCTGGCTGCTGCACTTTGTCTGTTTAACTCTAGGAGACGCTGTTCCACACTGCTCACACCGAGGGCAGTAGGAGATGAGACCTGCGGAAGAGGGAAGAGCAATAAATCCTGTTGAATGGATTGATCCTAAAACTGATTTCTGGTAGTTCACTGCAGTTTTACAACAACTCAGATTTGGATCTGGCACAAGAGGATTTTTGCATGTTATTCACATTTCATGTGTTTCTTATGCAAAGAGAGGCTAAAACAAACTTTAAGTACAATGTGGAGGATTTAACTTGCCTGATGAGTCTCACAGTCTGTGACCTGTACGTTCTGGTTCTCTCTTCCTGTGTTTCTGGATGCTGACATCCTCCTCTCTCCAACACCCTGATGTGTAATTCTCTCAGTAGTGCTAGAGCTCAAACTTCTCTGCTCGCTGCCACTGCTAGGTGATCCTCCAACCCCAGTCCTGAGGCTTTTAGCTTGGCTAAGCTGTGCTCTGATCAGATCGTTCTGACTGCTTAGCTGAGCAATCTCAGCCAGCATGGCTTCTGGACGGAGCTGGGAGATGAGAGGGTCAGACGTCAGTGATAAGGAGGTGGAGGGAAGGCTGGTGAGGGGGAGGCTTGTGAGGCTAGAGGCTGAGCTCTGGGCTTGATCGTCACTTGAACATAGGTTAGCTACAGGAGGAAGCTGCTGGTGCAATGGCTGAGCCACTGTGAAAAAGAGGGAGCAAAAGAAAAATTTGATCTCAAATTTATAAACAAAGGATGATATATTTGGAAAGGAAAAGAATGAGACTGTTACCATGATATTTTTGCCAGTTGTCTCTTTGTTGAGGAGGTGACAGCAGGACAGCAGAGGTGACTGGGGCTTGTCTCCACTCAGGAACAGGTTCCGATTGATGAACTGTAAGTCAACAAAATGTAAAACAATCATCCATCATTTAAGTCACCTACAAATACACATAGACAGATGTACTGAATGAACCACCAGTTGGGTCAGTGTTTGCTTCCAGTAGTCCCAATCCCCCAGTGACCAGCACCACCGCATCCAATTTCTGCTCCAGCTCATTGGTTCGCTGCTGGAAATCTGCCTGAGAGGAACCAAGAAATAAAACAGGTTTATCAAAATGCTGAAATCGGAATGACAGAGTGGTGTCACACCATGGGGCAAACTTTTTTTGCACCTGCATTTTAGCAGTTTCCTCTTTCAGAGCCAAGATCTCTGCAGTGAGAGCATCAATCAGCTCTCGCTGCTCTTGCAGCTGCTCCTCCAGCTTCCTTCTCTCCTGAGCCTCCTTCTGAGCTTTTTCGTCTGTCTGAAACAGAAGGGGGAAAGAATGAATTAAGTTATACAAATGACACTAAGGTCAGCCTACTTTGTACTCTGTGCCTGCTCTGAGCATTGTTATTATTTCTTGGGAATGCACAGGCAACAGCAGTTCTATTTCATCCCAAATGACTACCTGGTGGTCATTCGGGATTCATAGAACCATAGTTACATTCGTAACTTTCGATTTAAGCTTATATTGAAAACATAAAAAAAGTATGCTTTCAAAGCAATTATTCCAGAAATTATATATAATTATAGGTGGTGCATTGTTAAAAAGCTAAATGGACGCCAAAGTGAGACTGAGGCCAAATCACTTTCTTGCCTTCTTGGATGTTCATTATATATGTCTGTCTATAAAAGAGATTAATGTTGACATTATTGATCTATTGCTGCACCTTTTTGAGGAGGTAGGCTAAACGTCCTAGAGTGGAAACCAGGGCAACAGAGAATCCAGTGAGGCCTTGCGTTCTATGGTGTTTTGGACCCTCTGCTGACTCTGGTACGGCGTCAGCACTCAGACTATTCAAGTCAGCCTCGACCTGATCCAACTTGGCCTGCAGCAGACCCAGACTAGACTGGTCCCCACTGAGAGAGGAAACAGAGGAGCCATCCAGCTCTAAACTCTGAGAAAAACTCTTCGCGCTCCTGCTTAGTCGACTATTGGTTCTTCCTGTGGAACACATACAAAGAAACATTAAGCCGCTTATATGATGGCATTTTCATATTGAACATTTCATCTGGGAAAAAAAATATTTAAATTTCTGATATTACCTGACTGAGAGAAAGGCTTATGAGGGTTCAGGACATGATTAACCAGGACAGATGGTTCCTCCTTTACTTCCTGTGACTGGCCCTGTTTGGTCCGAACACGTTGGACAGCCACTGTGGCATTCAGAGCTGAAACAATGTGTGATATACATATGTGTATATAGAACATTTGTTTGAATTTGGATTAACAACACAAAATAAATAACCACGAAATGTTTCTGTTTAATCCAATTCAAAGTTTGAGGATATCACATCCTTATCACACCTAATTGATCTGGTGCTCTGCCTGATGTGGCAGGGGTTGTAGGCAGACTAAGTTCGTTTCCCTGTTCAGAGCTGGGACAATTGACTTTCTTCTGCTGTACCAGTCTATCTCGAGACTGTGTCTTCATTTTTTGTTTATTGGTCCTGAAAAGAAATGTATCATGAGAGATGTAGTGGAACATCAGTAGTAATGAGAAACAGCTTTCTTTACTATTCCCCCCCCAACATAGACAACAAATCAGGTCATTTCTGACATCTGTCTGTTTGGCAAAAACTGGTACCTTCGGATTACATGATTACGTGATCTGTGTGAAGGATAGGTATCTTCTTCACTGTGGTCTTCATCTGAAGCTTGTAGTTCGTTAAGTGCCTGTAGTCGACAACAATGAGCACTTTAAACATGTTAATACTGATGAAAACAGTCATACAGAAAAATATCATTATGATACAATAGACTTGTAGTACAATATTATTTGGAAAGAAAGATGAAACTGTGTGACAACATAATTTACAGCAACATATCACTAACATTATCTTAGCACAAACAAACCTGCTGATCCATCATAGACTGGCTGAGCAGTGACAGCTGTGTAGGAGGATCTGGTCTTTGGAGAACAGGTAGTTCTGAGTCTGAATCGCAGTTGGGAGCCATGGTCACACTGGGATGTCCTGTTATAATACAGGGCAGGATTATTTTCACATTAATAAAGAGAAATACAAGCATCAACATTTAACCTTCCGATATGTCTTTTTCAATACATATGTGAAGTCTCAAGGCAGAAAGGAAGACTTTTTATTCTAATCTTATGATCTATACTACAGAAAAAATTGTTTGCTACCGGTTTGCCTGTGTGGAGCATCTCCAAACAGATCCTTGACAACAGCCATGGCTCTGTCCGAGCGGGCCAGCACATCCTGCAGCAACAACTGGTCAGAAAAAACCTATAGCAATACAAAACACCACAATCATTAGGTTACACTCCAGTACAGGGGAGGACAGGAGAGTATAACAGATAACATCATGTTCATTCTTACGCAAACAACATCAACATGACACAGAAGAGTATGAATGTAATGGGGAAGCATTGTCATACACACATACCTCCCTGATAATGCTGAGGCTGGCCTGGTCCAGAGGTGAAGGACTTCCACTGTGATACAGACGCCGTTTCAGAGCTTTCTCTCTCAGCTCCCACTGAGCCGCAGCCTTGTTGTGTGACTTGTGAATCTCATGCCGATGACTCTGAAACAGACGAAAACGATGGGGCAAGTTTTTGTGGACTGCGATAAATAACATTTTAAGAATCAATTAATTCAGCAGAGCCCCAAAACATAATAAAAGCTCATAAAAGCACTGAGGCTAATTTAAAAAGAGAGATAAACAAAGATGCTTAATCTTCTGTAGTACCTAACTAATGCCTTTATCAAATATTTAGTAAGATAAGATGACTACACACTTTTATAGCATATAATTATAACAAGTTGCTCCACAGTAAAATACCTTACCAGCTCTGCAGGTGTCAGCTTGTGCACAGACAGGTCATTGACAGTGCTCTGAAAATGAGAGCTGAGATTACTGTGTTGGTCAGTGGATATAGTTTAACCAAAAAAATGTGTATGATTTGTGAAGAGGTGGATTATTAAAAGCAACTAAAACCCAATTCTGCTTCCTTTATGAGGGATTAACGAATTTACATTCATTGACTCTCCCTTGAAATGTGCAACTACTTGGTCCAAGAGTATTTCGTGTTTGAAAAATGACTAAATAAGGGGTACTTCATGGTAACTGTTGTCTGTACTCACCACCCAGTCTCTTTTAGGAGCTCCAGCCTTTTTGGGCCGAACAGGCCTTTTCCCTTTGCTGTGTTGCTGAGGACGCCCCACTCTCACAAACGACATCTGTTTAAAGGCAACATGGTTCACAGTAACACGGTGCTATTTTCAATAAGACTCTGCACAAGAATCACTCACTAAACAAACGGACCAACTAACGATGAACTACAGTTAGCTCTTAGCTCCCTTCATTACCAAAAACTTGAACTTTGAGCATCAGTCGCAGTAAATTGTTGAGCTAGGACCAGGTAGCTAAAATAGATTTTTGCTACAAAGCTAGCCAGAAATTGAGAAAGCACTTACTTTTCACGATAGGAAGCCACAGTTTGTTTTAAGCTTCCAGGTTGTTAATGTGGCTCTTTATCTGTGAAGTTAACGGAGTGAAACGGAGAAAACTCTCCTTCGGTTTGTTGAGTGACAACAGTTTTCAACAGTTGCGCGCCACTTCCTGTGCTGTTGCCACGGACACTGCTTCACCGCGAAGCATGACGGGAAATGTAGTACTGCTGATACAATTCACGCACTGGCCCTTGAAATTACAGGGTGCTGTCGTAGGTAATGATAGTCTTTACTTTTTGCTCTTGAAAAGAAAATGCATGCTGGTGTGCACGTGGACTAAAACGAAAAAGTGGAATTGAATTTAGTAATTAAAGTATCCAATCCAGCATTGATAATATGTTTAGATAACATTTTGAATGTCAGGTGAAAACCATAGATTCTTTGTTCTAAAGTCAAGTTTACTTCAATCTCTCACCGGATGATTTAACGGACTATAGTTGATATCGAGCCCATTCAACATTGTGAAGCGTTAACCTCTCACTGACGCTATTATTCCTCCATGTGACAGCTTTTCCAGACGTTTACCCAGGAGGAGGCATCCGGCTTCACCACTAGATGGCAATGTCTTCAAGTAAATTGACTGGTTGACTCAACACAAAATTCAGGCCAAGAAACTTTAACTAATATTTGAAGTAAATGCTCCAAGAAAATCTTGGGAGAAGCTGCCCTGACAGTGATGTAGAGGACAGCGATCATTCTTGCCTTCAAAATAAAGTCGTCAGTGATAATAATTAAGAGGTGGTTGACATAAATATTTGCAGGATATGTAGAATCTGAAGTGACACTGAGTTACATTTCCAATAAGGTAATGGCATCTATAAATAGCACCTTGTGCTATCATTTAAAATGCCTGTGAGTCAAAGAATTGAGATCCTACCTGGGAAACTATTCAGAAAAAGATAATCCGGAGACAAAAGTAGACCAGGCCTCTTGTATTCTATATAATGGGCTTGTAAGTTTTCCATCAATAAAAGTTCTCAACAACATTTCAACCCTCACTCTTTGTTGTGCGTTTCGGACTTAAAAAAAAAAACTGCACAGGAAGTTGTATGATAAGACACTGTAACCTAACACCGGCCAGTCCGGGGGTTTATTGTATAGAAGAGAGGTGTGTATTTGCAGCTGACATTTTCTTACACGCCCCTCTCACCCGGACCCTGAAGTTGGAGTGACTTTGCGCGCTTTACTTCGACCTGATCAAGCTGAACCAGACTTGGTTTTCTGGCTCCTGGCGCGCAACGATGCTTCCCGAGACACAGGAGCTTGAAAAGTTGTGTTTAAAAACGAGGCTGGCGGCGAGGTGACTGTGGGGTGAGCAGCTGTGCGCCCATGGATCAGACTACAAGCGGTGGGCTCTCTGCATCTCCGTGGAAAGTCATTTGAGGAGTCAGTCAGCTTTACTGCGGTGCCAGGCGAGGGCCATTAGTCTGTCAGTGTTGGATTTATTAGCGCTCAGAAGGCTTACAGCTGGAATCGTTGCAATTTCTGACAGTTTTGCCTTCAATAACTCGTTCAAGTGTATTGAACAACTCCCGGATAATAACCGACGCTGCGGAGTCACTTCTGGAGACACTGGATCTGAATTACGCACGGCATTCCTCTAACAAATGACAGCTTCCAAGCGCTTTGTTGTTGTTTGTCTTCACCCCTCCAGCTGCCTTCGTCGCACCGGTAGACCGTGTCGCCCCCTCGTCCCGGTAAGACGCGGGGAGTGAAAGCCTCGCTGTCTCTCTCGGTGAGCCAGCTTGCAGCCGCGGCCCATCCGGCCCAGGATGTGGAGAGGAGGATACCCGATGTTTGTCATCGTGATTGTGACAATGCTCCTTGTCATCATCGACGTGAAAGCCAGCGGGGAGTATTGCCACGGCTGGCAGGACTCCCAGGGAGCGTGGAAAGAAGGTTTTCAGTGTCCGGAGAAGATCGACGCCGAGGACGCGATCATCTGCTGCGGGAAGTGCGAGCTGCGTTACTGCTGCTCCAGCACGGACGCACGGCTGGATCAGGGCAGCTGTGACAACGACCGGCAGGCTCAGGAGCCCGGGACAGAGACCAAGGAGAACAAGGACTCCCGAGCAGGTAGTAGTCCAGAACTTGTGCTGCTACTCCACAGGCCATCACCTCCAACATTATGGAGGGCACGCAAACAATCACAAACACTTTTTACGCGTACGGCTGCGAGAACAGTTAAGAAAAATCCGCAACAAACAGATTCTGAAAAAGGCCTGTAGCTTACAAATAATATCCATTGTAATGTACTGGTGGTCTGAACTGGTATTTTAGAAATTTGTTTGAGAGTTTGGGGACTGCCAAAGTAAAATCCAGCCTATAACACCCATAATACCCCACTGACTAGGATTTATGGTGGTATGATTTAACATTCACCGACTGTACTGTGTCAGTTTACCTCCAACGGTTGCTTGGTCAGCAGTTTTAAATTAGGTTTTTATAAATAGGCTACATTTAAACTTCAGCCAGGGTTTATTTGATGGATCCGAGACGAGACGCACGTGGAGACGCTCGGTGTGACCTGTGGATCCGGTCCACCTGGGGAATCGGATCACCCGAGACTTTGGTGTCTGGTTTGAAGCGGGTCTAAGTGAGTTTACGCCAGGCCATGCGCATCCACAGGATGTCTTAAATTTGATATGCAACTCGGAGCCCCACTATAAGCTTTGGTTTCCTCTCATACACCCCGGCACACCCGCAAAGTCTCCCTGTAAGGAAGTTCATCTGCTGCTCGTCCCGGTTGGCACCGACAGCTGCACAACAGACAGCAGACTCCTCCAAAATCCAGTTAACTGCACTCATAAATGGCGCACTGTGTCGTGCTGCGGCACTTTATAAATAGCTGTGTTTGTTCTGGCCCGTAACAGTCGAAGAGGGGGCAGATCTAGATCATGCTGTCCCCACGGGGATCAAGTTTGGACCTGACCGGATCTTGGACAGTGGCTCACCAAAGGCGCTGACAGCTCTGTTCATAAAAAATACAAATTGCGTTATGTATCACTTCCTACCCGGCTCATGGAGTCCTTTTCCCATCGTCAAGTTGTTGTTGTAATCCTTCCCCAGTTTCACTGCCTCTCCAGAGATTCACCCGTTGATGTACTTTGAGTAGAAATATATCCATTAAAGGCGTCATCAATCATGATCAAAATGATACACAGCATAACCCACATTTGCCAATTTACATGGTGGATTAAATTCAAAAGTACAAAAGTTTCTGTTTCCATATGGCTCCCCATTCACCAATACCTACATTCCATTGTTAATCGAGCATAAAACCTCTTGAAGCTGCATCAAATCTGAATAAGCTATCAACAAGTTGATACCAACACTTCAGAAAAACAGAGCAAAGCCTGGACAATGGAGAAAAGGGCAGAACATGCTTCATTATGCCTCCTTTTGGATCCCCGGCTACAATCTGTCATTTGCTAAGACTTTCATGCCCTATCACTGCATGGAGAGGCTGGTATATACATTTCATTCAGTGTTCTCTAGCCAAAACATCTTAGAGAAAAGCAGCTTTTTCCCCACATAAAAGGAAGTGCCTTTCTTCATGTAAACTACGCTCAGTTTGTGTATTTCATTCATTTTTCATATGCTTGCAGCTTATTAATCATACAGGAAAGATACACAGAGTGATGTCAATGGCTAACAGGCAGGAAATTATTAATGTGCTCAACATGAGGGAACATATGGTATTTAGGAACAGAAGAATGCCCGTGGGATAGCAGAGGGAGAGTCCAGCCAGCCAGCCACAAAGACTGTGCCCAAAACAAGAGCTTTAGTGGAGGGGGCTGCCTCAGCTTAACTGCAGCAACAGGTGTGGAGGAGTGACAGGGAACAATAGGAGGAGTCCAGCCACCGTGACAAAAATGACAAATGACCAAAAGAGCAAGACAAACAAAATATGCAGTACAGTTTTGATGATTTTGTGTTTTCTTGCTCAACATTGATTTTATGGACATTTATAAATATTTGTGGTACTTTATATGAGCCACACTACATTTAACAGGGGAAGGGTCTGCTGCGAAGCGCCCCACTTTTGACCTGTGACCCGTTCCCAAAGGCATCGAAACTACATTCTCATCAGACTCAGTTTTGTGTTAATATTGATGTTCACACACAAAAGATTTTCAACATTGTTAATATGCTTTGCATTGTCAACGTAAACATGTCAACGCCAACGCAATGCTAACGTCGGTGTGAGCATTTAGCTCAAAGTAAAGCTCTGCCTTCATACAGCTTCACATTTATCTTATTAACAATCAAGTACTCACAATCAGCTGGAGTATGACAACCAACAGCAGTGAAATGCTGCTTCGGCAGCGATGCATCAATATGATCTAATAATGTAATATATTATAATAGATAACCTTGATAGTAGTATTTTAATATAATATTTAGTTACTTTTACTGAAGTATGAGCTTAAACGCAGCCTGTTGGTATACTGCTGTACTGGTATTTTAACCTTAGCAAAGGATTAGTACTTTTTCACTTGCTGGAGTTTAAATGATGACTTACTGTGCAGCATTTTGGAAAGTTTCACAGTGAAAACAATGAAGTAACACAAGGAAAAGTTCCTGCAATTACTAATCGTCATCAAATATGCAGAAAAAATGGAGTGGAACCAGAGACGTTGAAGTGGAAGCAATATAAGAGCAGGAAAACGGGGGGGCTCCCTGGGACATTTCTACTCTTGAAACTTATATGTGTTGCCATAACAGAATTCCTGTTAAAACCTGTTTAGTGCAAGGTGTGTAACCATGAGGCGCATTAGCCTCTGAAGATGACACCGCTTCTTGTCAAAAAGAATTGGGTCAAGGTCCCAGCTTGCTGGCATCATGTCACTGACTCTCGTCCTTTGTCTTTTGTCACCTGGACCTAAATCCTGACTCTGTGAATGTCCAACAGCTCTTAGCGGGTTTCGTGCAGTAATCCCTTTAATACCCTTCTACTTTTGATGAGTATTTTGAAAGTTTCTCAAGGCTGTATGGATGCATTTCAAAGAGCCCTGAGACAAAAGGAAACTGGAGCCAGTTACCACCTTTCGCTCTGGCATACAGTTACACTTCATAACACATAGGCACATTCAAAGCAGAAAGCATGTACATCCCATGGGAACAATAAAACACAACTAATCACTTATAATGTAACATGCTTGTAAGGTGTTTGTGTTACTTAGCATGGGAACGAACGAATGGCGGAAACACATCAGAAGTGACCTCACCTTGCCTGCCACCTTGCTTCTGCCAAAAGCATTTACTCTTTGCCTTTTCTGTTTTGGTGAAAGTGTGCAGTTAGTGAAGAAATGTGATTCTGTGGGGCGCAGTTATTGTCAATCTGACTTCAAAGATGCTTTTTAGAGTGACTTCTGGTCACTTTGCAAATTTACAAACTGAAAATGTCAAGGTGACAAATGGTCTGGCAAATGACACTAATTAGTGTAAAATTGGAAGTTGCAGTATTTTGTTGAGAGGCTGATTTGCTTGGTTAAAAACAGAAAGAAAATAAAGTTTGGTGAAAAGAAACTGGTTTCCTCTTAGTCATAATGAGCTGAATACCCTCACATTTAGCTCTATTAAATTAGTCAACTTTAATACCCTTTTTAGCCAGGAGCCAAATACTGCAGTCCAACTAGAGTAACTTATTTTCAAAGGCTTGGCCGTAAATAGTTGGAGAAAAAGAAGGGTCACAAATATCAGCTGGTAGCCTGACCCAGCTTAAAAATGTCACTCGTACACACACACACACACACACACACACACACACGTACTGGTCTGCAGGGTTGAGGAGGCTGGGGACACAGCAGGGTGTGCAAGATTTAAACAGATCAAAACAAAGTTAATAACTGCTAATGAGAGCCTGGGGCTCCCTGAGGAGCCGGTCCCCGTGTACCTTCATTCTTCTACTCTAGTCCAAACACTCCTCTCTGTTCAGTCTTTTGTTTAAATGTCTCACCCAATCTCCCCTCACATGTAAGAGCTTTGAATGTGCAGGGCAACAAGACATGAGTGTGACATGACATGTGTGAGGTGGTACCGCTTTGAAGTTTAATATTCACCTTTAAAGTCAATATTTTGCCACCAGGACATTTAATGTGTCTTCTTTTCTCTCTGTAGTACCCATTTATGTGCCGTTCCTGATCGTGGGCTCAGTGTTTGTAGCTTTCATCCTGGTTGGATCTGTGGTTGCTGTGTGTTGCTGTCGCTGCCTCCGACCCAAGCAGGAACTGTCATCAGGAGGTGCAACGGGAGGCGGAGCCAGCGGTGGACGTCTCCTGGAAACCATCCCTATGATGGCCAGCACTTCCAGAGGCTCATCATCCCGCCAGTCCAGCACAGCCACCTCATCCAGCTCCTCTGCCCCACCCACTGCACCCCGCCCTGCTCCGCCTCCACTCATGCGGGCTCAGGCCTCTTGTTGCCTGCCCCCGGACGCCAGTGTCTTCGTCAACATGCCCACCAATTTCTCTGTACTCAACTGCCAGCAGGCCACCCAGATCATGCCACACCAGGGACAATTCTTGCACCCGCAGTACATTGGCTATGCTCACCCTGTCTCCACTGCTCCTGCCTTCCTAGACCCCACCCAAGGAGGATATAGACCCCTTCAGTCCCCCTGCCCTCCTCCCACCGGAGGGTCCAGTGTCACCAGTGACCAGAAATACCCCGCAGTGACAGTGTGACGAGGGACAACCATACAGACCACTCTGCCACTTTGTTGTGAAGACTAATTTGTGAAGTTTAACCTGTGAGGGCTGTGCCACAGACCTTTGGGGGATGCTGCCAGGGTGGAAAAAGAAAGCCAGGGAGTCAAACTCACATGAAGGACTCATAAAGCCATTGCTGGCAGCAGGGCCTGCCCTGCTATTGTGTGTGGTGTGTCTGTTTAGCGTGTGATATGATCTCTTGCCAAACTAGAATGAGCTAAGCTCAGTCTATGGTGTGGTGAGAAGGATGCATAAACAATTTTCTGTCTTGATGCAAAGATTAAACTGCATATTGGAGAGTTACACAGCCCAGATGGGTGATAATGCACAACTAACTGCAGCCCGCAGTTCACATAAAGATTGTGCATGTTTTTGTATGTAGGAGAGGGTGGAAAAAAAAGGATTTGTTGGCCTGTATCTGCTTGAATGAGTGATGACTGGATGATTTATAGCAGTGGACTGTATGAAAAGTGGCTAGTAAGCAAAATAAATTGTGACCACATGCTGTTTTTAGGCCATGCATACATCCGCACTTGTGAATGCTCATGAATGGTTTATACAATATACTGTGTGTTTGCGTTCAAGGCATGAGAAAGAAAGTGTGACAAGATGTCTGTACTGTACATGTGTGACTTTGGGAAAGAGTGTTAAGTGTGGAGGGATGTGGTTGCATAAGTAACTGTGAGTGAACTGTGTGTAATGGGAAATGCAGGTGCTGTGATTTGAAAAGCAGTTTCCGTGTCCCTGTAGGCCATTTAATATCTAATGAAGTGAACACAGGACACAGACTGTGACGCTCCACCCTTCTATACAAGCTCCCTCCTGCCACCCAAAAAGAAAAAAAAAAGCCAAAAACGTCTGCCCAAACTGCCCTGAGCGGAAACACAGAGACTAAAACTAAAACATTTTATGCAAGGCTGCCCCTTAATGTACCTGAGAGTCTGACAGAGGAGTGAGGTGGTTAATTGTGCAACGCAAACTCAGCCAAATGTCCCCTTCATTTCTCTCCAGTGAGACGTGTTTGTGCATATTTAGCACTCTCACGCTTCAGTGCCTGAGCTGAAGGCATGGGCAGCTCCAAGGCAGCTTTAAATCATTATTTTCCACTTATGAAAGGCACCAAAGATAGAAATTATTGTAAATGTAAAAAAAAAAGAATAAAAATTGAACTAAATTGTGGAACTTGCATACTTTTCAGTCATTCTGAGTGCTGTTGTGCTGCTGGGTCACTAGCAATTCATAATTCACACTAAGGAATGTACTGTTCCACTGGAGCCAGAGATGTCCCATACAGTAATACAGAACCCAGCATGTCTGTACCTCATCTGTACTTCAAGCACAATGTCTGTAAGACGCAATAGGCAGCTTGTGTGTGATGAAATGTGAGCATCTGTAACATGGTGGATGAATTTTTGGTCTAATGTGTTTGTGGAATTCAGTGATGTGCTGCATGAGTGACATTTTTCATGCCCCCCCAAATAAATACATTTTTAAACCAGAAGACAGTCGTTAAGGCCTTGTGTTTAAGTATTTTATGACTGTCTACTGTTATAAATATTAAAAGAGCTTTGTGTTTTAAAACCCTGGAGGAAAACTTCTGTTGCTGTTATCCTGCTGATACCTTTAAATACCAGCACACGGATAAAGTTTGCCGAACAGAAAACTTTATGGTGAATAGATTTGTGCAGACCTGTCTCAAATTCTTCACCTTGAAACAAACACTCTTACTTCATTTATTACAATCCCAGACATCTTTGCCACCCGCCGAGGATACAACAATTACCTGCCATATCACCTGCCACACACACAGTAGATGACGGATTAACTACAACAATGAACACTTCAAAGCTACAGCGAAGTGGAGGTGTAGCTTTGGCAGGCTCCTCCAGAAACTCAGTTACACCGATGTGGAAAGGGTTGGGGGTGGGGGGGGTCAGGCCATTGGGGAGTCACTGGGGGGGAGTTGAAAAGCATAAATGGCTCCCTGGCTCCTGCTCAGCTGCGGACCGATGGATTCTCCATACTGGAGCAGCTGTAATCGGGTTGGGCTGGTCCACATCCAGGAAGGTGGGTGGGAAAGGGATCCACATTTTGACTCCAGTGTCCAGGGGCTGGGGTGTGCATTAATCAGCTAATGGTCTATCTCAAACCAACTCTCCTGAGCTGGAAGAGGGAGCATGGGAGAGGTTTTATTCTGATCCTACATGATCACACATGCATCACATGCACAAATCATACTTTCTTGATAAATTTTAAGCAGAAAATGTAGAACAAGCTCCTCTTATTCCACCATAGCTACAGTTTGACTCAGAAAACCTAGACAGATCAAAGATAACAGACAGAGACATTTTGTCAGGCCATGGATTGCTTAGATTTAATGAGGACTCATATGGGTGACCCCCTCTCCCACCTCTTCAGTCTTGCATTTCAGAAACAGTGTCCTCAACATAGAGCACACAGACAATAGAGTCTACATTCAGACAATCCCAGAGAATGAATGCATGATCCAGGCAAGTCTCAATCTTCTGTTTGAACGGCTATTAACACTAAGTTCAAATAAAATATCCCGTCTTTAATATGACTTGAAATATGAGTACAAAAACACGCATTAATGAAAAGCGAAACAAAATAAAACACACACATATTAATGTCCACTTTAATTAAAAAAAAAAAACAAAAAACGATACAAAACCAAAACAACAACAACAAAAAATTATAGTCCAGTGGGAATCCAAAAGAATTCAAGAAGGAAGCGCTAATGCCAGGCTCACTGATTCTAGGGCAGCTGATTATAAGAGACAGGCGGCATCATGAATTACAGGAATGATCGAAATGAAAAAGAGGAAAGACAAAGTGGATTGTTTTTTATAAGTAGCCAGAGCGAGGAGATGTGCAGCAGAGGAGGAAAGTCATGAAAGCTGAAGAGCGGCTACGAGATGGAGATGGGAAGGAAGAATGGAAGAGAGGATTAAAGTGTTAACCACCTCTTGTTGGAAGGGCTGCTGTAGGGTGGTGGTCCAGTTTGGGGGGAGCGTTGTGCCTCAGTGGCATTTCTGTGGTGTTTGGCAGTGAGGCTTGTAGCTGTGATGGGACAAGTCAGGGCTGTAACGGGGGGGGGGGGGGGGTTAGGGCTCTGGTGGTCCTCGAGCTCTACTTCCATCTCTCCCTCTTTAAGGTATTTTTCTGCACTTACAACAGCATATGTGTGTGTCTATGTGTGTGTGTGTGTGGTTTTAATTCAACGTCCCTTCCCCTACAGCGTTGGCATGTGAAAGTGAGATGAGAGGGAACCATGAAAGCGAACACACAAACACACGTGGACCAACACACACATGCACACAAACACAGGAGTGCCACTGCGTGCAGACATGCATACACAGGCAGATACAAACGCACTGGAATGCACGTAAGCGCGCGCGCGCACGCACACACACACACACACACACACACACACACACACACACAAACATACATTAACACACTGTGGCATGATCCAAACCCAGTCTGAGGGGTATACCAATATGATTAGCAGTCTGAGTTTGAGTTGTCATGTCTGCGCGTGGATATGATTGCTCATGCCTGTGCAGCTTGCGTCAGAGTTAGAATAAAGTTTATTCTGTATATTCGGCCTGGTCCCCTCTCTCAAGTCAGTCCTCCATACGCCAGTGACGGCTTCCACATGTGACCGTGACCCCCACCCCCGAGAAGAGGTCAGGTCATATTTTCAGTAAGGCCACAGCGGGGGTCGGTCACCTAGTGTGAGGGTCTCACTTCAGTCTGTCTCCGCTGTCACCTTGATAACTGTTGCTATGGTGAGCCAACGCCTTGGTCAGGGGTGGGGCTAGAGGCTGGGGCGCTGGCGGGTGGTGTCGTAGGAGCGCACTACCTGGGACTGAGACACCACGCCGTGCTCCTCCTGAGAGAAGGCATAGCCATCTGCAGAGAGAGAAGAAGAGAGATTTCAAATGATGAAGTCTGAGGGGTTCAGTGGGGGAAAGGAAAACACTTTTAGAATGAATTATCATCTAATTGTCATTAGTCTTTCCAAGTATAGCAAAGCTTGTTTTTGGTTTTTTTTATTTGTATTGTGCTAAATCACAACACAGACCCACTAAGGTAGCACTTGGTGACAGTGGTGAGGAAAACAACTGACTTAAGAAAACCATACACACCTTCATCCAATGTTATATCAGAGTATATGAAATTCCCCCTGAGGCCTGTGTTGAAGCAGGACCTTGGTAATGTGTATGTGTATGTTGATGGGACACTTACGTGACACAGTCTGCTGCACTGAGTTCGAGCGTCCCACACTTGAAGGTGTTTTCCTAAACACTCTTGTCAAGAGATGGGCCCGTTCGTTTAGACTGTAGTGAGAGGAGAGGAAGAGCCATGACCACACAGCAAATACACACACTACAGGGAATTAATAGAGAAACGTCTCTATTCTAACTGATACACATCTACACTTGAGGCCACTGGGAAATGTATTTTAATCAGTGCCTGAAACTATTCACACATCTGAGGCAGCATGGTGATGAGGGAGCCCTTCATCCTGCAAGTGTCCTTGAGTAAAACACTGCAGTGTACCAGGTGAATTTCTCCTTCACGGATGAACACACAGTAGATATGCACAGATCAATAAGACAATAAAATCCAAGTGGCTCAGAAGGGTGGTAGGAGGTGGATTTAATATTGCTTCTGACATTCAATTTAACTCAACCGTAATTTATGAACCGCCTGCAGGGTAACAGGGCATCCACAGTAAACGACTCCTCACTCCCCACTCCTCTTAACTCCCCCCTTTCCAAGAAGACTGGATCCTCTGTTCTAAGACCACACGCCGTCATGGCTCCTCTCCTCCCATGACCAAAAATAACAGCCTTTTCCAGATTTTGCACACATGCACACACACTTAGTTTGCATGCTTCTCTCTAGTCTAATCATCATTTTTACAGCCATTAAAATTGCTAGACAACGGTATTAAATGCCAATATTTCACATGGGGAAGTTATATTTTGACAATTTTATTACAAGCAACAAGATTTTTGAAATCTTATCTGCCAACAGAGGATTAAATTCATACAAAAGGGCTTCCCTGGAACTAATATAGCATTGGTGATGATCAACAAAGTAGTTATGGAGGAAAAAAAACTTCCCTCCCCGAAGTTAAAATTTGGAGCAAGCAGATAGGAAATTCTTTACACTGTATGTGATTGTTGGGAACTTTCACTGGAGTGTGAAAAGGAAAAAAGGATAGGTTCTGAACTCTGTTCAAGCTGTTTTTGGCCAAAAAAGTCACTACGACTCATGCTGTCCGTTTTCCCCATGTGATGGTTCATTCTCACCGCGCTGATTCAAAGTGGTCCAAGGATGTGCTCTGTTTGAACTCTTCCCTTGAGACACTCCTGGACTCTACCTTTCCACCTCGTTCCCATGCCTACCCTAAGAACTAAAACACAGATGTGCTCTTTTCCATTTTGCTTGCTTGTTTCCCTGCTGAAACCTCAATTTACTTCTTATACTCCAAATGGAGAAGGCCCAAAGCTCCTGGGTCTGAATGCAGAGTCAGTCCAGGACAGGGCCTGGTGTGAGGGTCTGGGGGAGCACTGTGGTTACCAACTCATCCCTTCACAACCTGACAACATACCTCAGAGCTGCCCAGCTCCTTTCAAGAACCAAAGCTGCTCTGAGAAAGCAGCTGGCCTCGGTTGACTCACATCTGAATCATTTTACAACATGTTTTAATATCAGATTCTTAGACAACTCTGTATGTATACTAGCTGAGAGTGGTGGGAAAAGTACTTGGGTTCTTTAGGTAAGCTGCACACACACACACAAAAAAAAAGAGACTCAAAATGCTAAAATCTTCAGGGCAAGTCCTAAAATTAACATTCATTTACATCAGTCTGCTGTATTATTATTAAGTAAAAGTGCTTGTCCTGAATGGAATGAATCCTTCTAGAGCAGTATTTCTCAAATGGGGGTAACGTGTAGACCTGGGGGTACTTGAGGGCACTCCAGGGGGTAGTTGAGATTTTTTTAAATATATGTTAAAAAAAAAAGCAATAAATTCAAAAGCCTTTAAAAATGGTTCAGGGTTTTTTTTAAGCTGGGTACGCCCTAACCGTTAGGGTTGAGAAAAAGGTTGAGAGCCACTGTTCTTGAGTGAAGTATTCTAATTCCTATCCATATGTTTTCTGGGCTGTTGCTGCCAAAAAAATTTGTTGTAAGTAGTTTTTTAATATTGTAGCTGCGGAAGATGAGGCTGCTCAGTCAGTTTCATCTATAAAAAACATTGTATTTCAACTATAGATCATTATAAAGTAAATTAAGTTAAAATGTCAATAAAGGAGACAAATAGAGGTAGTGAAGGAAAAAAATGCTTCTAAATGTGAGGGTTTGAATTGAGAATGTGAAAAAGAAGAACTAGAACTAGAACTATAAATTTCCCTCTTCAGGAAAGAGTGCAGTCAGTTCTAACACATCTATAGTAACACGACAAGACTAAGTCACAGCAAGACAACTACAGGCAAATCCAGTAAACACACCAGGTCCGTACAGCAGTGCAAATTCATCCACCTATGAAGCAATCCAGTGAGAGGAGCGAAGAAAAAAATGGACATAAGAAGAGAAATAAATTTTCTAAATGATACCAAGCACAAAGAGGAATGAGTAATTTGAAGATTAACAGAGAGAGTTGTGAATTAAAAACGGATGAGATTCACTCCAAAGCAGCTAGTGGAGGTGCACACAGGTCATTTGAGGTCAAAGTTCACACAGTGTGACAGTGCAAACTCAGAAACTACCTCTGTAAGCTTGTGACAACTCGGGCTCTATTGGACCTCAGCCTTGGCTTCAGCCCTATGGATGGTGCCACAGGGGAAGTAGGGATATTGTTTTATTTCATACATACAAATCCACATCTACACCTATAAAACCCAATCTGCACATATAAATATAGTGGCCATCTATATAACAACAGAATATTCTTTAAACTAATTGGAGTCATTCTACTTTAATAAAATCATCAAAATATAACTAAATATAAATCCAGTATCTCAGAATAGTTTGCATAGCATTTCATATACCTGCGGCCACTGGCATCACGAAGTACAGCTGCTCCTGGGTCAACAGCCCGAGCCTCCAACTCCTGCACCTCCTCTAGAAGAGACTTCCTCACAGTGCGCCGCGTGCTGCAAAGCAGACACAAACTCATCAGACTTATGAAAGATAGTTTGAGTGTTCAACTTTGCCGGGATGTGCAATTTATAAAATAAAGTGTGCTCAAGAGTTGACATAGGCTCAGTATGGGTTATATAAACGCTTCAGTTAAGTTAAATAGTCTCTGTATGGAGTTTCCATGTATTTATATTGAATGTGTTCTACTTACGCTGTCCAAGCAAAGTCTTTGAGTAAACACGCAGTAGGCACCAGGACCAGGCCCAGCCAGAAGTGCCAGCACTGCATCACTCTGCCAGCCTGCAATGACAACACACAGGCTCTATTTATTTCGCCCCTATATTAATTCAAATTGAGTATTAAGTCATTTTTCTCTTGAATGAGCACAGAGAAACATGTGGTATAAGCAGAGAGAAATGTGAGACAAAGCACAGTGCAAGCCATACAGAGCTTAAGAAATCACAGTGGTCCAAAGCTGAATGCCCATAACGTTAGCCAAGCATATTTAAGAGTGTTCTCACACCCCGTATCTACACCACAAACTGGATTTAGCGCAGTAATCCCACAGCTGAAATACATTTCTATGATGCCAAAAGATAAAAATGCTTGTGAAGCAACCACAGATCCTACTACCTTTCTCTGCACTGCAGCTGCAGCCAGCCTCTCTGACCTTTGACCCTCATCTTCAGTCTGTCTCCAGGGATTAATCATGAATCTAAGCCCTGTTTCAATTGGTCCGTCTCTGTCTCCCTGCCTCTTACTCCTACACATCTCATTCCCTCCAGTTTTACTCTTTCACAACTTCCTTCCATTATTAGTGTTGGTATCTTCTGTTGCTTGTCCTTGCCTGCTTTTCTTTTCATTGCCAGATATCTCCCCTTGGGTTACTGTATCCATGAAAGCTCTGTGACATTTCACAAGCCTAACTCTTTTGTTCTAAGCGTGAAGTCTAAAGTCAAAAGTTGAAAACACTTTATGCACCATGACGTCCTTAACATGTACTGCATTATTGCCTGTATCACGCGTTTCCTGTTTTGCACTTGGATCCAGCAATATAGAGTCAATTTGGCTCCTCAAGGGGAAGGCAACAGGAGGAATTGATCGGAAAGTTATTAGGAGTTATATCCTGCAGCAGATGGAATCACAACCACAGTGTAGATCATCCAACTGGACTTTGCTAGTAACAAACACACACACATTTTACAGCACTGGACACACTGTATATCACATGGCCTTTATACATGGTGAGAATGGAGGACCGTTAAGTGATTTTTTTACACTTTGTATAGCCATAGAAACAGGCTCCTGGTTTCCACCACTTCACAATCAACACAAATCACCAAATAGTTGGATACCCTTAGCACATTAATGTTGACTTACAGCAAGTTAGACACAGCTATTCTGAGAGGAAATATACAGCTCTTTTCCACTACCATGTCCCCCATGGACAGATGGAAATATAGATAGCAAGAGCAGGAAGAAATAAGAGAGGCAATAGGGTAGTTAGAGGGGGTGACGGAGGGTTGGGGGAGTTGTGGTTGAGTGTCTCTGACCATTCCCCAGTTAGTCTGAGCAGCTGCAGAGATATTTGACCGCATTCCTCATTTCTGACACAAATTGAATTAATGGGCTAAGGGGAGCTGAAATGGCCTATTCCCCTTCCCTTACCCACTGCATGGGGCAGCTCACCCCCCCCCCCCCCATCCCTAAATTCTCGAATGAGTCTCTCAATCAAGGAGTCTACTTGCTTGCTTTCCTCACCCCCACTGGACCCTCATCACCACTAGCAGCAGCAGCACAGGCAGCCCACCCATTTGAGTCAACACCTCCACAGAGGGCAGTAAAAGACTGGGGCTCGGGTGACACGCAGCAGGTGCGGGAAGCCTGGTGAGAGGGGCTGGAGGGGCATAAATCTCCCCCAGGGTTCCAGCAGTGCTGACATGGAACACCCAAGAGGTGAGTCTCAAAGGCGCCATGTATTGCTAACCCAGAAGATAGGAGGGGCAGGTGATGGAGGTTACAGAGAAGATGTGTAGAGGACACCCCCCATTACTGAAATGAGTGGCACATGTTTACAGAGAGTGTACTTGCCTGGCCCAACATGTCGGGGGCAATGGGGATGATGGGCCAGATGGCTGAGTAGACAGCGAAGAAGACCATCCAGAGCACCATGCTTCCCCACACTGCAAGGTGGGAAAACTACAACAGGAAGAAGAAGGGCATAAAGGGATGGAGTAAAGGAGAGGATGGAGATTAAGACACAGAAAAGAGAGACAGTGTGAGGTCAAATAGTTTACATACAACTCATCTGAATATAGACAACCTTTCCCTCCCTCCTTCTCCTGTCTTCATGCTGCATGCTCTTTGATCTGCTGTAAGTGGACACTGTGTGAATTCCACTGGGACCCTGCTTCATTACTGCCAGGCTGTTGTGTGGACAGCTGAACGGACAAAGGTGTCAGCGCCTCTCTGTCCATCCTGCCATTCTCCCTCTCTCTCCTGTATAGCAGTGAGCCAGATTCAAATTATCGCATAAACTATTGCAATTTTCCAACTATACACATCTTGTGTTGATACGCACAGTTTGAACTGGATATCAGGCCCGGCTCGTAGCTTTGTTTAAATTATTTAATCTGATATTTCCTTGTTTAAAAATGAATTTTTTGAGCCATTTTTACTGAAGCAAAGTTTATATAGAGTTGTTCTGTTTCTACTTATATATGCTGCAGTCACCTAATATAATGCATAATTGCATTATCATAAGATATCTGGCCTTAATCTAGGGTGAAGTGGGTTCATTGCTCTTAACCTGTGTAACTGTTGATCACTTAGGACAGAGACATAGCTCATTTCAAATTTCTCAACATTTCTCTGTGTCTGTGTCTCTGTCCCAGATAACTTATTTCTACAATTTCAGTGATATCGGCTGCTATGTCTGAATTCTGCTAATTCAGTGTGCCAATGTAGTCTAGATAGGAAACATTGTTTAAAAAACAAGGACATCTGTGTTAAATGTTTTCACCTTAATTTCTCAATATTTAGTATTAATCTAACAGATGGTAATGTTTTCTGTAATGACCACCCTTCATGTCAGTGGGTTAAAGAAAATCCAACACTTCCAGTGACATGAATAGAGAAAGTGTTATTAAATTTTTTTCCCCAAAGTTAATGGCAAGTGGATAAGTTAAAAATAATGCACAAGGGCTAGGGAAAGAAAGATTTTGCTTTCCTTTGCAACATGTTTCGAAAAGAAGCGCAAGCAAGTGCAGTTTGAGGAACCTCAAAGATCTGCCGCAAGGTCAAGGTAAGCCACAACTTTTCCCAAGTATTTCCTGACTATGAAGCATTTAGACCAGGTTCTGTGAAAACTTCCCAGAGCTGGCCCCCTCCTCCACTTTATTTATCAACAGCCGGGTAAAATACACTGCATGTGGTGTGTGTGGCATATTAGAGCGTGTTAACGTTCTCACCCTGGTCCAAGCAGTGGTCTCCATTCCAGCTTTCAGACACACTGTAACTACCACATACTACACACACACACACACACAAAAAGAGGGGAGAGGGAGGGCAAGTTAAAAAAAAAAAAACAAAAAACAGAGAAACAGGATTAGTTTGTTGGCAACAGCAAAGATAATAAACATTAATGTTTTGTAGCAAATGCAGCAACCTCTGCTAAAAAAAACTCAGGACCTCCTTTCCTCACCTACACAAACACACACACGATACAACAAATAAACAACACTGATATTCACATCAGACTATTTGGAGTGAAATGATAGCAACAACGAGTGATCTGAATGGCAAGAAAAGATGGATGAAAAACATAGGAGACAGGCTGGCTAGACAAGATGAGATTGACTGGAGACTTGAATATAGCTGAGGAAGTTGCATAGCATGCATGCATACACAAAAGTTGTGCAGATGCAAAAAAAAAAAGCATGAAAACATCTCAATGCCAAAATACACAGAAAGGAAAAAAAACCCAAACAAAAACACACATAGTAAATTCAAGTTAATATACTTACAGTATAAACCATATTTCCCACAAACAGATAGTCATTTCCCTGGCCATTGTGGAAAGGAGAGTCTGTGGGGAACCAGAGCACAGATACCTCATGACAAACTGATAGCAGCCACAGATTGGAACTTCAAGGAGCTTCTTCAAGAAGTCACTTACCATGCTCTAACATTTTGAGTGGAAACCAAAACAGAATAATTGAATGAATCAGTGCATTGATACAATGTCCCCAAAACACCTGAGCGATAGAAATGGAGAAAAAGAGAGAAGGACAGAAAGAGTGAGGGGAAAATTGTCAGAAACATGTCAGAGCACACTGCTGCCAAAGTGCATTTATGTCCTCTAATACATAAAAAAAACAGCCATTCCTTACAGTGAAACACAACTTTCACTGTGTCTTTGCCATCAAAAGTGCCCTCCTGTACTGTACTGTAGACACACGTGTACGCGCACGCATGCACACGCGCACACACGGTACGTTAGGTTATGTTGCTGGTGTACCCTCTAAAATGAAAGACTTCCTTATTCTGGTCCTATGAATCTCATTAGTTGTTGCCATGGAAACATCCCGGTCTCCATGCCACACTTGTTTACTCGCTGGCGTCCCAAACAAACAGCAGGCATCACTCATCAATCCCACAGACAAGCCACAAGGTGTGGATGCAGAGTGCAAAAATGACAGATTTAGCTTTGATTTCAGACGTGATGTGTTTGATGACCCTCAGTGCTCGTGCGTATACCTTGGTGTTGAAGCCCTCTGCATTCTGGGTGATCCGATAGAGCTGCGGGAATCTGAGCATGTTCTGCTGGCTGCATGGCCGGTCAAATATGCCCAAAGTGAACGGAGGCAATGCAGTAAATATCTGGATCACACACAGGGCACATGTTCAACCATTAACACACAGTATGACAGAGTTGTGTGTACACAAACACACACACTTCAGCCAGCAGGACAATCAATGTTCATATCAGACTAAATGCAATTGTGTTTGAAATATGTGGCCCATCAAGGCATCTGAAATCAGACATTTAAGTACAAGCAGAAGACGAAACGCACTCAGACACTCATACAAATATCTTTGGCATGCAGAAAGAGCAGCGATAAGAAGAAAGTGGATTGAGAGTGATGGCGAGATAAATGAAAAGCAAGAGAGAACAGTTAAAAGCAGCTATGTAGAACAAGAAGGTGGTACTAGGGGAGCAGAAAAATGGAAAAGAGTGAAAGAATGACTTGAGATGGTGTTAGGGTGGATACTCACCACATTGTAGAGGCCTATACACCAGCGCTCAAAAAGGATCTGGCCAGAGAACCCATTCACAAAGGCAAACCAGAGCTGGGACACAAAAGAGGGATGAGAAGGAATGAGAGGAACAATAGTGGAGGGTAAAGCAGCCTCAGGGAGGTACTGATAGGCAAAAAAGCAGGGAGAGGCGGTAAAATGTATGCCTGCTCACACATTAACCATTAGAAAGCTGTGTTAAGTTTAATGGAGAGATGAGAACTCCTGCACGCTGTTGGTCAGAGTACGTTCAGGTAAGAATGTGGGGCCTGACAGGCGTCTCAACTACTTCTAACTTTGGAGCTCTAGTTGGAGTGAGGTGTTGACCACTGTGAGTTTCAATCAAGAGCTTTATTGAAGATAGTCACAGTGATACAAGCACAAACTCAGCTTAGGTTTGGCCAAAAATTTGAAAAACACTGATGTAATCGATTCCAAGCTCATTGGAAAACATCTCAAATAAAAGAAGCAAATATCACCTGTGCAGAAAGAAGCAACGTTTACAATAATCATTGGCAGGTCTGGCTGTGTTGGCCAGAGGCAAAAAGAGATGAAGATAAAAGTTATATTAACTTGGCAATGGCATCTATTTTTCATTGATTTTAAAATATAAAATATGCTCATATAGTAGCTGCTCTTCCTGTAGCTCCATTTAACCATCTGGCATTGAGTTTTAAAAGCATTCCTCACGCAAACTGTGGCTGGCTCCGCAACCCCTCTCTGACTTTATGGAAGTTAATTGACTGAAACAGTGCCGAAATGTGACTCTGGCCCAGGGGAAACCTTCATTAACGCCTTCCTCATTCATACACACACAGTCAGGGAGCAGACACGGGCTTATCTGAGGGCAGATAGAAAAAATGTTTGGGGCTGGTGGGTGTTGTGGCATTCCTGGGGCATACAGTGGAGCAAACGGCCTAGGGGTGAGGTCAGATACACAAAAAAACACTCACACACTCACACCATCCTCATTATTCTGTCTCCACTAAGTGGACAGAGACAGTCTCTAACCTTTGGCCCAGAGCGCCCTGCAGGGAGCCAATCATGTGAGATAATCATGGAAGCACAAACACACGCACACAGGCACACAGTGGCGGTGTGAGAGGGACAGTGGTCCACAGGCTTGGGCTCCCATGAGGACCTGCACCTGCTGGCATCCTTAATGTCAAACCGTGGGTGAGGGAGGTGGGGGGGCAGAGCACAGCTGACAAACACCCATCATAACAGACAGGCTGGGGCTGGAGTTTGCCCCTTCATCACACACATTTGAACAGAAAAAATGTGTGTTTAGATCAGCAGTGATGAGATCCTGGCTCCAAGGGTCGCCTGCTTTGTCTATATGTGTGCATGTGTGCGTGTACAAGAGACAGAAAGCAGACACCAGACGGCCACCTCGTCCATCACTGTCAGACATGTCGACAAACAGCTGCAAAATGTCTCTGTTAATGTAACGTGTGCGTGTGTCTTTGTGTGAGTGTATGTAAAAAGGACAGGGTGTGGTGGCAAATCTGTTACCTCTATAATGTAGAGGACCACATTCTTATAGAAACAGTAGAGGATGCACTTGGTGACCCGGTTGTAGCTCCACGCACCGTGGACCAATAACAGCTTCTCAAGGTAGGAGAACTGCCAATCAGAGACAGAGAGAGACTTTTCAACTGTTGGGGGGAAAACAAAAGATAACCAGAGACATGAAGTAGAAAAGAACTCATGTCAAGAATGTCAGACGGAGAGAGGAGGTGAGCAAAGGGGAGGCTGACTGATAAAGATAGGTTGAGCAAGATGCCCAAGGGCTGCATGATAAACAACTCTTAAAGCGACAGAATGTGTTTGTGAGAGACAAGATGCGAGCATTTCACCCTGTCCACATTCCCACTGAGCTGTCATTGTGAGCTTAAATGGATATTCAAAGAGTCAGTGATATGGGTTAGGGTTAATGATAAGGATATAAAACAAATAACTGATAAATGAATAAAATAACTATTCAGCTGTATTTGTCAATTAATTTCTTTGATAAATAAAAAAAACACTTAAAATTGGTACTTTTTCTTTTAAAGGTAGTATAAAATGTTACTAATCATTTAAGTGACCATTTTGTAAAATTGCTCCTGGAAAAATAACAAATTTTCTTCCTTTACTAAGAAAACACAAAACTATACATTTTCTTTAATAACTGCATGTTTGTATTAAAAATGTGATGCCTCGCTGACCTCTGTAAGTCAATTTTCCTTTCAGCTGCCCCCCCCCCAAAGCGAAGTCAAAGGTCATGTCAGCTGAGCTGTGAGCAGGTAAGGATTCAGTGTCTTGCCTAAAGATACATCTGCGAGTGGGCAACCTAACATTTCTAAAGGCTGTAACATATCAGCATGACCCTAAACACCACATGAATGACTGTCTTCTGTGAGTCTTCATGCTAACCCTAACCCCCCACCTGTGCTATGGAGTAGTCAGAGGAATTGGTGGCCTGCATGCCCTCGTTGCCGCTGATGCCCACTCCGACGTGAGCCGTCTGTATCATGCCCACATCGTTTGCACCATCACCTATCGCCAGCGTGATGGCCTTCACGTGTTTCTTAACCATGTCGACAATCTCTGACTTCTGCAGTGGAGACACTCTGAAGAACAAAGAACAGGAGGAGATGGACAAGAGATTGTGGTCTCATTTAAATGCATACAGCTGTCCATTAAAAGGGGCACAAAATTATAGAGCGCTGCGAGAAAGAAAGAAAACAAGGAAAAAAAAACTCTGATAAAAGAAAAAACAAACAACTATTAGGAGAGAAAGAGTAGTCTGGGAAACTAATAATGGGAAACAGTTGAAAGGGGAAAAAGAAAGAGATGGATGAGCGGCTGGCACGACACTGTTTACTGCTCTTCGCAGGGTATTAGGAAACAATGATTCACTGTTCTGCTAATAAGACTCTGCATAGCTCACGTTTGATGTGTTTACATATGATCTGTGTGTGCATGCCCGCGGTACATCTCAGTGTGTGTGTTCGCTGAGCTTCCAGTGGTACTCCACCCTCTTGACCTGTATCTCGGATTCTCTATCTATAACCGGTTCTGTCTCTCCAGGGACAACTGAGGACCAAGTGAGGCTCGATTACAGGCACATCCCTTCAGGGCCACAGACAGACCATGGTGAGGTGTTCTGCCGCACTGGTTGCAAGTACTATGTTCCTTTGTTTTGTTTTTCCACTTTACAGAGCAAGGTGTTGCATCTGTGACATGGCAGCCTCCATCTCATGAGAGAGAGAGAGAGAAAAAAAAAAGTAATTGGTGTGTGCTGGAAAAAAATTTAAGTCAAGTGGAGTTGATAGTAGAGATGGTGCCTTTTTGTTGTGATTTTGGTAACTGTGCATGTTTAAACTGAAATAAAAAAAGTGACATGCTAATTTTTAAGTCTCTATTTTTGAAAGGAACTTTTTTCTTAAATATTAGTTTATTAGTTTGTGTTGTTCATGTCTTTTTAACAGACAGAGTCAGGAAGAAACAGACTGGACGGGTAGTGATGTTGGAGGGGGTTATGTGAGAAAAATCCAACCTAACCATACACAGTGTTTATGTTCTTAAATGCTCCACTCAAGACCCAGAAACTAAGACTGAATTGGTTGATCTCTGTTTTCAAAACATGCTTTGGGTGAGGAGGCATTCCATCTGCCAGCTCACTTTCATTCACATGTGCACAGCTTAAGTGAGTCTTGTCTTTATTACCTGCAACCTGTACAGTGAAAACAAATAGATCTCCAGAGGAGGAGACAAGGAAGAAAACTGATACTGAAACTGGGATTATACTTGTACAACAATGGAAGTTATATTTCCCACAGTTGGGGAATTGTAACCGTAGCGGCCCTGTGTACAGTATAGTTACAAAAACTGTTAGGAGAAATGTTCTTTGTTTGATTTACAATGTATTTGCTAGAAGGGAGAAAAAGAAAAATATTAATAAGCGTTATGTTTCCTGTCTTCAGTCCCCAGTTATAGTTTTAACAGTAGCAGAGAGTAGAAATGCCACATTGTGTCATTATATTTAGAGGGATTTACCCAAATCCATGTATGAAATATTTATATTACATTTCCCTGACTACAGTAATTACTTGAGCTTCAGTGATGTATTAGGTCTATCCACTTAAAAGTGTGGCCAATTCTTCCAACATCCTTGAGTTCAAGCACCTGATCCAGGAGACGAAGTCTGTAAAAGCTCTGATAACTATATTACAAAATTAAATTATGCGCAACCGCATGAGCTATCACATGCAAACAGAATACAACTGGATGCTTTAATGAAGATATTACAAAATTTAATTATGAGAGGATGTTGGACTCCCTGCTTGTATAAACACAGACACACACACAAACACGTAAACACAGGCTGGATTCTATGGGTCACATAGATGCTGTATCTTCGGTGAATACGTATGTACGATCATGTCCGGGTCGAGATGGAATCAAAGCTGGGTGGTCCGCTATGCTTTCATACATTTGTGTGTGCAAAAACATACACATACACATACACAAACACACACTCCTCCCACCCACCACTGCACACGTACCACAAGATATTTCCAGTGGAAAACTCAGACAGTCTTCGCCTCTGAAGTTGTTGCTGAAGGATGGGATCAAGCTCTGCCCTTTGTTTTTCCTGTTTCTGCGTCTGAAGTGTGTACAAGCTCGTCTGATCGCAAATCTCTCTTTATCTCGCTCTCTGTGTCTCGCTCTACCTTTCCTCTAAACACTGCTAACAACGTCTGGGACTGTGTAAAGTGGCACTGGAGAGATGAAAGGCTTCTGGTGCTCTTTGCACTGGAACTGAGTAGAAAATAAGCAGCTGCTAAGGCCTCCTATAAACAAATGCACAGTGAAGTCAGGAACCCATGCGTACGAGTGCCCTCCACTCCGCTGCCCCTGCGACGCATACACGTTTCCAAACTATGAACCATCATGCCCTTACAGCAGATTCAACCTTATCTTAAAGACACCTCTATACTTCAAAGTCAAAACTGTAGCTCATTATGTTCAAGCACTTTATTAACAGTTCAGTGCCCCAGATGCACAAACACACTCATTACAGGAGTCACCTTAAGACCTGGTTCCCAGCACAGGGATCAAAACCTTTACTTAATTTACTCTCCTCCAAAGAAACTCTCATTTGCTGTTTTCAAACTGCTCAGCAAATTAATCTAATGAGGCCTCTATTGACTCAGTAAAATAAATATTCTGAGAAACTCATCATTACTATATATTACGCAGTCCCCTCTCACAAACTACAAATATCAACCAGTCAATTGCTATTTACTACTTCTTATTTACTTTAGTTAAATGTCAGGACATTTAAGAAAAGAGGAACATTCTGCAAGTTTTAATATTGTTGAAAAACAAGCAGCTGTAAACGGACAAACTGCAAAAATGAAATATGAGACAAGCAAATCCAAAAACTGTGTTCTGCTCAGCAGGAACTTTTTCGGCTATGCTTAACAAACGAATGGCTATGTTCTCGAAAAAAAAAAAAAAGGGGTGAAATCTTCAAATGTACAAAACCTTCGATGAACAGACTGAACTAATAACTAATTAAAACTCTTCAGTTTTAATCTCATATAGCCTGCTCTGCTAATTATTAGAACCTGCAGTTTGTTCGTTTGCACATTTTCTAAGTTAAAAGCACACTATTGATTTGAGTACCATAAATATCTGGTAAATTTAAAATTTGGTTTCATGGGCACATTTTGATCTGCATTTAAAAAGAATGTTTGATACCGAAACCCAGTCGGGGAAGGCAGAGAGAGAAATAAAGGGCAAAGAGTGCAGAGAGCGCGAGATGGAGGACACAAAGCTAGAGGCTGTTTGCAAGGCCTGCAAGACCTGAGTCCGGATATGGAATGGATATGCAAGAAAGTCAATTACTTCCCTCCTGGCTGTACGCACATGCACATGCATACACAGACAAGAGACGAGTGGAAACTCTTTTATTAAACATCACAGCTGGCGCTGAGTGGAACATGACCAAAAAAAGGGAACAAGCAGTAAACATCCTACGAACAGAGTGCACTTTGTATCAATGGAAACGTATAATGGCAACGTCTCTGTGTGTGTCTGCATGTGTGTAAGAGTCTATTAGTGCCCTGGTGTAGCAGCAGTAAGTGAGTCATGACTTTGACATTTCTGTGCAACTGATTGTATTACATTACTCCCGTTGTGTAGTGGGGCAGCCTTTTATCATCCTCATTCATTTGCTGACCGTGGGCAATCGACAACCTTTACCAGCACATGCACATTCAGGTATGCATGCCTGTGTAAGACACACACATAGACACTCTCTATTATGTTAAGAACAGCGTAAGAATAATCTATCTATGGTGAGAGCCGCCCATTTTTATTCCAGCTTGAGTTTCTTATTTTTTGACGAACAAGGACTTTAGGGATAAGCCAATATTAGACTTTTGGCAGATAACAAGATTAGTGTCATAGATCGTTTCTAATTTGTCTTTACAGCAAAAACAGGTGCAGGACAAAAAGGAGCTAATGGGGATTTACGTGAAGACATTGCAGGCCAAAACCTTGAATTAAAATGCTTTTGGGAACTTGCAAATTTCCATATGCTGACAACATCCCTCTTTTGTCTTTGAACATAGGGGTTTACCCACAACAATGTAATGATGCTGTGTATTTGTAAATAATATGTAATATATAATGTATATCAGATTAAAATTACAGGCTGTGTCTGGACTTCCTGCAGACTGAGGAATTTCATTTTTTTTCTGGCCACAAGACAAAAAAAAATAATTGTCCACATTGACATTTGTTATATCGTTTGTGCATATTTTCATAGGACTTCCTGCTTTGTCCTTTTATGGGCAGCAGGCACTGATTCCATGCTCTATTTAGACAACATGAAATTTCATAAAAAATTACCATAACAAACTGTCATTTCCTTTTCGTTTAAGAGCGTTCCACTTAGTGCACAAAGGATACATTTTTATTAATGTCCTCCAAACATATGCTTGCTGAAATATCAATTGAAATATAACTGAAATGCTGAAAAAGTAAAGCATAGAATTTGATTTATGTTGTGCTTTGCTGACTCTGAATTCAATACTTTCCCCCAGTTTTTCAGTCCTGTATAGATACTCTGTAATAAAGCCCAACTGTGGATTTTTATGCATGTGTAGTTAATGAGTCGCCCTTACCGGCAGCAAATGACAGCCTTGCAGGACAAAGCCAAGTCAAGGAAGGCCTGGCGGAGCTCGAAGGACAGCGCATATTTCAGTGTCTGACCATCAATGATGAGCGCCAGGTCATTTTCCTTCCTTAGAGAGTCACCCAGCAATGAGCAGTGAGCTGTTAGGGTGGCACGAGTAGCCTGCAAGAACAAACCCATTTTTAGTTAAGATGATTCTTGGAGTAACACAACAAGACAATCTTCTAACCAGAGTCAAACAACAAAGCTTTGTTACTTAGGTGAGAGTGTAGCAATGCATGTCAAATATAAAATAAATACTGCAATGAAGTATGAAAAGTATGAAAAAAATTAAATAAATGTGTGTGTGTGTGTGTCACAAGGGGGCAGCACGGCAGCTGTTGCAGTTTCCCCACAACAAGAAGGTTGCGGGTTTGGTTCCCGTGCCTGGGCCTTTCTGTGTGGAGTGGTTGTTCGCCTCTGTTTTTGGCCCTGTGATGGACTTGCGACCAATCCAGGGTGTACTCCGCCCTCACCCAGTGTGAGCTGGGATTGGCTCCAGCAACCCCCATGACCCAGAAAGTGGTAGTAATTGATGAATTAATGTCACAAGGGCATACAAAGAACTGAACACCTGATACAACCTACAACTGACTGTCGTGACTCTCAGCAGCTTGTAGGATGACTGCAACACAACTTGGCTGTGAAGAACACAACTTACGTCTTGCACATTTTCAAAAGTTGAACCAGTACTTCATATAAATCACAAAAGTAGGGTGCAGAATCCAAGAAAAATTACTCTGTTGTTTCTGTCGACTACTGGGCCTAATCGATCATAAATATATTGCTCAGCCAGAAAGTAACTCTTTTTATTATGTGATCTGGCAGTGGCCCTTCACAACTTACCACATTTTCAGGTTATATGTTTTTCTGGGGATATTGTGGGCTCCATAGTGGTGAAAATACAAATCACACAAATCAAAACACACAGACCAATTTGTTGAAAGGTCAAAACCACTGGCAGTAAATTGAAGACATATGCTCCTTGATGTACATGCTTCTTTCATCTGGGAAAAGAATTTGCTTCTGTGTGCACTAAGCAATTAAGAATGGCAATATAAACTTCACAGTTATTGTAGATATAACAACACACTGATGCTAAAAGGTCCTGAAGCAAAGTTCAACCATGCAGTCACATCCCAAATCTTGCTCTCATGAAGTATCACATGACAAAAGGCACAACTATGGAAAAAGAAAGAATGACAAAAACAGGGTGGAATTGGTTAGACTAATATTGAGGCTAATATACTGTTCATTTATCAAGACAAAGTGTAAGTGCGTGTGTGTGAGACTGCTAACCTGCCTGAAGGGCAGTAGTTTTGGTCAGTTTTGATGGAGCTCTTGATAATACAGGAACAGGGATTAATAGAGAAAATAAACATCCCACAGAGGTGTAATTAATTCCATGTGGAGGAGCAGGCACGCTACAAGCTACCAGTCGGACCCACACGCACACATGCACCATACAACTAACTTCAGTTATGACTTCCATGGTATCCCAGTGTTACAGAGTATGATTGGTAGTCTAATAACATAAAGTTGCAATATATAACTTATCTGTTGGGTGTTAAACAGCTGCTATGTTACATAGATGTTCTTAACCATTCACTCATTCATTCATCTTCTACCAATTATCCCTTTTCAGGTCACAGGGGGTGCAGGAGCCAATCCCAGCTCACATTCGACGAGGGCGGGGTACAGCCTGGACAGGTCACAAGTCCATGGCAGGGCCGACACACAGAGACAGGCAGAGCGCACAGAGAGCGTGTTTTCATGGGGCAACAGCGCTAACCGCTATGCTGCCCTGTAAATTTGATCTTGGTTAACAATAACACATTTAAGAAATAAAAAGAACAAACTGTAAGACTTCATTTATCACTTGTCATTACATCATGTAAGAATTAGAAGTGGAATTCAAAAGTATTTCTATTGAACAGCTGCAGCTCCCGCTTGCTGTATATGAAGAGCTCTGTACATTAAGAAGTACTGAATGAATTTCAGTTAGAGCCTGATAAATCACTCCAGCACTTAAACGATGGGAAACAAATGTTTTACCCATCATACATTGGCAAGCACTGTCGCAGACAGCTCACTTATCATCTACCTAGGGACCGATTTGTTAGTTGTACATGTGGAATTCAGCTTATACACAAAATAATTAAAGGGATGACATGGAAAGAAATGCCATATACAGATTGAATTGTTTGCGGAAAAATCATCAGTTCAGCTAAACAGATAAGAATCGGCTACAAAACAACTCAACTGTAGACACAAAAGTGCACAAACATTTTAAATTTTGGCATCTTTAAGAAACTATAATGCCTGTCTCAGTGGGTTATTGGCAGCCAGCGGACCCGAGAGTCCAGTGACCTGCTGAGAGATGACTTCTGTCAAACAATCAGCATGTGCTGGAGACAATACAGCATGCGCACACAACCAAACTCACATATACACATATGTGATACAATCATGTCAACAACGCAGCCTCTCTTCTTGCCAAATAGCAACCCACTCATGTTCCCTCTACAAGTATCCCTCGTCTTCCCAAAAATTCCCTGCTCTTGTTTTCTCAGCCTGAGGCTGTATGTTTTCCTTTGTATGCCGGAATTCCTGTTTGCATTCACCTTTTCCCCCAAACAGGGTAAAGGAAAACAAAAACATAATGAAAGGATTAAAGGAGATTACAGGTTGTCAGAATTGTGAAACTCAAAAGGGACTGTGTTTGTGTGTGTGTGCGTGCATGCTTGTGTTTAGCACGTGTTTTTACAGAGGAGTGAAACACATGTATGTGTGGAACTGCACAAGGGTTCTATGCGTGTGTGTGTATGTGTGTGTGTGTGTGTGTGTGTGTGGACATGATGTGTGAAAGATAAGAATCTGACAGAATCTCCCTTTCCTCACCTTGTCACAGAGGAATGGGCATAAAACGCTTCGGCAGCACAGTGCAGCTGAAGTTTTTTTAGTAAGTGAAAAATGGAAAAACAAAACAGTGTGCATGGCATATATTTGGCTGTTGATCCTTAAAGTTATGTACAACTTTCTACATGGTGTCTGATGCCTGGAAGCTTTTCTCATCATGATATGAGCTGGAGTGAACGAGAGTGGTAAATATTAATTTAGAATTTCTAACAAATGATTTAAAGGTTTGCTGTCCAATATTCAACTTAAAATCAAACTGTGTAATGGTCATGTCGTAGAGGCACAAACATTCAGCGGCTTACCAATGAGGTGCTAATACACCACAGTGACTTGTCACAACAGGTTCAGTCAAAGCTTTAGCAGTAGCTAAGATAACCCTGGATAATAACCAAGCTAAGTCTGCAGGGATCTATAGAAGATTAGTAAGGTAACTAAGGCACAAACCCTAGTTAGTTTCTAAAGCTAACAATCAGACGCCCAGTAGATACTGCATGTCCGGACCTAACGGCTCCTCTGAAAAAGAAGAATGCTGTCTTAACATGAAAAGAAACAGCTCACAAAAGGTCCACATTGAGCTGTTAGTGCTTTCTTTAGGCGAACAAATGAGTGCAAAGAAAAGTTCACGGCCATGTAGTTTGCTTCTTTCTCACACTAAAGGCGCTGCTATTTTTGGAGATCGTGGATTTAAAAAAAAAAAAAAAACAGCTTAATTCCTTGATTGCACCACTTTGATTATGACAGATCTCATTAGCAAGCATTTTCAAGTTCCAACCAAAATAAATGTTTATTTTTCATGTGCATTTGACCTCAAAGAAGCCAGAAACGCTAACACGCACAGACACACATGCTTTGTAAACCATGTGCACAGTTCCCACTGCAAGGAATTTTATCTGGTTTATATTTGGATCACAGAATGGGCAGGGTACGGAGGCAGTTTGAGATATCACAGGTCACCTTTTCTCATTGCATACTTCACCATAAAATGCATAAGAACAAACAAACACCCTCGCCCCACTATATACACATTTCTCTCTATAAATATAAGTATAAATGAACAGAGGAAGAATGAGGTAAGTCAAATGATCCACTCCAGGCCACCCTTTCCATTCAAAGAGAACTAAATTGCTAGAGCCTTGATAACAGATGTACATGGGCAGCATATAAAACACACAAAAAATGGCTAAGATAAATAAGAGAAAGTACAAAGAAGAGAGCTGAGGTGAAAGACAGACCTGTTGAGTGAAAAGAAGGCAGAGAAAGACACGCTCATATCTGAGGTGCAGTTTCTCTCACCAGAGATTTAATATACCATTTAATTATCAGACTGTGCATCTGTGCAAACACCCACATCCTCTGTCTGCGCCAGAAATGCGCGCACACACACACACACACACACACACACACACACACACACACCGCTGACAGAAAAAAAGCAGATGCAGACACACATGTGGTCTTTAACAGAGGGAGACCTGGTGTACAAAACTCTAGTATAAATTGAAACATGCCAGAACAATAGTGGATGCATATGTGTGTATGTGTGTGTATATGAAGATGATTAATGAGCAGAAGAGAGATGTTGTTTGCTTAGGAGTTTTAATATGGGCAGTGTGACAGGAAGAGGGGGATTGTGAGAAAGTGTGATGACATGTAGATTCTTAATCATCAAGCTGATCAGGTCAATCATATGCTACTGCTTCAGGAGTAAACGTGTGTGTGTGTGTGTGTGTGTGTGTGTGCGTTTGTGTGTTCGTGTGTGTCAGAGCCAGACTCTCAGATAAAAAATAAGGTGGGAAAAAAAGAACTGTACGATGTGTGATTCAGTGTTGACTAAACTGAAGAAGACAGGAGCAAAAGAAATGTCAGTCTGTGTGTGGCATGTACTCTGAAGGTGACAGATGGTGCTTGTCACAGCTTCAGTGGCCACAAACCGTTTACCCAGGAGGCATTGCTCACAGGGTTTGTTTTGATGCAGAGGGGCACCAAAAGGAGATCACATTACTACTCATTCATCGCCTTCACATGGCTCTGCCAAATCCCCCCTTCTTCTCCCCATTTCCTTTTTTATCCAGATTGTCTATCTCCAACATGAAGTACAATAAACACTCCCCCTGCTTAACTCACAAACTCACTTGCACAAAGATAAATAATTTTTTTTTTTTTTTTGGACGTGCAGACTAACACTAACACACATTTTTCCCTTCACACACTACAGATGCTGTGTAGTCGCTTCCTCTGCACAGAGAGGGTGCTGACAGATGCAGAGGTAGTGGAGACACAAAGCACAGAATGGACGGGGTGGAGGAACCAGGACTGGCAGCTGCAAGTTCTACTACGCAGATCGCCTTCGCACTTCTCCAGCGGAAGGAGGTTACAGTGTATGTGGGGCAAGTTTTTTTATCAGATGGGAAGAGGCCAACTTTGTGGCACGATTTCGCTAAGATGTTTCTGTTTTCACTCGTGAGCAGGTTACGCTGCTAAAGGCCCAGATGTCTAAAGAAGGTGTGCTGGTATGAGTTATTTCAAGTGCAAGATAAGTGCTGCACTGAAAACTGTGTTGCTTTCATCCAACCTGAACCCCAGCCACCACTAGATTTCTCTGGAGTTGTCCTTCTGGACAGACATTCCTGTGACACTGTGTACTCAAATAATTGTACGTGCATGCGCATGACAGTGAATGTCTCTTCTCTAACATACATGCATCGCAAAAAAAATAAATAAATAAAATAAATAAATTAAAATCTGGATTCGTGCAGTTATTGTTATGGCCATTATAAACGTGAGAATATAAAACAGCTGATCTTCTCTCTTTGTGTTTAATGTGTCTCCTATTCTGTGTCATGTTTCATGCATTGCATCTACACGCACTTGCAAGTAGGTGCTACCCCAGGCACTAAAGCCTACTGCAGATCCTGCACTTGTCACATGAAAAATTCCAGCCATGACCCTTGGTTTATGTTTCATGTCATCCAGCTGTCCCCCTGTCTCTGGGTGACATATAGAAATATGGAAATACAGCCACAGAGAACTAAATTAGATCCTTTCTTTTCTGAATCTTTCACATAACAAAACATTATTCATTCTAAGATGGGAATTTCCTTTTGGTCTTTTTCATAGGAATGCACTTACACTATGTGTAATTAATCTCTGTTGAGATATTTCACAAGAACGGCAGGCATAACATTCCCTTGTGCAGGATTTAAAGAATACAAACAAATACAAATATGTATAAGCAGTAACCTAATGCTGAAAAATTTACAGAAAAAAACTGTTTAAAATGTTTTTTCGACACAGACCTATTTGATGAGCAGCCAGATATCTATTTACGGGCACAGTACAGCACATAACAGAATATAGTAGACAGGCTGCTAACACAATCTCCGAAACCATCTTAAGAAGAATCAATTTATTGAATTAACTGCATTGGTTTTGATCCTGTTTTTTTTTTTTTTTTTAAGTATAAGTAATTCTCAGGCTAAAGTGCCTTTATTGCTCTAAAATGTTCAACCAGCCTAAATCAATTGGCCCTAGTCTAAGTGGCTTTGCAGCCAGACAGCAGGTCTGACTGCTGAACAAAAGTTCACTCTCTCTTAGCTTCCAGACACCACATTGACACTAAAATGTATTTGAGAAGATGTTGGCCTGATACAGGAAAGCAAATATAAATGTCAGTTACTGACGTTCTAATGCTTTTGCACAGGGATGCTACTGAATGCAAAGTTATTCACATTGGAGTCACAAATGTCATGTCATGTTCATTATGCTTTAGACTAAGAAAACATGATTTCATGATTTAACATGAAGCAGGAAAATTATGAATGTAATGAAAGATGTCTGGTTGAAGGTTTAATACACACTTTGGGCCTACAAACTGGCTCATACACATGGACCTATAAACAAATACACACTAGGACAAACACACCCACTCTCTACATTTTATGAGCTATAATCACCTACATTTAACATATAAACAAACTCTGTAAAAGTCAACACAGTGGGATTGTGCATGTGCGTGCACATGTCTGTGTGTCAGAGTCTGGGACTGCATGTGAAAGCGTGTGAAAAAGAGCCAGTCAGACACGCATGACTTTAATCAAGTCACTGAAGTAAAGTTACGCTTGAATCCTAAATGCAAAGAACACGCAAGTGGGGTATAAATCTAATCTTGAAATGAATGTCTCAGATCTCACCAAAGCAGGAACATCAATAAGCTCAGCACATAGTCTTTACACTCTGCTGCCCTTTAACTCCATGTATGTCAAAATATGGATGTCACAAGAAAGTTGATCCTAGTCGGATATAAATAAAAAGTGCAAGAGCAAAGGGCACGTATAGTAAATAACACACTGAATGGTGGCAGCAAGCGCAGGAGAAACAGGTTCCCCTGTGACCTATTGAAACAAAACACACTAAGTCTGGTGTATAGAAATATTTAACGTAGATCTGTAGGGATGATTTAAAAATGAAAAAAAACAAACAAACAAACAAACAAACAAAAAAAAAAACAATGTGCAAACAGTGCCAGAGCATCTTTAACAATAAGAAGAACTTTAGAATAACAACATGTCAAAATGTTTGTCCTGAAATGTCACTTTCATTATTTGTGCACTGTGACAGCAACTGGCATCTGTTGTAGCAGTGAGTCCCACACAACCATCATAAACATGAGCCAGTTGAGGCTGAATGTAGCAGCAGATCATAGAATTAGTTGGCTACTGTTTTACCATTTACTGACTGATTTTAATGAATATTTTGGCACTGTCAGTCTGTCATCTGCACCGCTTTGGCATCAAGAATTGCTGAATTGCATTGGTAATGGTGTAAATAACAAATTTCTGGTTTTATAACAACGAAGATTAGAGCAAGAGCCACAAATGGAAGTGATAGCTGACTGTTTGCCTCTTTTCATCCTATTCTCTAGAGGGACACTAGAGACTTTAATTACCTGAACCTATCAGCATACAATGAGCCCCACCCACTAATTTGCCACTGGATCGCACCCCAATTCCCACGGTACCTTTCCAAAGACCCTCCGACCCCACCAACTGCTCCAGTAAACACACAACAGTCCTAATACAGTGCAATGTGTGCAAAAATGAGAAGGAAGAAGGTTATCAGGGGGAAGAGGAGGGTCTACTCACATCCAGAGAGTCCTCATTGACAATGATGAGGGACATGCCATGTGTCACCAGACGACAGGAGTAACCTGAGGAACAGAAACAGATAGAGGTAGAAAATTGGCGGTGGGAGAGAGAACTGAATAGCTCAACATAAAAACACATAAAAAAAGATGGTCATGTGCAAGTGAATCCTGCTTCATCCACAGAAAGCTACAGGCTGATAGATGAGTGGTATCAGGTAGCTGAAATCTAGTTAATGCGTTTGTAAGAAACAGGGAAAAACCAAAATGAAAGTAAACATAATTGTTAAAAATGAGAAGAGAATTTGTTGGGTAGAGAATGTCCCAACTTTTGAGCAAAATGAGAAGTGTCTACACAGAAGAGCTTGTTTCTCAACTCCTGTTCTTTTGGACTTCTTGCACAAACTGACTGCCAAGAAGAGCCAAATACACTAATCTGATCATAGTCCCCTCTACCACTGGTTGCTTGCACATTTTACTTACAGATTAGAGGCATGTATGGCATTTCACAGCCCACATAATCAAATTCTCCACAACACATACAGTTTTCAACACTGCTGCACACCAGGGTCTACGTTTCACACCATCACTGGGCTCATTCATGGCTGTCCTTGTAATCTAAAACTCGTGTTCAAGCTATAATATTTCACTTTGAGATGCAATTTGCTCACCTATGTTGATGGCCGTCTCCTGCTTGTCTCCGGTGAGGACCCAGATCTTGATGTCAGCCCTCATTAGAGTGGCAATGGTTTCTGGCACACCAGACTGGAGGCGGTCCTCAATGGCAGTAGCACCCAGCAGCATTAAGTTCTGTTGGTGGGACAGAGGAGCATGAAATATAAGATTTAAAAAGATTGTGAGAACAACATGTGGCACAGGGAGGGAAATTGGGCTAACATAAATCAAATCATATGGGCTGCAAGTTTGGACAGACATCACCAGCCTGTATGTGAGGACTCTTTCTCTGCAGAGAACATCATCCATATCTAATCTGAGGATGAGGACGATGCCAAAAGGGTTAGTTCAGCTGGTGAGGCAGCTCAATCTAGACCTCTGTACCAATGCTGTGTCTTCGTGCCAAGAAGTAACCCATTACATTTCCCTCCTTGCTTTAATTTGTTCAGCATTTAAATGCTCATGTACCCTCATTAGACACACTTGAACGCACACGCAAAGCTTGCACAGACACACGTTAACACTACTGTGTTGTTGACTCCAGGTTTTATGGGGCTTTTGGCAGGCTGGTGTGGGTAATTGCCCTTGTGGTCTCCCGGTCTGAGCTCCCCTCCTCCTCCTGTTTCCTTTTTATTTTTTTGCTCATTTCACTTTTTTTTCCTCACCTTGACTCTTTCCTCTAAATTCTTAAGTCTTGCCACCTAAAAATTCAACCCTTTCGCTGAACTAATCTGAAAACAACCAGCGTGATGTGCCTGACAATCCAATACCATCCAAACTCAACGTTTCAAGTTGAGCCATATGTCTTCATATTATGATAAAAGGAAAAACACAATTTATGCACATATAAGCTTGAGTGTATATTTTAAATTCAATACTTGGTGTATAAGAAGTGGCACCCTAGTTGTTGCTGTCAGGGTTGAGGAACAATAGAGCCACTCTGCCACCTGCTGGCAGAGCTGAGGTGTGTGTGTGAGTTTTTTTACTGTCTGCTTTGATTTCACATCAATGTATAAATACTTAGAATACAAAAAGAAATTTTGTTAAAAGATAAATCTGTCCAACTAGAAAAGCTAATGTGGAAACCACAGGCACAAATTACCATTGCAAGACCTGTTTTTTATATATATATGTATATATTTATATTTGCATTCTTCTTACATTTAAAATATTCTAAGATTTGCACACACTCTGTTTCATCAAAACGTTTTTCTTGAGGCCCGAGCAGAAAATCAGAAATGACAACAGAGAAACAGAATTTGTGTTTACCTTTTCAAGAAGTTCATAACACTCCTCTAGCTTCTGAGCGCGGTCCTTGAGTATGGTGCTGACCTGAGTATATTCCTTCAGCCACTCCTGGTAAGCGCCTTCCTCCAAGTCCACATAGGCAAAACACAGCGTTCTCAGGCCTGGGTGGATTGGAGGAGAACAGGACGATCAATCACTGTGGTCATGGAGCAGTAGATGCTGTTTTTAAGTGAGAATTTATAGACTGCTGTTTTTCCGATGGGAATCTGAGAAGCTAACTAAAGTGAAGAAAACGATCACTGATCTAATTTAAACTTTAAACTGAAGCAGAGTTAAGCAACATCAAGTCTTTACAATCTGATTTATATTCAGGATCAGATAAAAAAAAAAAAAAAGTTTCAAAAGTTCAGAGCCATAAACAAGTTCAGACACACATGGAGTCAAAATGTCTGAGGCTGCTTTCCCATTCAAGTGAAGGAAAACTCCTTTGGATCCCACCAGATTCTTCTTCATGACTTTTCCTGTTAACATTCAGCCTCTGAACAATAAATTTCTACATTAATTGGCTGCATGCTGTACATGTAGCCTGTAGATTCTTCATTCTGACTGGATGTGCCACTATCTTTAATCTGACTGGTTTTTACTCTTTACTCTGTTGGTGTTTGAATGGCAGGGATTGCAAGCATTTCAAGCCATAAAACCCAAGTCCAAACCAAATAGCAAGATTTCTTTGTTGTCATTAGATACTGGACAGGAGTCTGATTTGAGTAGAAATGAAGTCTCTTCCTGTGTTGGACCAACAAAGGCCATCTGAGGTTCAGACACCCTAGTTCAACATTAAATCAAGACAAAAGCCAAAGCCAAGAGCAAAAAGTCAAAGCTAAGTAAGAGTAAAGCCAAAAATGGAGAAGAAATTCTGAAGAGATATATAATTTATCAGCAACAACTTCAACACAGAGGAAATGAATATCTATCTAGTGGAACAGAATAGGGGTTTTCAGACAAAAGAAACCCCAACTGGGACTTCCGCTCACAGTCTATTTTCACATCTTACCTTCAGTAGCAAACTGTTCCAGATGAGCAACAGTCAATTCTGTATACTGGGATGCCTCAGTCAAACGCTCAAAAATGACATTATCCTGCAAAAGCATAAAATAATTGACTGATGAAATAGTATAGTGCAAATAGTCTGAAAACATAGAACACAGAGTACTGATGGTAATGAGATAAACATACAGCTCCTTTACAGTACAACCGCAGCTTCCCATCAGGGGTCCTGACCACCACAGACATACGTTTGCGGTTACTGTAAAGGAAGCAGGGGGCTTAGTCTCAAAACACTCTATAGTCTTATATCACTGACTTACTTACTGAGTGAAATAAATATTTATGGTGTATTACCTGGAAAACTCCAGAACATTCAGCAGCTCATAACTCATCTCTTTCCCCCTCTACAATACAGAGGAGAGAAAATCAGTCCCTTTTGTGATAAAAAGCAGCTCCAATTGCAGTAAAGTACACAGAGACAAACTCACGGCTTCGATTATGACTGAATGTGGCGTCCTCGCAGTGAATACAAAGCCAAGTCCTTTGGCTCCTTTGACCAGTGCTCCTTCATCTGGAGAGGAGGCCTGGTAGATGATCTGGTCGCCCTCTCTCTCTGGGACCACTGTGTGGCACACTGCCATCATTGTCAAGAACTCGCAGATCTGAGGGGATGTAGGCTGAACACCCACAATCAGAAGAGGCACAGTGAATAACACCAGAGTCTAGCCATTTTCACACAGATTTAGCTCCAAACTAAAAAACAGGGACACCTACATGGTTCTTTTCAATGTTTTGGATGAGAGCCGGGTCATCAAACTCTGTAGAGTTATGGCTGTTGGACGGCAGATTGCTGAAAAAAAAAAAAAAAAAAAAAAAGATAATAATAATTAATTAATTAAAAAATATAAATATATATATCTAGTTGTTAAAATCTAATTGCAGACTTCCATTGCTCTGATCAAAAAACGCACAGTATGAATCATGTATTCTAAAATTAAGAAAAGAATATAAGAAAGGGAAGTTGGATGAGACTGTTAGAGGAGTACGTCACTAACCTGAAGTCCTCCATTGAACGATCACAGTCAAGATCAGGAAAGTGGCTGTAGCAATGAATGAGGTTGCAAAGCAAGAGGAATCAGTTCAGTATCAGATGATGAGCTGATTAGTTCATTTGTGCAAGCATGAAAGTTCAATCAACGGAATCAACAGCAGCACTTACTTTCATATATTAAGTTTGAGATCTGAATTAGTTAAGATAGTTAGAGATGAAAGGATGTTCGGTACAAAAGTGCATTTTGGGGGAATTCTAAGCTGAATTTTGTTGAGTAGTACGCTCTGTGTGCAGGGTGAGCTATGAGGCGGGAATATATTTTGAAAGATGTTGTGACTGACCCATAGGTTATTCCTGCAATAGTGCACTTCTTAAAGTTCATGACGTTACAGGTCAGAGTTCCTGTCTTGTCCGAAAAGAGATACTTCACCTGAAAAAGGCAGACAACAGGCAATCAAACAGGGTTGTATTGTAACTGAGAGTGCACATTTAATTATAATTCTGCCCTCCAGCCACTGAGGGATGGGGAGGAACTGACTTGGCCCAGTTCTTCATTAAGGTTGGACGTTCGGGCCATGGCCGGTGTGTCAGTCTCTGAGTAGTACATCTCCACATCCTTTGGAGAAACAGAAAAACAAGCACATTTATTAAGAATATTTGACAGTTAGTAGTTAACATATTTATTTTTTTTTTTTTTTATAAAATACAGAAGGCTCATACCCAGTTGATGAAGAGGGCCTGTGTAAACTTGACCACCTCCAGGGTGACCAGCAGGCTGATGGGGATCAGGTTGTTGTACAGGATGATGAACGTCAGCAGGTTGTATGCAAAGTTTGTGGAGATGTCACCTGCGCACAGTCACACAGGCACTTAATTTGCTTATTAATCCTAACTCTCCATTTCTGCAGAGCGCAAGTCAGAGGAAGTGAAGTGTTGCTTGTTGGTGTGTATGTTCTCACCAGCTCTGGACAGGTACCAGCAGGCATCTTCAGTGTGTTCTCGGTTCCAGATGGCAGCACCAACAGAACTGACCAAAGCCATAACCAGCAGGATACCAAACAGCACCAGGATCTGCATGTTGGTCACCCGCTCCACATTAGAGCGCTTCAGTGGCGCCTTGGTGGAGTTCTGTGAAGACAGGTCAGGTCATATAAGAGGAAAAACACACAAATAGTACAAGTTTTATTGCATTATTTTAATGAATCGAGGCACAAAAGAAAACATATAGGATGCCTGAAACCTTTTCATTTTTAATTTAAATTAATTTATCCAACAACATTTTGGCATAGGAATGTGTGCGTCATCCTAAAGCTGAAATTGAGGATCAAAAGTACTTCACAGCTTGGACAGGCTACCAGCCATGAAAGCTCCACACAGTTACCTAAAAGCTATAACTAGGCAGATGAAACCCAGGATTGTTCAGACATTATACAGAGATGCTTAACCGAGCTCTTATAAAACACTGGCTTTACCTGCATTAGTTTGGAGTCATGACCGGTGTAAACAACAATTCCCACAACCCACTGAGTGTTCCTGAGCTGGGCACCACGCAGCAACACCTGGTCTGGGCCCAGTGGAGCTGGACTGAGGAGAAAAAGAGATGAGCACAAACCTTAAAAAACTGAATGCAGATTTAAGTTGTAGTATTTTCAAAGTTACTTGTGAGTAAAATATTTGAATTATAAGGAATGGCTCTATATACACTATGAGACTATTATTTTTTAATTCATCAAGTTTTTTTGAAGAAAGTTCTGTTTTCTTAAACAGTAATTTTATCCAGTTGTCCTAGCAACATCTCTCTTGGACAAAGATCAATGTTAGATATGACTGTTTACATGTCAGAAAAAAAAAACATAATACATAATAACTACTCTGAGTCAATATCTGAACTGTTTGTGTGATTCCTACTTCTGGTTCTCCAGCCTCAGTGTGCCGGTGAAGTCATAGAGGTGCCGGTTGGGGCCTTCGCACTCCAAACGACCACAAAGAGTCATCAAATCTTCCAGGGTCTGAAAACCTGCTGTGAGTGAGAGACCCTGGAGGAAAATAAAAAATATATAAAAAAAAAAAAATTATAATAATAAAAAAAAAAAAAAAAAAAAATCAACAATAATAAGTCAAGTAAGGGAAAGTTTGAACTATTTGCATTTACAAAAACAGGAGACAGAAAGAAGACAAGAGTCAACAGATACACTATCAGATCTGAGTGACTGTAAGGAAGATGGTTTCATTTGATACAAAGACCTGAAAGTTGATGCCAAAGTTTCCCAACATCTTTAATTAATTTGGTCACTGACATTTAGATGCAGTAACAAAACAATGTCTCCACTAAAACCTATATTAATGAACTCCTTTTAGGTGATTTAGTAGTTCATGACACAGGTGAAACACCACAGTATGGTTGGTTTTCTAGTCAGGGAGGAAAAAGAGAAATCTGACAAACTGAAAGATATCATACCTGTCTGATCTTTAGGTTGGTTTCTCCATCCAGGTTTGAGGTCTCAGTGTAACACATGGCCTGAGGCTCACTGTGGAGACAGGGCAGAGTTGCATAAAAATATTGTGTTCAAAATTAATAATTCATCAGTTGTTGCCCCCCGTTGCTCCCCCCAAAAAAACAAACCAATTTTGAATATTGACTAATAGATGCTACCTTTACAACTATTCATATGATTTACAAGATTTTATTTCAGATAATATTTTACATTTGAATTCATATTAGATGGTAAATATTCTTTTCTACATTTTATATATTTTTATACTAAACAGTTAATTAATTAATTAAAAAGTGATTGATTACAGTTAGTCATTAGTTACAAATGTTGCAAACGCACAGTTAATGACATTAATGGGGACACATTAACAGTCAAACATATACAAATGTATATGCATGCATAACACACACATACACATTGAAGTCTGACCTGGAGGACACTATAACCATGTCAGCTGGAAGGTGTTGGCCATTGGTCACCTTCACTATGTCTCCTACTGCCACCTAATGGCCAGGATGCAGCATTGAAACAGCATAAGGGAGAAAAAGGCGGTGGGGAGACAGAATGGTGGTGTTAAAACAGGGCAGGGGAAAAGAGTCAAGGGCAAGGGAGAAAGGCGGGGGGGGACACACCAGGCAGATTAATTAGTGACCAGCCAAGAGGCAGCCAACAGAGAGAGAGGGGAAGATATGAGATAAAATGACAGTGAGCACAGCAGTGCTCATTGTTTGAGTTTTTAACTGTTTGGATTAGGCTGCAACAGAGGCAGACCAGAACAAGATACAAAGATTACAAGCATATAGATAAGAGAGAAGAGGAGAAGTGAGAGGGAGGTATTCACAGTTCAACTCATTTCAGAAAAAATGAAGTGCTGCATTATATCCGAAACAGTTGCATGACAAAAAAAAAAAAAAAAAAAACATGGACTGTGGCATTTAGAAAATCTTTTTCACAAACTGGGAGGCATCACATAACTTAAACATAAATATGTGTGAGAAAAATTGAAAACACATTGAAGGTCAATACCAAATTCTATACCAACAAAAAGTGATATCAAAAAACTAAGGGCTGATCATCACAAAAGGTACAGTAGACCACACAGAGAGTGTAAAATGTTCAATTTTCATCCTCTGCTGAAATCTGTAGACAGAGACCTGTCCAGACCTGGTACCAAATAACACGATCACCATGGGTGCTCACTGCAGCATTATTGATTTCTAAACATATTCAACTCTCTCTTATGAGAGCCTCTTCGTGGCTTTGTGCCAAAGTACAACTGTACTCATCCTACACCATGCAGCTACTCACTGTGCACAAAGAAGTGTTTGTGTTTTAGCATGTTTTGTTTTTAAAAAGGACAGCAATACAAAAATCATAGGAGCATTAAATTCTGAAAATATGTAGGAAACAAAGAACAGTGCTCCAAATTCCTTCACCTGTCCCAACCCTCAACAAGAATGGGGCTTAATGTTGACTGTTGTCATGCACATAACAAGGACTCAATTTTAATTTGATTTGATCTACTGGCGCAAGACTGTACACAGCTGGAGTCAGTTAATGAGTACATTCAAGAAAAATGTGACATTTCTTGTTAAAGATTTTATAACATTGTGGCTAACTAGTTCCATTTTCCGTTCATACTTTAATTTGGCAGAGTTTGCACAAGAAGAAAAAGAGCATTGTGTGAGCAAATCGCTGGACTGGTCAATGTACGACAGACCAACAGACAACCCCCCCAGAAAAAAACTAACTCACTCCCTTATTTTCTATCAGGATCCAAAGCTTAGCCTGAGCGACTACAGCCTGGACACAAGCAAACCTAAAGCACATACACAGTTACAGGTCAAAATGAGAGAGAAACATTGCTTCTTTGGTGTAAACTGTAAATAACCAAATAAATTTTATATGTTCATCCAGTCAAAGTTTAAACAATCTGATATGCTGTATATCTGGCCTCAAGACATGACATCTAATAATCTCGTCTTGCATATTTTTTAATATCACATTATGCCAGTTCCTAATTTAACAGTATTTCTTGCCTATTTATATTACCTTTGTTTACATTTTTTTCTTTTAATGTTTTTACTTTAAATGTTATAGTGAGTTTTGTAGAAATAGATCTTTGCAGATTTCCATTCTCACAATGTTCAACCTCATTTGTGCTAAAAAAATTACTTGTAAAACAGGGCAAGGTGGCGACAAAGTGAAAGCACAGGTGATGAGTGATAGAGTGACAAAGATGAAGTCTATGATGTTAGTGATACCTGCTTCCAGATGACTGTCTGCCAGGCTCCGTTCCGCAGCACTGCAAGACAAGGAGAACAGAGCCATCAGTCAGCCTTTAGAGCAGCTCTCATACAGTATTCATAGCAACTAAACTTTTGTCTGGAGCTGAGTGGCCTGCACCAGTGAGTGACAGGCAAGCACCATTCACAGAGCCATGAAAGGAAAACAAAACCACACAAATAGATACAAGCACACGCATGGAAAAGTGTGCATATGGTTGATGCACACGAACATGCACACACGATACCTGTTGTCTTCTTCTTGTTGACTGTGTTGTCTGCTTTGTGTCTTTTCTATAAAGACAAAGATTAATAAGCATTAGCTTTCAAGAAAACCATTAGCTGCCCCTCTAGCTTACTTCAAACTTTTAAAAATGAGTAAAGAGCATAACCAATCTTCTGAGTATGCTGCAGTTACTGATATTCTACTCACATAGTCCTCTATGATCTCCTTGATCCCAGCCACAGTGAGGATGAAGATGAGTGGGACCAGTGTGGTGTAGCGACCGGTCGGTGATACATCAGGGATTTGCTGAAGACAGTCAAGAGGAGTATTACTCAGAAATCATTGTTGAGAGAGTGTGTGTGTTGAGTAGTTTGAAGCATCCATAAGTGACGGCAAAGAGCTGACGATACAGTCTAGCTCTTCAGAATAACCGCTTCATCTTGCTCAGTGATAATGGTAATAGATCTTTTGTTTTCAGCATCCCAATTTCTGTTTATTTAAAATTACACAAGGCAAAAGGTTAGCACGATCTTCTGTGCACATCAGTGAAGAAAAAAAGTGCCTCTTAGCTCCTCCCATTCATTGAAATAAGTAAAAAAAAAATCTAAATATGCAAACATCATGTAGAAACTACAGTATTTGTGATTTTGTTTTCTATTTGTAATTATCCCCTATATCTTTAATGTGTTTGAGTTAATAAAAGCTCCAACAGCAGCCATATAGGTACACTTGCTGTGGTCAAATTTCAAAAGAGTAATAATCAAGTGCTGATAAGTATTCAACCCTAATTTTCAAGTAATCATAGTTTATTTGTTTTATATTTTGGTGCTATTACTTCAGGCCAAATCGTAACCATCTAGATAACATTTCTCAAAAATCAGTTTCAAAAGTAGTCGAGCATGTGGGAAAACAGGAGAGACTTTTCAGGATCTTACACCTGAAAAGCTTCTGTGGGCCACAGAATCAAACTGAGGCCAAACTAACAACACTCTAAGCCAACAACTGAAATTTTGTATATGGGGTTTACCTGCATGAGTGCAATGAATAAGAAGAAGGCGTTAGCGGCCCGCCTGATCTGCTCATACAGGAACCGAGGCAGGAATGTGAGAATCCCATACTTGGTGGTACTGCAAAAAAAAAAGCAAGGAGACAGCAGAGTTTATACTGTGTTTCAACCGAGACAGAATCAGAATCGCCTTTATTGTCATTGTAATTTACGAGGTAGAAATGAGAAATAAGAAATATATGTACAAGATAATCAAAAATATATTCAAATAAGAAGGAAGAACAATATAAAATGTGGGAAAATATTTTAAAAAAATACAAAGATGTAAGCAAGAATTATATTCAGAACTCTGGAATGTGTCATCGGCTGATATTGCACAGGAGTATTTCAGGAGAAAATATTACACTGGATATTGTATGAGCTGTGTTAAAAGAGCTCAAGAAAGGACCGAAGGGGACGGAGCCAGGGAGTGCATTAGTCAAAGTTCAAATTCATGCATAAATTGTGAGTTAATGATTTATAACATGATGCACTCAAACACATTACCTTGAAGGATCAACAACAATAAACTGTATTTGGGTTTCGATATTGTACCTCAAAATCAATTAGCAACAATCAATGGTGCTGACAGAGGGCAGATGGACCCATTATGGGTAACACATAAATCATACTTAGGGTAAGACTCAACCCAACATCTAAATTTAGACCCAAAGTACCAGAAAATAGGTGCAAGAGACCTTGGCAAGCTTGACTTGTCTGTCAATCACCTACATTGATCAGACAACTTTATTGATTTGCCTTGTTATAGCCATAAGCTACCGTAAGAGCTTTTAGAGGCCAAAAATAAATGTCAACCTTCAAGAGAAGGTCTGGCTTTTCCCTTTTCCTGTGTGTCTTGAGTGAGAAGTAAGAACTTCTGCAACGGCTTTTGTTTAGTGCATTGTATGTGTTTTGTGTGTTTGTGAATGTACCAAGGGCAAGCATTCTATGGCATAACACACACTTCCATCACAGTTCAGTGTCTCAGAAGAGATGAACCAATGTTGACCCGTATTGAGTGTTCCAACTGCCTCACTCACAAGGTCACAAAACTACAAAGAGAAAGATTTTACACACAAAACAGTATAGCACCAGCTGCAAGTTTGTCAAACTAACACACACACACACACACACACACACACACATGAACACATGTATGTATCCTGATGCTGATGCTCAGATAAGTGACACCAATCCAAAAGATGAAGCTGCCTTTATCTAATCTAAAACAAGTGATACCAGACACGACACACAATCATGTTTCCACAGGCGCAGGAAAAAAGGAGTCTGAATCATCAGGCTGTGTTATCTTTCATACTATAGATGTCCAACTTTCGGGTGATGTTAACAGCTGTTAGCTGCAGGGGAGACTCTCCTGCTGCTGTGGGGCTTTGCTGTGTTTTCATTGAAAAAGGTCAGTGTTTTTTTTTTTTAAATCTGTTTTAGGCTAAAAGAAAATACCAGACTGAACTCAATTAGGATTTCCTATTCCTCTAGATGAAAGAAAAAGGGCAGGTTGAGTTACTGGGGAAAAAAAATGTATTTTTTTTTTTTTTTTTTATAATCATGAGCAGGATATTTTGTTGCAGTTGTGGACAGGAGGGCATCACTAAAGCTTGTGTTGTTCAAAAACAACTGCATACAATGAAATATGGTGGTGAAGCACCTAAGGAATGGACAGGAGATGGGCTGAGTATCCTGATAAAAGCTACAAGGCTTTAATCTTAGGAAAAAAATCAATAGGGCTATTGAACCTTTAAAACATAAACTACAGAGTTACAGGAAAACACAGACATCAAGGGCACACCTCTGGAGCTGAAGGTCTTTGGCTCTCCAATAGGCACACAGAGTGGGCAGGACACTGTGTGTGATCCAATCAGATGAGACAGGAAGTACCCGCGTTAATTGCATTTATAGAGCTGAAATAGGCTCTTTTAGAAGTGAAATTGAATCTCCTGACAATAAAAGGAGAGGGCTGCTATATATCAACTGACCAACAACAAGTAATTCACTTTCATAATAGGAGGGCTGTGCTCCTTGTGGCACCAGCAATAGTTTTATACCAGGAGTGAAATAATTGTAGCTATCTATTTGACTCAAAATGTTGAAAGGTGACTTACTATCTACTGTGAGAGTTGAACCCATTCAACGGCATTTAAGCAGCAAATTTACTCAGATGTTCAGTGTTGAATCAAAAGGGCTCAGCAAGAGATACTGGCACCGTAAGTAAAATGATTTATAGTCCATACCACAGAAAGCCAATAATAAGAAAATCACTCATTTGGATATTTAACTGAATCCTGAAAAATATGATCAGACAACTTTTATCTTCAGTGAAATCCACAGCCACTTATTTTACTATTCTCCCTCAAAATTTCTCAATCCGCACCAACACAGCGTCAACATTTGATCAAACATGCACGGCTAAGAAACTTTGTGTAATTTATGTAGACACGTAGAAAGAGTAGTTAGTTTACTTGTAATGGTAGCCTTAAATATACATGAGGGGGTATTGATTAAGCAACACAGCAATGTTAAGTTGATAGGACAAGCACTTTTTCAACTGAGAGTCTCAGGTGGACTTCAGGCACATGTCAGCCTCACCCTTTGTGACTGCTGATGAGCTGCAAATAATCACATAATGGGTGATTTATTAAACAGCTTTGTCAATACAGTTTCCCCTTGGTAAATTGTAGGGAATTTGGAAACAGAGCCATGTGCTTTAGGTGTTGATGTTGAAGGCAAATTGAAAGAAAGAGTAATGTTTCAGGGAGAAAATAAACAGAGAAGCGGTCAAAGTCTGCTTGTCAGGCATGGGAAGACAAACATGCAAACAGGGTATAATGTCCTTCAACCTGGTAACATTAACGAAGTAAAGCAATTTTGTATAAAAAGAAGACCTTTTGGTGTCAGTAAATCTAGCATGATTTAGGTATTTTGTAATGATTTGTTAAAAAAAAAAAAAACTAAAAAGAAACAAAGCAAAACAGAAGATAATGAAAGACAAACAAAGAAGTAAAAACTTAAAACTTCTGAGAAACTACACAAAACCTCTCATCACATGGGCTTAAGACAAAAACAAAAAAAACAAAAAACTGCACATGAAGTCCCACCAAGTGCATCAGAGGAAAAGATGCAAAGTGACACCTCTCCTACCTGACATGGTTGTCGCAGAACTTGGTGTTCTGGGGCCGGTTGAGCAGCACCGTCCGCGCTGTGGCGTCTACAGGATCCGCCTGGGAAGTGGTCCCGGACATCTCATCGTCTGCCTTGCGGTAACCGGCGGACGAGCAAGCGGGTCCTGCACCGTTGGATTGATGGGAGAGAGGTGAGGCTGAGTGAGTGTGAGTGTGAGCGAGAGACAGAGACAGAGAGGGGGAGGGAGGGAGACAGAGACATAGACGGGAGACGTGGTTTACAGTTCAAAAGCGAAGGCGACCAATTAGTACTCAAGGCTGCTGCAGCCTATATGCTGGAGTCGGTGGGTCGATTCCGTGACGCTTCCCGGTACAAACAGCCCCCTTGTCTTTCAGTATTATTATGCAGGTACCGTCAATGCACACGAGCCCGTTTCGCGACGCCCACGGGACCCCCCGCGGATAATGGATGTGCTGAGGGGTGCACAATGGCGAACAAACACGCCGGGTTTGTCTGTTTTATCAGCACGTCAACTTGTCCATATGCAACACAGAGGATTGCCTGCGCTCATCGCGGCTGTCATTAAGCTACAGGCACAAATCATTCCACCTCCCAGAAAAAGTGAAGGAGGAGGATGCAACACGCTCCTTATCCTGCTGACCGCCTGCCTCCCCGCCCGCCCGGCTTTGTCATCTCCAGCATTTACAACGTCGTGATCTGCGCTCATTCACCCCCGCAGGAGCGCCAGCAGCGGGACGTTATTCACCCTCGAGTGCGCACACAGGCTGTGTGTTTCTGCGGGGACGCTGTGGGGAAGTGAGGGCAGAGCAAACAGGTCCGGACGGCTTTAGTTTACTCAGCTGGCACAACAACAGCGAGGACGAGGACAGATGCAGCAGCGCTGCCGTGCCTCCTCACTCCTCCTTCGGCCTCGCAGGGCAACAAGCTCCCGGCCCCCGGTAAAAGATGCTGGCCTCCCGAGCTCATATGTCCACCTGTCGGCCCTGGAAGCCTTATTCGGCGGAGTTTGGACGATCCCCTCCCTCAGCCGAGCTGCTCGGTGCTACCAACTCAGACAACGCAGGGAAGCCATATGGAGCTCCTTCGGTGCTGCGGAGGGGCAAAGCCGGGGCTCCGCATTTAAAGGGCCAGAGGCTCGATATCCCCTCAAGGTCCTGTGATCAAGCACAGATGGGTCATATGACATCCCGACGTAGAAGCCATCCATCAGGGGATCATTTCACGTCGCTACCCTCTCACAGTGATGCCCGGGCACCAGCGCAGCGCAGTGACCCTTCACAGCTTTCTGCTCTGCATCGTTCCCGTCCATTTGCCTGCACGAAAATGTGTCGTGCATCTCCATTAAAGCAAAAATAACTATAATATCTCGTATGCCACAGGTAAGCGACTCCAAAAGTCATTCTGATAATATGCTTATAGCCAACCACAATGCCTTTTAGTGTAACTGTACCATGCCTTTGTCAACCCACAGTGGGTCCAGATGCATCACTAAACACCAATCTTATAATATTCAGCCTATCGATTATATAGCGATTGTATTAAGTCTTATTTGTATGGGGTAGTATTGCATTGTGTTTCTTTCTACGTGAATCTGAAAGGTAAAACAACACGAGACTAATTGCATTAATAATTCAGAAAATAATAAGCCCAGGTAGAGTTTGGCAGATTGAATTTCTGCAGCTCTACACAATCCCACAACAAATTAGTCGCTCTCTCCCCTCATTCATCATCTTGGTTAGCATTTGTGCCACTAATGCTTCTTGCTCCTAAGCAGATGAGGAATTGTACAGAAATGAACAGATATAAACCAATCAGACACGTTGGACTTAAAATTACCTGTGAAAATGACATGTAGCATGTGTTTACAGAAAAACACTTCCGTCATTAGAAATAGAGGCATTTTATTGTCTATTGCATTGATTTCAGAATAACTTTGTTTGTTTTTATCACCAGAACTATGTAGAACTACTCCACTTCAGCCAACAAAGTTTTTTCACAAGGCAGAGAGCAAGGATCAAAGTCTATGCAAGCAAAATCATAAAAAGCACCATATCTGTATATCTGTGACAAGGCTATTAACTCTGGACCTGGAGTCACTTCACACTGCAAATAGCACTGAGGTCAATCTAGATAGCGAGGTACTGATTAAGGGTGATTGAAGGTTAAAACTAGTGAAGGGCAATGCACATTAAATATGTCTCCTTTCTCCATTACCAAGCAACCATTTTAACTTGAATACATCTCTGTTGATCATGCAGAATCTTCACTTTATTTTTCATTTCGGTGCCCCAGTCTTCCACTGTTTAACCCCCTGCAGAATCTGAGCAGATCAATAATGGCTTCCTCGGCAGCCTACTTTGATTCTGATTCATTTTGGAAGAGATCAATGCCACAGTTACTCATCTCGGATGGAGTAGCGAAGTGGTCACCGCCATAACTCATTAGAGATGTACCACTGATGAGTCAGCAGAAAACCCAAACGGTGCACAGCCAGGTCAATTACACTTGAACCACCCATGCTAGCCAAACAGGAACTATAGTCTGATGACCTGCTGCCAAAGGAGGTAAGACTAGACTGATCCTACCTGATCTTATACTCTGAAAGCAAGACACTACAATCTACATGTTTGGTTGCTGAGGCTTGAAAGAAATACATCATCTTTTCTCTAAAACAGGTCTTTGGAACTTCCATCAATTATGTGGAGAAGCTTAATGGTCTCTTAACTATCTTCCAACTTTGCCTACCTGTGTAAATAGAAGGCCATTAACCCAAACATAGGGCAGATAAAATGAGCTCTGAGTGTAACAAAAGACATGCAGTCAAATGCATACAAATAAATAAATCATGCATGTCAACTGGATCAAGTTTCATATTATCTTAGCATAGAGCATCAACATTGTGTTTTGGGCCTAAGGAGCCCTAGCCTGCTGCCAAACTTTCACTGTTCAAAAGCAGGCTACTGTGTACCTAGTACCTATCTTGTACCACAAATGTTCAATAAAAAATGCATTGCCAAAAAAAAAAAAAAAAAAAAAGGCAGTCTAGGCTTCTAAATAATTAACTGAGACAGGCCGTATAATTCATCTACATTTTCCAGAACAGCAGCACGTATTTCACCAGACAACCTGCCTTGGTGTTGTGCATCCACTCAAGAAACGACTCCCATATCAACCATTATCACTGCAACTCTCCAAGCAGCTGAGTCAATAATGTGGCTGACAGAATTGTTTTAAATGGCACAAATTTAATTTTTGTTATACTATATAAGCTCATTAAGCCAGTCTAATTAAAACAAAAGCATCTTCAATACACACAGCCAAGAGATTAAATGAGCCAGAGAGGAACAGATACAAATAAAAAAATCAGTTACATAGAATAGCCACAATTACGCTCTTGCTGAAGAAGCACTCCCACACCCCGACAAGGCACACTGAGGAATGCAAGTGATGAACGAGCATGAAACATCTTTCCCACTATGCTTCTGACAAGTCTGCAATGTGTGTGGTCAGGAGAACATTACCAACAGAGTGTCGTCTGCCTGGGTTACGCCTGCGTCCCATGGTTGTCCTGGTCCCCGAGGGGATCTCCAGGCCCTATTTGTAGGTCCTAGAATTTCCCAGTGAGTCCATTTGCTACAGTAAAAGAATAGGAAGTAAGGCGAGAAAGCCTCTTATGGTCCAAGTGGAGAAAACCTGATAATCCCCTCTTTGTCTGCTCTGCAACTTTACCTGCTGCTAATCCATAACCTATAATCCTACAGGTGAGACTGCAACACACAGACAAACACACAGACACACAGACTAATGTATGCATATGCACATATACTTACACACACTGAATTGCATTATGAATACAGTTGCTCTCTCTCACTCACTCACTCACTCACTCACACACACTCTTTAAATGACAAACAACAAGCAAATCCCAAACATGCAGCTACTCCATTGTCCCCTTTCTAAACCCAATTTACAGTCTTTGCTGTCATAAATGCATGCAGCACTATTTATGTTAATGTCTATTTAGGCATGCCATGTCCATTCATGTGATGAGTTTCGGCATGCATATATATTCATACTGAATGTTTTGTGCAAAGACCTCAGTGCAGATTGATATCTCTTTATTAACATCGTCCAACATGAGCAATCACGTCACTGTCTACAAGGACATGCAGTGAGATGGTTTATTCCTGCTAAGCATTCGTCACACCAGGCCCCAAGGAGCTACAGATTCTTCAGGATCTGCACTAGTAGTAGTATCTCTTAACCTTTTCAGTCAAGAACCAGAGACAGTCAGTAACTAGCCATTGTAGCTCATGAGGGCCGGGGGTTGAGAGTCAGCTGCTCCTAGCTGTTAAGCATAACATGGCCACATGCACCTTCAAACTCAGAAAACAGATTGGGTGTCATCCAGTCTGAGTCGAGCAAACTCACTTTTGTCAAACCTGTCTGTGAGGCGGGTGCACATGGTAGCACTGGCACCCTGGTCTGGGTCCTGTAGGGCAGAAGCCTCCTGCCTAATGGTGGTCAACACTAACTGCTCTGTGGACGCCAGAGAGGCCGCGGCAGGAAAAAACAACACATACAAAACAACAAGTCAATATACACATACCGCACACAGCACATCTGTCAGTAACTCCACTGTAAATGTGTTTGTGTGTTCCTGTGGCTACAAGCACAAGTAGCAGGATGGGATGTATGCCTGCAAATGACAGATCTGGTAGAGTCAAATAGAAATGGACTGGAGAAACATGCTCGTACCTTGCCCAAGAGTGCCCCCCTGTGTCCAAACTGTGTAACTACCTCATATTGCTTTAATTTATTAGGCCTCTCCCTATCTCCCAAAAGGCATTTCAGCTGCTTGGCAGCCATGACAACCAGTCACTATCTTCCCAAAACAGAGTATAGCTGACAGTTGGCTGGGTTGCATGACGTACATATATTTGAGCCACCAACACTGTGACAAGATGTCCCCTTACATTTAAATATAATTCCATAATAAAGTTATCCACGATAATTTAATAACTATAATAATAGTTTGTTTAGCTTTATATTGTTGCATAATTCAAAATTAGTTTGCTTGTGCATTCTTAATCAAACTATGTGTTTGTTTAAGAGTAAAAGATGCCCTTAGAAACATGGTCAGGTTTAGAGGCAGCCACTATCAACGATCTTAAATTCAAACGAATAAAATAATTCCTCTGTGGGTGAATGTGCCTGAGACGGAGTGAGTAAATGTGACAGATTGGTAACTGCAGACGTCATCACCAGGGATGTTGCAGCTCGGTAATTGGAGCAAAGAATCAAAAGGTCAGGCTCCAAGAGATTACAGTAAAGGCAACATGGATATTCCAGGAGGGAACACATGTACATACCGATTGATGGTGATACTGGAGTGCTCCTCTATCTCCAATCTGTGCTTTAAATATGGAAGCAGTGAACACTGATACAACTTGTGGATTGTGTGAAACTGGAAAGGTTTAACGTGAGCTGCTTTGATAGTAACAAGAAAACTACTGAATCTCAAAATTCTGTCATATAAATAGATCAACATCACATAACAGATATATGAAACAAATTACTAAATGTGATAGGTAATAGTGAGAATTATGCATGCTTTGTCAACATGTTATCAAAAAAGCTACCTTTTGAAATTGATGTTCGATGCAAGAATGAACGGTGAAAGGTCAAAAACCTTCTACCTTTCTTGAGGCAAAAAATATAAGCTACTGGTTTAACATAAAGAGTGGCAGTTGTTTAACTTCAACAAATAAAACCTGGGAACCTCTGGCCTGAAGACAGCATGGCCCAGTGGGCCTTCATCTCTGCTCACATTTTGCCCTGCTTTCTATTTCTGGAATCTGCAAGAGCCACAAACACACACACAGAAAAAAAAAAAACAAACAGCAATGCAATCCGACAGTATGTGCCAGTCACTGTTAAAGGCCACTGAATGAGCCAGCCTCATCTCTTCCAGGACAATCTAATCTGTCTATTTGCCATTTGTGAAATCATGCAAAGCGGTCTCTTGTTCAGTCATCCTCTGTACACAGCCTGAGGACAAGATGAGGCATTTACTGTAAAAAGAAAAAAAAACTGTTTGTGATGGAGACTTACTTAAACAATACAGCCTGTGGTTGATGGGGCAACAGGCAAGCGCAGGTCATGTGCTTATCAAACCAAACCGAACCACACTTGTTCCAGTCTGTGGACTGAGTGCGGAGGGGCCCCCGGGTGAGGCGACTCCGGAAGGCTCAGAGTTAAGGAGCGCTCTTTAAACCGTCACGTGGCTTTTAAGTCGGCGAGGTAATAGGCTGTTCTCGGACTGATCTACAGGAGCTTCAGCTGGACGTTTGAAATTCAAAATCAAGAATATTACAAACTAATATAGATAAAGACAAAGATTGATCATAATATATTTTTGTATGCAGCAGAGTCAACCCATAAGATATTCCGTATGATGGGATTCAGAAGGTAAAGATAAGATACAAGAGGCTGTTGCAACAAAATTATATAATACCATAATGATGCCATGTCAAATTCAGTCCACGTAATTAATGATAAGGACACACGAATCATTCACAACAATCAGAATGAATATGTCTTTTTTCTTTTCCTTCTTTCTTTTTGTAGTGCTGTGAAGACAACTCACTGCTCCCTGCAGCAATCGCGATAGTGTGCATAAAATTTGTACCTGCTGGTACAAAGGGCAGACTGTCCTACCTGGAGCAGGCACCTGCAGTCTGCTCGTCCTTGCACCCCCCCAGAACAGCACCAGGAAAATGACAGCGACTTGTGGATGAACACCGGCACAGCTAGTCGGCCAGCATGCATGCCGCAGTCCAGAACAACACCGAGTCCCCTTATTATTCCGGGCACATACTGAATTACGCATGGTGACAGTTTTCCAGGCCGCCGTGAGCCCAGTCAGGCCCGTTCAACAACGACATGCATTTAATCAGCACTGTTCGTTGGCAGCTTACAAATGAGGCGGCAGGCGAGCGTTGATTCAAAATGGTGCTGTTGTTGTTTTGATTTTTCAGCTTACCTCCCTCGCTGTGTATTTTCTTGGCTCTCCGGTTGAAATACATCTTGCTGGCGGTGAACGAGTGTCGGTGAGGCGGGGACGAGGAGGCCGGAGCGGCGGCAGACTCATGGCTCACCGGCAGGGCAGGGGGAAGCTGCTCGGGGCCCGGGCTGTGTCCGTCCCTGCTGCCGCTGCGGCCGCTGCTGCTCCCGGATCATAATCTCTCGGCCGGAAGGCGGAGGAGATGTTGTGCAGCAGGACGACTTCACCCACAGTCAAGTCACACGGAATAATCAGCAGGACACTTCCGGTCAATGCTTTCAAAATAATGTAGGCTAACGTGACAGCCATGACAGAATTAGTGGCATCTGAGCAGTTTCCAATGCAATGCATCAGATATATACCATGACATACTCTGTTTTTTAATTTATAAGATCAATTTGTTGAAAACCATGTATTTTCCACCACAAGACCCAAAAGACCGCATATTGTATCGCTATACATGTGGGACATCATGTTAGTTATGCAACACTGAACACTGAAAAAACATATCAAAAATCAATCATTACTTATTTATACATAACTACGTAATTGTGTTGCTTTCACAGTTTATTTCAATGTGTATTCATCCTTCAGTTGTTATGATGTCCACTTACCCGTATGCAAACAGATGAAGGGATTTTATAATTTAAATGACTCAATTAGTTAAGAAAATAAACAGAAGATAAATAAAAGACAAGAAAATAAGTTCTGCACTAAATGAGTTATAGCACAAATCACAAGTTAACTTGTTTACAGGTTTTTAAAAAAATTACCTGTCAACCTTTATTTTGGAGGGAAATTCCAACCTTACAAATCTGGTGCTGCTCAAATGAGTCACGGGTGCGCGCATCGGACGAAGAAATGCGTGTGCGTCCCCGACTTTTGGATGCATTATAATTAATCGATTGTTTTAGAATCATTCTCTTATCAATTGCTCATTATTTGAGAGCTATTAGACGAATAGTGGTTAATATTGAATTCTGAGCAAGGGGTGAAAAAATATGGACAGCAACTTTTGTTATGAAATGATTTTTCTTGGATGAAACAATATAGATACGTTGTTAGCTGTTCACATCAACACATCGCTGAAAACACTAGAATACACTATCTGCTGGCATAACAAAGCTGCATTTTATTCCATTGTTAAGGAGCAGAGAAGGAAACCCATTCGTTCATTTTATTACATAGTAACATATTTGTCATAACTGTTTTTATTTACTCTCACACATCATAATACATATTCATATCTCAAAAGTTGATTTCCATTTTATTAAATAGGAACAGAATAAATATTCACTTCTGCACTGAGCAGCCACGATCCTCTACCAAGTCTTCATGGTGGACATTCACTGAGCAGAAGCTTTCTGAGAACCAGGTTTATTTGAACACTGGACTTTCCTTCAGGACTCACATACACCCACAAGCACACTTTCACACATTCTTACATATTAAAGTGGATCCTTCTTTCAGTTTTGTTAGTGATTGCAGAGATGTAGTAGCGCCTGTGTACTGTTGATGTACAAAGTGACCCTGGTAGGAACACATTGACAAGGTGGTTCTGTTTAATAACCCACCTGTGCTACACTAGAAATGCCAATATCTGAATGTTATGGAAAAATTAACCAACATTAGCATACAGGAATATCATTACTAACACTGCCTTATTCAGGTGTTGTACAGGAACTGACAGACTGCAACCATTGCACTATGACAGATCCAAATATGAAGAAATGTGTTGTTAAGAGACTCTCATTAGCAGTAAATGTACAGAAAACTTGAAGCAAGAGCTGCAACAAATGCTCCAAACATCAATGATTTCCCAGCACCTATTTGATGATTTTTGAGCTAACAGCAAAATCTATAGAAATCCTACTTTAAAAAAAAAAAATAATTCTGATGTTCCATATTTCACTCAGGAGGTGTATTAGTAAAATTACTGATGACAGATTCCAGTGTGTTTGTCAGGGATGGATCCAAACAAGCAACACGAAATGAGAAGAAGCATTGATTTCAGCGTTTACATGAATTTGTTCTTCAGTGGAGATGATAATCAGGTATTACAATGTAAACAACAATGAACAGCAAAGCAAACAATACTGTCTTTTCTGTGTATTGCACATCTCATAGTAAATTATACCTCTGGATTCCTGATTATCACATGCCTTCGCAATTCATTGGATTTGCACTGCTCATATGGGCAATGTTAATGATTTTTAAAGTGGTTTATTTTAATGGGTTGATTTAATGGAAGAAGAATTCTGTATTAGAATTGTATGGAAAGGATGCATGGAGGGGGGTTTAATGATGACACCAGATGTACAGAATAAAACTTGTTTCAAAATTAAATACATTGCTCATACGAATCTCAATAAATCATACAATTCTTAACCAACGGTAAAGGGACACTTTAAAATTAATATTGAAGCTTTAAAATGGTTAATGTAAAAAAAAAATAAAATAAAATAAACAAAAAGCTTGTTTCCACTCTAAACAGATGGCATGTGAAGAGCATCTGGCTTTAAAACCCTTAAATACAAGAACTGGTGAATTATTTACAGCTTATATTGAATAAATCAAGTCTAGACATGATTTATGCAGTCCAGTTGTGATAGGGATGTCACATGTATTAGACAAAGAGTTTAAGTGAGACTAGTCAGCAGCGGCTACAGGAGCTCCTTAAGCATTAATGCCATCCACTGACATGGGCCTCTGAAGCTTTGTGACAGAGACCAGCTAAACAGGTCACAGGAAGAAGAAAATAAAACAAGTTGCTGAAAACAAGGAGTCTAAAAAAATAAAGTAATTCTCTGCATTTATAGTCTCTTTTTCGCACTTTTGGTTCAACCTTCTTCAACTTCAACACAATGGACATTTTTCAAAGAAATTAAACCATGAGAGCGCTATGTACATGCAAAGCCACTTGGGTCTGCTCAGTTCAGCCAGCCAGGAACATGACAGTTTTGTTTGTGAGCAAACAGGTCAGTCATGATGCACTGCTAATATGGGCTGCCTGCAGATGGGGCAGGTGTTGTTTTCAGAGAGCCAGCGGTCAATGCAGTGGATGTGGAATTCATGGGAGCAGGGCAGACGGCGCAGCTTGTTGCCCTGGGCATACTCATTGATGCAGACACTACATGCACGGCCCATCTCCCCCTCCAGGCTGGCCTGACCATACGTGCGTGTGGACAGATTGTCAATCTGTTCTTTGGTCAGGCCCCTAGGGTGTTCATCATCCTCTTCATCATTGAGCAAGAAAAAATGTGCTAGCCGCAGGATGGGTAGAGTACCGTTTTCTACCAGGTTGTTGGTGTCCCTGCTGGTCGCCCGTCCCTCTGTAGTGCTCACAACCCCTCCTCCAAGTCTGACCTGCCCACCCTGGTCCTCTTCACTTCCCACAAGCCCTACCCTCTCCTGATCTACTCCACCTGTACCAACCTGGCCAACTGCATTCTCGTTGGCATGCAGACGACCGGCAGGGCTAGTGTTACTATTTATGCCAATAGCATCGGTATGGCTAGGTGCAACAGATTCAGAATCAGCCTCCGTCTCCATTAGGGAGCTCAACTCCCCAAATCCAGTCATAATCTGCCGTAATATGGAGCGCAGTGCAGTGGAGTTGGGTTCCCCCAGGCCTGTCTCACTGATGCGCCTCAATGGAATCCGGATAGTGCTCACATAGGTGCGGATCCCAGCTCGCTCAGAGCGGGAAATGGTGCGCCTAAATCCACCACTGTCACTTTCAAAAGTGACAGTGTTCTCAGCAACCCGTGCACGTGATCGTGTTCTGCTGGCAATGCTGTCTCTGTCACGGTTTTCCCCTGGTCGAATCCTTCTCACCTGCAGATCCAACATGATGGTTGGGTGCCGTCGCACCGATGAACTTCCTGCTCCTATTACATGTGACTCACTCTCACGTTCTCCTGTCTCTACAGCTGGCTCTGTAAGAGCTGCAGGTTCTGCCACAGCCTCCCCTGTCTCCATGGAAACAGAGCCTGTGCCACTGCCTGGCTCAACAGTATGGATGCTAGAGCCACTGACACCACTGCTGGATGATGGAGTGGTACTAACACTAGGTATTCTGTGCAAGGGGGAACGACTTCTTCGAGACAAACGGGATGAAACCCCACCCCCTGCTGCAGCTCTGCGCGCACGGCCACGCGATCGAGTCCTGCTGCCACGTGATTCTTGTCCCACTGTTGGGGCCTGAGAACCAGACTGGGGTGATACACGGGGACAGTCTATAGGAGTAGATATATCATTATGCCCCTGCTCAACTTCTGCATTGAGAGCTTGATGTTGTGGAGGTGTAGTCTGATCATGAGGGGGGGTAGGAATGGTGGAAGGGGGTACTAAAGTGTGCAAAGTAGCACCTCTCCTTTGAGTAGTGGCTGGGGTGGACACCGGTGCAGGAAGTGCAGGGGGGCTCATAGAAAGTGTGGTAGTGCTGCTGCGTGTACGGCGTGTCTGCATCCTCCTACTGAGGCCTGGGCGTGGGGAGGGGTATGGTGTTGGCCTTGACATGGCTGAAGGGCGAGGGTTGGAGAAGGAAGAAGCAGTGCGTATAGAAGGTGAAGTTGTATTCGGGGTAGTCACTGGCAGCTCTGCAGCGTCCACAGTGTCATTATGCTCCCCTGGCTCTGGCTGATCATGGTTGATGTTGATCTCTAGGCTAAAGCGAAACTCTCCACTGTTAGGGTTGGTCCGACTGACAGCACGCCACGTCTGGTTGCCACTCTGCCCACTGCGAGTAGCATTACCAGTGCGTCTGAATGTGTTCAGCCACTCCAGTAATGAGTCACCATTTGAAGTCTCGCCGCCAGGTTCTGTTCCACCTGTAAAAATAAGTTAGGGCTGTAAATTAATACCATCCAAAAATCCTCTCTCCTGTACAGGAAAACTAATGAAACATTGTTTTCTTGCACAGTTACAGCACTGAATGTTTAGCCAAGCAGTTTCAAACCTTGTTAGAAGCCAACCCTTCCCCTGGAATTAGTAGCAGAATTCACAAAATGTGCTGCAACCTTATTTAAACCTTGCCAAAGCTGGTGCTTGTTTGTCATCTGTTTACTGTTTCTGAGGGCTAGTAATAAAACAGTGTGTTTATATCCTTTTTTTTTTTTGGCTTCGACTTTAATGAGTGATTCAATCCAAATCATACCACATAAGTGAAATTCAGATTTGGAAAGAACCAACAAATAGAAGTCACTCCCACTTTTCCCTACCTGCCCCTCGTCTCCCTCCAGCTGCTCTCTCCTCTCCCTCACCGCTACCGCCTTGCTGTTCTCCGTAATCAGCAGTCTGTGAGCGTTGCTCAGAATGGGGCTGGGATGAAACACGCTCTTTTGCTCCATCAAGACGCTGCTGCAGCTCCTCAGCGGTCACCTCCCCTGAGAAGAGTATGGACATACAGGAAATTACGTGCTGTCAAGAGCAGTGTGCAATTTAGAATAAATTGGAAGTAAGGCTATACTGGCACTTCCAAAACAGTGTGTTAACATAACAAGATGTATTCCTCCTCACCAGGTGTGCCCAGCAGGTTGCTGTCTCTCATTAGGCGATACTCCTCTTCACTCAATTCATTGATGAAGTGATAGTATGCCTCCTCCCGTCGAAGACGCTCCGCCTGCCTCCGCCGTTCGTCTCCCCCACCAGGAGGGTCCATCACCGTGAAAAGTGCTGGCATACAGATGAGTGATGGCGTCAGTCAGGAGAGGGGATTGTCACCTAAATCCCCTGATTACAGCTTTACATATTGCAATCAAATAATAAAGACTCAAGCAATGCATTTTAGCCTCTGCAGCTCAAAAGGACGTGCTCACTTGTAAATGTTGCACAACAACAAAACAAGCTGATGGCTATTTGATGCCTTTTGGTAATAATGGGAACAAACAGCTATGTGCAACATTTTACTTACTGGATCGTCTTTGATACTAGAGTATAAATGCAATATGTCAGAGGCGTTTATTTACCTTGGACTTGTAGTGACTAATCTCTAAGCAAGGACGACAGTTAAGGCAACGCCATCCATTTTCTATCGAAAGACTCCACCAGCAGGAGACTGAGTAAGGCTACGATAATTTTGCTAACGTTGCTAACGTTTAGCCCGCCGTAAATTAGCTTCATTTAGGATATGCATAAATGCTCAATTCATTCTCGATTGGAAGCAACTAAAATACACCCTAATAGCAACCTAGTCTTCATGTGAGCTAATACTAGCTAAGTTCCAACAGTAGCTACGGAAGGCCATGGAAAAGACAGGGGAATAATGCAACAAAACTGGCGTTGTCATCCTGGTTAGCCACCAATCACCGTCCAAGTGATGATGACGGACACACCGAGTAGCCAATCGCTGCCCTGCAGAGGCGGGACACTGCAAACTGAACGGAGGTCTCCTCCATGTAAACCCAGGGCAAAGAAGGAAAGACAAAGAATCTTGCCAATGTTATTTCTGAATTAGATGATCGAAATCTTAATGATCGGCCATGATTAAATGCGTTTCTACCCGAACAGAACAGACAGTCCTGTGGTCCTTTCAAGGATGCGAAGTGTCATTTTGAATGCGCAACACTGTATTTGCTAACCGAGCGCTAACATTAGCGAACAGCAGCCCGTCGACACCAGTGTTAGCTGGGTTAGCTCACTGGCCAGCGAGCTGGAGACAGAATAACTCATCAGATATTAATGTGACATACAGTTTTATCAAGCAGTTATTGTACATGGAACTCAACACTTATCACTGACACAGTTTTACAAGAGATGACAATAGCATAAAAAGGAGTTTAGTACCTGACAAAGCAGCGGTAATATGGACGGTTAGCTCTCCTCTCTCTTCTCCCTCAAACCAAGATGGGACCAGTGGTGCTACACTACACGGTCCGTCAAAAACAATCTCTCTGGGCACATTGGTTCCGAAAAAAACTGCAAAACACAACGCGATGTTTGCTGTCAAGAAAAGCACAGCAACGAAACAAAACAAAACAAACAATTTTTCAATTCAACATTTGGAAAAATAGTCCCATTTTTACTTTCTGCAGTTTTAAACACCATTCTACTATGGTGTGATTGAGGTTACCTAGAGCATGAGTTGGGTAAATCTTAATCTTTGGATAAATTCTTAATCCATTTAAATATTATTGAGAGAGGTTTCCGAGGCAGTAAAGTAATTTCACATTTAACCATTTCAAACGCATGACATTTATGCTATTATGTAAACACTAGATTTGAGCTCATAATCATTCGGACTCGTGTGCTGGGGTTGGACTAAGGAAAATGGACTACATACCACACATAAAACGAAGTGACAATACATTACATAATAATAAATTAAGCTTATTCCATGCATTATACCGTTTATTGTTGCCATGTATATCAATAAAGAGTTGGTAATACCATAGGAAATGTATTCCTCAAACATTATAAACATTATAACTGTCTATTTAACTATCTTTTAATTGTGCCTTTTATTAAATTTAAATGAATCAGCATTTCAATCTTTATTGGTTATGTATTAATTGCTGCACCAGTGTTTTTACCTCACTGTCTTGCCTCTGTACTTTAAAAGTAAAAATACATTTGTATTCTCTAAGTTATGAGTATCAGACATTTGTAAAAAAGGAAAAATAAAAAAAAGATATACTTGTGTAAACATACCTTATATAAATCATTGTCATCTTATTTGCTTTTACTGAAAATAGATAAATGAATATTTTCTGTTATTCTAAGGTGACAGAAAAATATCGATAAGACTAAATTATATTGAGGGCCCGTATTAGCGTATTGCACTATGCAACGATATCATATAAAAAGGTACGCGGTTGGTATGACTTGATGAACTTACACAACAGCTTTAATCTATCAGTGTGAATTTCCACGTGGTGTAGTTTTATCTATCCATTTTCTGGAGCTCTTTCTCTGCGGCAGGGCTGTCTTCACGACGTTTTACGACAGTGCCGTGCGACAATACGCCGTCGTTACCGACTCAAGTGCGTCTCTTTGGAGCAGATACCGGCTGAGAGAAACGCAGCAACAAGAGAAAGGAATAAATTTCGGCTTCGTTTCTCACCCGGAGTGTCTCCGAGCACCACATATCTCCTCTGGTATATTAAATTCGACCAGAAACCTCGATGTTGAAGCTAAGCTGAAGGAAGAAAGGTCCACGCTGGGGAAGGCAACTAGCTGAATTACCAAACCGAGCTCGTTGGAGTAGCCTAGTTGCCTCCCAAAGCGACGCTTTAAAAAAGAAAGAGCGGATACATTTGGTCCAAACAGTGGTGAAAATGGACTATGATTTTAAAGTTAAGCTGACCGGCGAAAGAGAGCGTGTCGAGGACCTGTTTGAGTACGAAGGATGCAAAGTGGGAAGAGGCACCTACGGTCATGTATACAAAGCGAAGAGAAAAGATGGGTGAGTTGATGACCAGCAAGGCCTTTAGCAAGTGAACTCTGCGCCAGCCCCCCTCCCTCTGCCAAATACATTTTAATTACTTCTCTCTATTTACGCCTTCAGGGCCACTGGAAGAGGAGGCGGGTCGTTAGGGTTTTATATCGAGAAATAATAATATAAAGGGGAGTTTATTGAAATTGCATGCACTGCCGGAATGCTGTCGTGTGTACAAAACCACTGACATGTGATTCATCATGGTGATTGTGCCTCCTCCTTCTCGTAGATGGGGTGGTTATGCTGTAAAAACTGTTTCTGATGCATCAATTTTGTCCTGCATCGTTACATAACAGTATGCATTATTTAGTTTGATAAAATTGCTATTAAAATGAGCAGGAGGTGTGGTGGATGCAGGAGACAGCAGGTGCAAGTCCCAGCACTTGTTGATGGTTGCAGATATCCCTTTTTTTTTGGAGGTGGGGGGGTTCTTTTATGTGAATGTTTAAATAAGTGGTCATTTATAGAGGTCTGGCGTATTAGTCAATGATTTTGTGCTTGTTTTTACACAATGGAAGTGCTATTACGTTTTCAAACATGCGTTTAGTTGTGTATACAATAATAAAACACCTGTATGTTTAATTTTGATGCAGTAATGTTTTTGTTGTTGTTGTTGTTGTTGGTTCTTTTTTGTGTCCGCTTGTTTGGTTTTCCATTTGTCCCCTTTAACTTTGAATCACAGTCAATCATCATTTCTCTTTGTTTGGGTATTTTGTCAACAATGGGATGTGACACAGTAAAGTCCCCCGTTTGGCCCCAAACATGGATACTGTTAGAGTTAGCCCTCAGACTAGAAGATTGCCACCCACCATAATTTCTAATATTTCCCCCAATTCCATGCATTTCTAATATAATTCTGATAACTGCCTGGACCTGAGCAGGGGAGAACTGAAACGACATTGAGCTACCAAAGCCACATTAGGCCCTTTATCACAATGCACGTTCTGGCAGCCAGAACCACACAAAAGAGCCCCAAAGTGTTTAAAGATGTTTGTGTTCAATTTAAGGGTCTGCTGTTTATGAGACTCTGTGAGCTCATTTGTGTTGCAGCAGTTGGACGAGGCCTGAGGAGGCACAAAGCATGGGTTTATGAGATGATTTAGGCCAGGGAGAGAGGGAGGGGTTGTAACCAATTCATTCAAGTGAGAGCTAGTCCCAGTGCTCTGTTTGTCCCTCGCCAGCTGCCAGACAGGGCCCGTTTCCTCTCCCCTTCTATTGTTTTGAGCCTCAGAGGTGAGCTTGATTACACAAATCTGGAGGTAATGCAAGTCGGCCTCTACTCAGAGTCCCAATGCCAGCTGCCAAGTGCCCCCCTTTATGTTTCTGTGGAGACAGCTCTCTGGAGGCCTGCAGTCTGGTCTGGTGTTGATGTTCCTCTGCCTCTCTCTGTGTTTTGTAGGAAGGATGATAAGGACTACGCCCTCAAGCAGATTGAAGGCACTGGCATCTCCATGTCAGCCTGCAGAGAGATTGCAGTAAGAACTGCTTGGCTTACTGTGTCCCTTTTGTTTGGTCTCTGTTAAACACCTTCATGCCATTCTTAGGTGGTTAATGTAATCTCTGAATCACCTTCCTTCACAAAGTAGCTTTTGTTAAGCAAGCAACAGAAATGCTCAAAAGAATCGCAGAGGAATATTTTAAAATTAAACATTAAACTGAATACATAGAGAAGGTAGACAAACATTATGTACATAAAATAAATCAACATCATGCATTCACTTTGTCATTGAAAATTAAACATACGATGCTTTTGTTGTCAGGCTATTAACTCAAAATTTATTTTATTGCATGTGTGTTTGTGATTTTGTGTTCAGTCTTTAGTGTGGCATATTTTTCACTTTGCATAATTCATTCATAGAAAAACTAATAATTGGTTATTATCATTCATGATTTTTGCGAGTGTGTGTGGTTGGTTCTCTGAATGGATTTATATATTGCAGCTGCTGCGGGAGCTGAAGCATCCCAATGTCATCTCACTGCAGAAGGTTTTCCTGTCACATGCAGACCGCAAAGTATGGCTGCTCTTTGACTACGCTGAACATGATCTCTGGGTAAAATACACAGGAAAGCTGCATGTCATGATTCATCAAACATACTGTTATCCTATCTATTGAATATGCCACTATGAGTGGGAGTATATGCGTTTGTCTGTATATTTTAATTCAAATTGTTTTGGTTTTTTTTGTTTGTTTGTTTGTTTGTTGGTTGTTGTTTTTTTTTTTTTCTTCAGACCAACACACATGCACATGATGCAAAATTCCTTCTCAGATTTCTATTGGCCTACATTACTCTTAGTTTAAACTTTTAGTAAAACTAGGTTATAAATGTTTGTGCCGTCATTTTTGCTTTGTTTTTTTTCTCCATATGTGGACAATAAACTTTGTTAAGGGTAGACGAGACAATACTCATACTTATAATGCATATACAGTCTACACACATTTACCACTAGCCAGCTGTGAGGAAGTACACATGTTAAATATGTACTTGTAGGTCTCATTTGAGCACACTCATACAAGAAAATGTCTTCCGTATTTGCACTTGGCACTTACAACTGGCAGGGTATTACAATCGTATTTCAATCCCATTTTCTGCCACAGAACTGCAAAACTCAAAATACCCTCATAAAGAAGTGGGGACACATACCACAGACATTAGCCTTATTCATTTTGCTTGTAACATATACTTACATTTTTTACATTTCACTTCTCACATATGCACATATCATAATTATTATTATTATTATTATTATTATCTCATTTTTCCATAGCACATTATTAAGTTCCACAGAGCATCCAAGGCCAACAAGAAGCCACTTCAGCTTCCTCGAGGAATGGTCAAGTCTCTGCTCTACCAGATCCTGGACGGCATCCATTACCTCCATGCCAATTGGGTCCTCCACAGAGACCTTGTAAGAGGATTGGGGAGGGCAAAGAGGGAAAGAGACCAGGGAGAGAGAAAATATTTAGGTAGTGTGGAAAAACAAGGCAACAGAAAATAAAAGATTGGATTTTTATTAGACAGAGAATCAGGCGTGGGGAATTGTGTCATCTGTTTCTGTCTATTCATGATTCATAACCACATGATTTAAATGTTTTGCAAACATTTTGTAGTAGTTAAACAAGATCAAAATGGTAGACCACCTCTGCTGTAAAAGAGATGCAGTGGGTAAATTTTGTCCACTAGAGGGCACCAACATAGAGTTTTGATTGCAGACCAAATACAAGACTGCAACTTAACAACTTAGAAACTAAGTGAAAAAATGTCATATTTCTGTCATTAAAAATTTGATTGTAGAAGGCTCTTAAATTGTGCGTGTCTCTTTCTCTCCACCAGAAACCAGCTAACATTTTAGTGATGGGGGAAGGGCCAGAGAGGGGTAGAGTAAAGATTGGTATGTATGGTGTTTCCTTTTTAAAAATTTTTGTTTGAGTTTGTTATTTTACTGATAAACATGTGTAATGTTCAGCGGACATGGGGTTTGCCCGTCTCTTCAATTCACCGCTGAAGCCTTTAGCCGATCTCGACCCTGTGGTGGTCACCTTCTGGTATAGAGCACCTGAACTACTGCTTGGGGCCCGGCACTACACCAAAGCCATTGGTAAGAATGTTCAGCACAGTCTGTCTTTGTGTTGACAGTTGCAGCCAGAGCCACTGCCCTTGCTGACATCTTAAGTTTACATGGTTGTGTTTTTTTTTTGTTGTTGTTTATTTGTTTTTTGCCCTTTTTAGACATCTGGGCGATTGGCTGCATCTTTGCAGAGCTGCTGACATCTGAGCCCATTTTTCACTGTCGCCAGGAGGACATAAAGACCAGTAACCCTTACCACCACGACCAACTGGACCGCATCTTTAATGTCATGGGTTTCCCTGCTGGTGAGGTGCCATTGCTGTCAAACAGTAGAGCAACATATTAATTGAAATATTATTTACTTTAGGTAAAAGATTTACTACAATAATACCACATACTTAATTTGACTTTTTTCTGGACTATGTGGTGTTATAGGATTGATTCTATATGGAAATGCCATGGAAGGACAAACAGGCAGATTTTTTCCTTGGTCTTTTTCTTCTTCCTGCTCTTTGGGCAGTAATGTGATCTCTGGGCTCTGACCGTCAATCCACTGACAGCGTAGATTAAGCCAAGGCACAAACATAGAAACTTTTTTCTAGGGCTACATTTGGGTCTATATTTTCCAGTTCACTTGAGCTGCCTCTGATCTTTCTTTTTCCTTCCACCATCTCTGCTGTATAGTTGTTGTATTATTCACCCATTTCATGGATTTTGCATTTACTTCACAGGAAATCACAATTTACTGTCCTGGTGCAAAATTTGATTTTACATTGAGGCAATAAGGCTTGCAAATCCTACAGCCCCAACTTGAAACTAAACCTCAATGTGCTCTTGTTGTTGTTGTGGGGAATTTGTGAGCATTTGCGCTCAAAAGGATTGTAATCCAAACACTACAACCTAAATAATCTGTTCTTGAAGGGAGGGAGGGTATAACATGGTGTAATCCTGACTTTCCCTCATTTGACAGATAAAGACTGGGAGGACATCAAAAAGATGCCAGAACACTCCACACTGATGAAAGACTTTAGAAGAAACACGTGAGTCTGCAGAGCACTAATGTTCCAGTTTTCTTAAACATTAGAAAGCAACTTAGATCGAAGCAAAGTGCAACATATTCTTACTTTTTCAACTCATAATTCCGGATGTTCTGCAAAAAGTATACTATCGTATTGATAGCATTTGCCTCTGCTCCATCACAGATATACAAACTGCAGCCTTATAAAGTACATGGAAAAACATAAAGTCAAACCAGACAGCAAAGCATTCCACTTGGTGAGTTATAACATCTCTGAATGTATCTAGTTGTTACATGTACCTTGCAGAACATCTAGATGTGCTGTTATTGTGATGGCAAATCCATAACAACTGGGCAGCCATGATTTAGTTTGCCATGATAAGTGAAGTGGGGTTTGTGATTATACTATTTCTAGTAAAGTTAATGCCAACATTGTGTGCAATTCCTTAAAGCTGCAGAAGCTGTTAACAATGGACCCCATCCGTCGAATCACTTCTGAGCAGGCCATGCAGGACCCTTACTTTTTGGAGGAACCCCTGCCCACATCTGAGTGAGTTACAGTGCACACAGACCTATACATGCAGTCAGTATCAAGTTTGTCTATCTTGTGCAGCTCCTTAGCTTGAGTCTCATGACCTTGGGATGTCTACTGCACTAAATAGGTCCCATAGCCAATTAGCTGTGAGTCATGGGAATAAATGTTTGAAGTTGACAAGTTTCTTTGCCTTTTACTCTCCAGTGTGTTTGCAGGCTGTCAGATTCCCTATCCCAAGAGAGAGTTCCTTACAGAGGAAGAGCCAGAGGACAAGGCAGACAAAGTAAGAAATCCATGTGCCATATGTTCTTCATAAATAAAGTAATAACGGGATTATCCTTATGATCACAGGAAGAATGCCAAGGTGGTAAATCTATAACATGGCTAATGAAAAATTTGTTACAACACTTGCAATAAACATATCAAAAATAATAAAGTTATTAATATTTTCATGAATTGTAGAAGAACCAGCAACAGCAACAGGGAAACAACCACACAAATGGGGCGGGGCACACTGGCAACCCTGACAACAGCCACGCCCAGGGCCCGCCTCTGAAGAAAGTGCGAGTTGTCCCACCCACCACTACCTCAGGTGGCCTCATCATGACCTCAGACTACCAGGTGGGTGTTTTTTGTATCTCACACACACAGATGTATCACTGACTTATTTTTTAGACTATAAAGAAAATAATTAAAATAGTACAAAAAGTACCTGATTAATGCTTATTGGTCAAAAGTTTTAGAACTTCACTCTTGCAGCTTTTAATTAAGTTTAAATCATTGAATGTGGGAAAAAAGAAAGCATTGAACAATAAACACTTGAATTGATCTAAATTTAAACAATTTATTCATTTACCATTCTTGAGAAAGCATGAAATCTGAAAAATGCATGCAACATTCAAAGCTATCGCTTGTGGCTAACGTATACCATGGTAGAATTGTCTTAAGAACCAAAGCAGTTCCTTATGATTAGGCAGCTGACATAGATTGTTATGGTGCAACTATGTCACTTTCATGTGTACTCCACTCAATAATAAACTCAAATTAATTTCATGATAAATCTTTTGCATGTATGTGAATGCATTTTTTTTGACAGAGCTAAAAAACAAAGCTCCTATCTTTCTCTCTGTCAACTATGACAACTTCAAAAAAGAGGTCACTGATGTAAAAATTTGGCACAGAAATTAATTTAACATAAATTATTTAATTTAAGAATGTAATAACTATCCTCTTGATGTCTTTGTACATTCAGCGCTCCAATCCACATGCTGCCTACCAGAACCCTGGACCAAGCACATCACTGCCCCAAAGCAGCATGGGATATTCCACTACCTCCCAACAACCCCCCCAGTACTCCCATCAGACCCACCGCTACTGAAACGTCCCTTCCATGCATACGTACACATATATATGACACATACACAGCCCACGCTGCGCCCACCTGAACGAATGTACTGAGGGATGTGGGGGTGTTCAAGGCAACAATCCTCCCCCACCCCACAGAGGACACGTTCTCTGCAGCAGTCTGTTAAGCCAGAATGACAACAATCTTCACTTCATCAAGATCACACACCATAAGCCCATGTATTAGAAATATTGCTATAGAGCAGAACCTGACGGGTGAAAAAAAGGCGGGAGGATAAGAGGAGTGGGTGCCATGGTTGAATCCAACCAATCAGACGTAATCATACCAGCCAAGAGAAGATGGTCTGGTTTAGAGGCACACATGTTCATTTGTGTTGGCATCGCCCCCCTTCTTCTTCACCTGTCTCCGCTCTCCACCTATGTCCTTCCCTAGTCAGTTACCTTCTTCCTGTTGAAGCTTGGATGAGACTGAAAGCTGCTATGTGACTGCCAGCATTGACAGATTTCCTGTCCGTCTGTCCTTCTGTCTGTCTGTCTGTCTGTTTGACTGTTTTGTTTGTGTGTGTGTGTGTGTGTGTGTAGCCCTGTGAGGGCCTCAGCTGAGGACTGAACTGAGCTGCCATGAAGCACGCTACGAGGATGTGGAGCCCCCACAGTTGTGGCATTGAGGGTTTTTGTTCAGAATGAACAAAAAAAGATGACAAAAAAGATTTTACTAGTTTATAATTTAATCAGTTTTCGTAATTTTGTTTTCATGGCAAGAGTGGCAAAGCAGCTGGCTCTAGCTGAGCGCTCAGCTGCTGTATGCTCTGGGCAAGCCTTACAACATGATGACAAAATCAACCAATCGCATGGAGGATGGCAGATGGAACATGCATTGTACTGTATTGTATTGAAATATTTTACATGAAGCAAGTATCCTGACAATAAAAGTGGAAACATTGATGTTGTCTAAATGTTGGTTGTGAATATGTAAAAGCAATGGATACAATGCTAATTCATTTTTCATCCTTTGCCCTTTTTTTTGTGTGGGGGGGCTTTTCAGCAATCAAACACAAAAACATGTAAAGTCTAAACTCAGCAACAAATAGTCATATGTGTACAGCACAATGTGTCAACATAGTATTTTCTGACCAAACTTTTTTACACTGACAAAGTACATGTGATTAAGCATTCATGTCTGACTGAATTATGTGAACTGGCAGCTGTAAAACTAGTACAGGGCTAGCCTCCTTGTACAGGAAAACAACTGCATCTTCAATTATGAAACTCCCTTTCCTTTTCTAACAGACTAAATCTTGTCTAATGACCAAAGATTATTTTTCCTCTTTCCTTTCCCTTTGATGACAGTCACTGCCGTTGGACAGCTTTTGTCTACAAACACACTTGGGAGAGTAAAGCACAGATCTATGTATAGCAGATCCTCTCATTGAACCTCTTCCTGCAGGATGCTGGCCCAGCTATTTCAGTTTGTTATACAATACTATCCCAGCTCCTGTTTAGCATCACTGCCATAGACATTTTACAAATCCCCAGAAAACCTCACTAGCTCTCATTTTCCTACTAATAGTCACCATCTACACAAGTGTTTGTGTCCACAAATTCCCTACAGGCGTCAAAAAATGTTAAAACCCTTATTATTTGGAGAAGGTATGGGACTCAGTTGCGTAAAAAAAATAACATAAGCCCTTCAGCAACGCCCAATTGTAGCCCCGCCCCCTCCATTTGCAACTGTGCTTCCATGCTCGGCAGTCTCGTTGTCACTCATTAATTCCTAGAAACACTATTGGTTGACACGGACGTCAATCATTCGTTAAAGCTCCTACATTGAGATGTGATTGGTGAATAAGGCTGGTGGGCGTGTCCCCGTCCTCAAAGGATTTCCACCCGGAGTGTCCAGACGGGCAGGGGGCCACAGGATGGCAGAGCTAATAGGAGTACCTAACGGGACATGAGGACCGTCTGATTTCTTCCGAGATTTCAACCGCTGGTGAGGAGCTTCTGATACTTTTTTAACACGACCGAGAGCATCCTTTATCCTAATATTGACATTTATGTGGCTATTATTGTTGACTGTGGGCTCATTTGTCCAAACTATGAAGTCGACCACTGGACATGAGCTAGCTAACCAACTGGTCAGTTGGAGCGGACCCGATCACTAACCCCCCAGTCTGCTGACTTTATAGCTGCCTTTTTTCTCCAACCACATCACTGATGCTGGTTGTATACCGCTGTGTTAATCGGCTGTTGGACACCTAAACAGTAAGCGCTTGGTTGGATGTCTGATTAAAACTGGCAGAAATCTTCGGAAGCCGAGGTGGATGAACAGATGTGGGTCAGTCCATCAGTAACGGGAAGCGACGGTGCGGAACAGTGATTGATCGCGGTTGCCATTAGTTCACGCCTGTGTGTGTGTGTGTGTGTGTGTGTGTGTGTGTGTGTGTGTGTGTGTGTGTGTGTGTGTGTGTGTGTGTGTGTGTGTTTCTCTGAATGTGCGCCCATCATTTGTTGGAGGAAAGGGAGAAAGGGAGTGTGTGTATGTATGGAGGAATCAGGGAATTTAGGAGTGTATCGTTTAAATTTGTCGATGACAAAATATATGATAACTGGGAAACACTCAACTCGGGATGTGTACAATGTTTTACTAAAGTAAATTAGTTATAGAAAGTGATCCTATATTGGTACATTGCCCTATATTCAAAGTATAGATATTACCGCTATCTATTACTGCAGGTATTCACTGTGAATTAATAATTTAAGAGTAATTGATCACTGATTTGAGCAAACTATAAAATACGTGGAACTTAAAGTATCTAGAAAAATAAAAGAACACATTTTACACTAATAGATAAAAGTAATGAATGGTTGCAACTGCTAAAATTAAATATAGAAATGTTATTCTTACCACGTGATTAATAATCTCATTTTAAATCACATCATTGATGAAGTGCTTGGTGAATCAGATGTTAATCCCATTGCATCACCAATATGACTGTGGGGATTATGACGACAATGGGTTATGCCTCCATTAACAAGTTAGGTGTTTGAATAAGAATAATCTTCTAGATTTTTTGGACAGATATTCATGAAGATACCAAATATATTACTTAGAATACCAAAATACCACAATATGCCAAGTGAATGAAAAATCACAAATTAAGTAATGAAACAGATTTTTAAAGTAACTGACTGAACTCTCCAGGTGCAAAATTATTAGTTTCAAAATTCTGTGTATATGTACATGTAAAGATTCTCTGTCTCTTTGAATACATAAAAGGGCAAGGCAAATTTTATTGCCAACCTACTCCATACCCTTTAGGATTCACTATTTTGAAGGCACTCTTACCCAGAGTTCATCACAGGCATTCACCGTGATGCCCATGAGTAATACTAGAAAAAGGAGACATTCCTGGACAGGCGTAATGTCACAATAAAAAAAATTTTATATCATTTTTAGGGAAGCGTGACCTGACGTAATTTAAACTGCATTATTCATAACACCAGAACAAGCAAAACAGCCTGCAACACAAGGAGCTGTACTCAGCTCATAAATTGATAATGACTCCCCTTTCAGATCTTAATGGAGTTCTCATATTTGTAGTAAAGGCCTTTTCTATCCCCATATAACCATGAAGAGATGTGCACATCTTGCAGGAGTCACAGCGGAAGTGAGTTTTACTCTGAATGCAGCCTGACAGTCATCCCCATGAGGATCAAAGACATTTTTGCTGCGGATGGAACAGTTTAAATGCTGCTAATGGGACATTTGAGAGGCTACCTGGTGTGCTTGTATGTGTTTATTTGTCTGAATGCCAAAGTCTACATGTTGCGTTGTGATCATTTTTCCAAGCATGTGACACAAAAGCAAGGCGCATCAAGCATGAGTGTGAGAATCTCTGTTTGAAAAGACAATGTGTTCTTTTCCGGTGCTGTGAGTGAGATGTTTGGTCTTTACTCTCCCTTTTTTTGCTCGGGCCTTTCTCCTTGACTGAGTGGTTGATGGGAGAGGAGCGCTCACTTGCTAGGCTTTCATTGCAGGAGTAGAGGGGGCCTTAAAGAAGGTCGAAGAGGAGGAGGGGGAGGATGCATGGGAGAGCAAGAGCTGTTGCCGTGTGAACGGAGCTCCATTGTCCGGGGAACCTTTCAGTGGCTTCCCCGAGGTCCCTGCTTCTGCCCCTCCCCCCACCCAATGCTCTCTTTCCCCCTCATACACATAAACACACGCTCTTAATGTTACACGAAAACCCATTCTCACTCACCCTCACACTGTCTCATTCACTGTCTCTTTTCTGTCACATGCTCCTATCCCACTTGGTGTCTCTCTCATGCACCCTCCTTTGCCTCAACTCTCCCCTCATTTCTCACAAGCAGATGAGGCCTCATCCCTCCTCCTACTCACCCCCAGCCGCTCATTATTTCGCCTCATTGATGTGATTGTCATGCCAGCCAGACAGCAAAAGCAAAAACATGCAATCTTCTTATTTACACCTCCTCCTTCTCATGCAACACAAAGCACCGTGTTTCCAAAATGTTTACGAGAAAGCTGAACCTAAGTACCTCTTTTGGTTAGTGATGGTGTAATTTTACCCCTTTGTTTTCTCACATTGGTGTCAAGCTTTTGGAGTTTGCAGGGGGTCACTAGCACAGAAAACAGGACCAGGTGAGGACTCTGCTGGTGGGAATCGTCCTTGGTGAACAGGAGTGTCTCTTTTCTGCTGGGGACATCTGTAATGACATGCTCTGTAATAACAGTAGTTTCCTGTTGAGACTCTGATAATATACGACTGTTACTTTCTTGGTTGGTTATTTGTGGAATTGGAGATGTAACTTTAATTTTTTTATTAAGTCTGTCATAAGATAAGTGGTCACAAAGAATGAATATATATTAAAGCAAATTGGAAGGCCTATATTCTGTACTTGTGATACTTTAACAGGATTTTAAACATGTTTTCCAAATTCCTGGACACCATTAATGAATCTTTGCAAAGCCCATGCAAGATGAGGTGTATTTTCAGTACCTGTCAACTATTATTAGCTCTCTGTAAGACTGCCAGAGCCCCTGTGTCTTTCCATCCTGCTTTTCTCTGAAGTTTTTCTTTTTTTTTTTTTAGGAGGGGGGGCGAACTGCACAGTAAAAGCTGGAACTGTATTTAAGCATAAAATTGTTTGATTAGTGAGTGTGAGAATTATATGTGAAGGTCTTTATTGGAAAAGGCTGTGTGCATGTTTCCATCTGTCTCTCTGTCCTCCTGGCTCTTTCTTGAGCCTTAGCTGTATTGTTCTGGCCAAGTGTTTGGACAGGAAGAAGAGATGTGACAAAGGGAGGACCAGGCAATAGGATTCAGAATGCGCCTACAAAAACAGGAAACAGGAAGAAGTGTCGATAAGATGGCCGCTCTGCTGAACCCAGAAACCTCTCCTGCTTTGAGGTTCAGAGGGTCTGATGAAAGCCAATCATGGTTTAGTTCTAGTTCAGAGTTCATATCTTTGTGGGTGTGGACAAGTCTGTGTTATCTCTGCAGAAAGTGATGAAGTTGATATTATTTAGTTTGGGGTTTTTTGGATCTAGTCTTGTTTTGGTCCAAATTCCCATGTTTTTGATGCCAACGACATCCGTGAATCTCTGTTTGTGTCAGGATTCCAGCTGGGCTGCTGACAAGCCAGCCTGGGATTAGCTTGCATGCTGTATCTTCCTATCTCTAATGCTGTAATCTCTCTGCTGGTCGCCACAAATCTTGTGGCTTTGGGACGGTGTTGGTTGTCACTGACAGGTCTCCCTCTACTTTGTACACACAGTAAATGTACATTAGGAGGACATAATAATGAAAACACCTCACAATAAAATCCAATACAACATCACAAATGCAAACTATAGTGAGGTCATGGTCTGATTACGAAGTGAATATTTTTATTAAAGTCTGAGATAAGTTTGAATTGTAATTAGAGCTGAAACCAACTTCTCAATTACCAGAAATACAATCAATTTTTGCCAATCAATGAAATGTCAAATGTCAAAGGTAAGTGTAATTATTCAACTTATAAAAGCTAATTAATTGATAATCCTCTTGCCTCTTATTACAATTAATGCCACAAATTGATCTGTGTATTTCCTAACTTTACATGTTTACAACTTGTTCTGTGTCTAGCTGTTCAGCAGCTAGTTTCTTTATCATCCACCATCTCTCCAAACATTTTTCTCTTGTCTAAAGCAGCACATGCTTGTTCCCTAATTTTTTCCCCAGTTTGTGTCAGTATAAAGCCTTGCCATGCCGCTGGTGAAGAGGAACATCGAGCCCCGTCACCTCTGCCGAGGGGAACTGCCTGAGGGCATTGGCAGTGAGCTAGAGTGTGTGATGAACAACACTCTCTCTGCCATCATCCGTCAGCTCAGCAGCCTCAGTAAGACTCACATACACCCAAAGCAGCACCACACACTTCAACACACACATGCATATAATGTAGCCTCAGCATGAAGAAGCTGCTCACATGTAGGAAAGAAATACAAAAAGAGGTTCTGTTAAAAACTGAAACTTGTCCTCTTTAAGCTGTCACTCCATTAACTTCAGTATGATGACTGTCTACATTGTATGTAGCCTCTTTGCAGCAGGACAAAATCACATGCCTTCATCATTAATCCTGGAACTCTGATTGATAGGGCTGTTGTCGTGGTTACAGGGTCTGGGGTTACAGTAGACTTGCACTGGAACATGGACGGTGGAAATGAAATCCTTTTAGATAACTCTGCAGAAAAGAACTGGACTCAGTGTGTGTTAGTGTGTGCTTGCTCATGTCAGCATGTTGGGGGTTTTTTTTATGATTGCATTTGTGTTACCAGTGTTTGCGTGAACCACTGTTTTATATTGAAGTAGCCATCTTCTATGCCCTTGTTTCATAACCCATCAAAACTGGGCAGTGTTGATGTGACATGTGACAGTTACCCTTTGACCATTTATCCTCATTTGAACCTATTCGCTGTCCTCCACATTGACTGTGTTCATTCTATAGCCCAACATCATGAATTCAAATGTGACCTTGATGCTGTTAACCCTTTTGCTTTTTTACCAGTTGTATTCAGTCACTGTCTGTCTCTTATTGTGTCAAGTTCCTGCATTGGGAGGGGCCCTTTAACCGCAGCTGTGTGGTTTATATATAAATACTCACACAAGTCTGGTGGGGTATATTTACAGAAAACATACACTGTGTGTAAGTGAACCATAAGAATCCTAAAGAGAGGTCAGAGGTGACGGGCTCACCCTGCCAGATCGTGATTCTTCCTTCCTCTAAATGTTTTCCTGTGGCCCATCCTGTCAGCAGGAGGGACAGAAATAGTCTTTGGTGTGTTTGTGTGTGTTAGCCATGCCACTCTCTTATACACAATGTTCTACTTTAAAACAATGTTATTAGATTTACTTAAACTAATAACATTTCTTCTGGTAAACGAGGATGAGGAGTTCAACTTTTTATATTTTTACTATTATTACTATTTTATAGTATTATAGTCTGCATGACAATAATACAATTTTAGGAAAATGGCACCTCAATAGCTGCTGTTGAGAGGCTGCACTCAAATATTCAAATAGCACAATTTAGATAGTTTGAGTTCAGTTCATAATGAATTGTTTATGAGGAATGTTGCTATGTACCACTTCCTGCACAAACGTAGACTCTAGTTTCACATTGTGTCACATTACTGGAGTATTGACTGATCTTCAATCTCTGTGGGGATTTACTGGACCTCGATAATGATTATGAGTCTCCTTCTTCACTAAAATGTCCTGACTCTGTCTGCATGCACCCCACCAACACCCACCATCATACACATATCAACCCCCACATACACACCCAATCTCTTTCATCTTTTTTTTTTTTTTTTCATCAGGTAAACACGCGGAGGATATATTCGGTGAATTGTTTAATGAGGCCAACACCTTCTACCTCCGTGCTAACTCTCTCCAGGACCGCATTGACAGGCTGGCAGTCAAGGTGACACAGCTAGACTCCACTGTGGAGGAAGGTGGGTGAGAGGTTGGAGATCTGGGGGCAAAGGTGCAGCAAGTCATTACTCATTGCTGAGATGCTGTCAGTCTTCTGTGTTCTGGATTTTTTTATGAAGTTGCACAACAGTGTCTTTCAGCCATAAACAAGTGTGTCCAGCCTGCGCTCTGTTGTATGAACAGCTTTTTTTATAACTCTCAGTGCTATTTTTCTTTTCCAACCACAGTTTGTTTGTTTGTTTTTTTTCTTTCTTTCTTGGCTTTGGACCCTTTTCCAATAGACAACTTACTTGTTTGTCTTCTGTTCCTGTTTTTGTGCTCTTAGTTTCTTTGCAAGACATCAACATGAGGAAAGCTTTCAAGAGCTCTACCATTCAGGACCAGCAGGTGGTGTCAAAGAGCAGTGTGCCCAATCCTGTCAGAGAAATGTACAATCTGAGTGACAAACCCCCGCCACTCAACATCCTCTCAACATACAGGTAGGTGTTGTTGGTGCCTACACACCAAACATGCAGCCCTTTTGCTACATAGTCATTGTCACAGTTTTTAAGTTTATTGTTTGACGAGTCAATTTTTACATAAGAACCTCTTTTACAGTTGTTCCTCCTCATTTCTCATATTACTGTTAGTCATCGAGTTTCAATCAAAATTTGAGCCTTTAAATGGCAAACATTGTAAACATTTTTCACAACCAATGAATAAATAAGACACGTGTATGTAGAATTCTATGATTTGGAGGTTAAGCAAACACTTCACTGAATCCATAGGATGTCGTGCAGACTGTCAAATCACTTCACCTAAATGTAAACTTCACTTAAATGTAACATTTTAATGTCTTCTGTTAACTCATATGTCGGAATGTATTAAGGGGTCTTTGGTTAAATAAAAAAAGGCCAAAAATATCTCCTGCTTGTCAGTTATAGCAAATAATAGAATAAGCTGAAATGAGCCATTTGTAATAGATGAATCCAGACATTATCTGATGTCTATCCAACCTATCAGGTCACACCAGTTTAACACATTTTATCACAGAGAAATGTTGTTACTGCTTTGGAATGGAAAATATTCCAAGAAATACTCTTACTGGTTGTCAACCATACTTAGATACTTTGTGTATGGCTTTAAAACAGGTATTAAATTCAAGTCTATGTGGCACTAAAAGGTCTCAAATGTAACTTAGTGCGCCATGTAGAAAGACTGTTTAAAGTGCTTCATTTCTACTAGCTTGTAACCTACATTCACAGTGAGGCAGCAGATTCTTTACTGCTATTTGGTTGGCTGTCATTCAGTGGACTTTGTGGTACTTAAGAGGCATTATATATTTAACATGGCTCAGTACAACTCCTAAACTGACAACGTAGCTCACTTTTCTCCTTCTCTCTGCAGTCTTTCTGTCTTTCTCCCTCTCCACTTTAAACTTTTAATTTTCGACTTATGCTGCCTATGATGAGAACACAGGATTCCCACTTAAAGTCTCCTTGTTCTTCCATCAGCATCGACTATTTCAATATTCATGGCATCATGTTTTATTTTCAAACCAGACTGAAAGAGATGCACAAAACCAAAAATGCCACCTATCATTCTGCCTTAACAGGGACAATACTTTGATTCTACTTCATACAGGTTCAGGTAAAAATTTCTGTCTACAGAGACATTTGTAAATCTGTTTAACCTTCTTGGCATCTGTAGGGATGACCACAAGGAAGCGCTTAAATTCTACACCGATCCCTCGTACTTCTTTGATCTGTGGAAGGAAAAGATGCTCCAGGACACAGAGGACAAAAGGAAAGAGAAGAGGAAACAGAAGGTATAGTTCTGTCGTCAGGATATCAAATATTATCTTGTGGATTAGTATAATAAGATTGGAGATTAGAGTTTTCTTGCCTGCCAGTCACTGATTGGTGCTGCTCCTTCTCAGATTTTTATTCACAAACCCATGAATTCAATATCTGTAACAGACTAAGGGAACTTCTTAAAATTTGGCACAAACATAAATTTGGATGCAAGGAAAAGCTGATTCTGGTGATCTCTTTGCTCTAGGAGCAGCGCCGTTGTGTGGATGGGACGTTACAGAGGGAGGTTAAGAAGGTCCGCAAGGCAAGGAACCGCCGGCAGGAATGGAACATGATGGCTCTGGATAAGGAGCTGAGACCAGACCATCGACACACCATACACAGGGACAGAGGGGCTTCTTCTGAGGGCTCAATGTCTCCAGAGAACCGGTAGGTGGACACACAGTCTGGGGGGGAAACCAATTTATAACTGTCCTTTTATTTAACGTTCCATCCTCTTTTCCCCGCTATGATCAGGGGTCACGGTCCTGATCAGCACCACTACCCCAACGCCATGAACCATGCTGGCCACGCTCACACCTATTCTGGGCCTCCACCCAGTGTACTGGCTGCCCAGATGGCTGCAGGGCACACCGCTCGTGGAGGTGGGGAACACGATAACAGGGGCAGGACTATGATAGCCTACCAGGGTGGGACACTGGGCCGTTCTCACCATCACCAAGTCCCACTGCCTCCTCCACCCACTGAGGCTATGAACGGTGGCTCCATGTCCCTCCCACCCGTGGACTACAGGTAAACATGCAAAGCAGCTTCTATTGCAAGCTGCTTAACACACACACAAAGCTAGTTCATGTAACATTAGTATTCTCTATCCTGTAATGCTTTAACTTAAGTTAATGCTGCCACCTAGTGGATTATTCACTTTAGGCTGATGAATATACATATTATCTCAAATATAGACCATCATGACCTTCATGTTAACATTTACTTATTCTCTGATTCTGTTGCAGTATGGATGGCTATGCCAACACTGCCCCGCCTCCCCCTCCTCCAGCCCCTCTCATTCCCTCTGCCCAGACTGCCTTTGCCTCAACTCCAGGAGGTCCGATACCTCAAGGTCCAATGGTTAGCACTGGTGGCTACGCTCCACCTCTACCACCTGTATCTGGAGCCCAGACAGCTCCACCCCCTCCTGGCCCTCCTCCTCCTCCCCTTCCAGCTGGTGCCTCCCACTCCACAACCCACAAGATGTCCTCTGCTGCAACTGTTGAAACCACGGTGGTTAATGATGCCCGCAGTGATCTGCTGGCTGCTATACGTATGGGTAAGAGCTGTTGTATGCATATATGTTTGATTGTAAAGATGTATCATTTCATTTCGTCTGTGTATCTTCGTTAGATATGTATACTTTTTTTTATCACACTTTAACATGGGATTTGTCAAATGAAAAAAAAATAAACTTAGGAGGATGGGGATACTTTTTAATGTCACATTAAAGTCACCAAAATAAAAAAAATACAAGGACTTCAAATTTAAATAATTTCCATTCCCCATTTATTAATTTTCTGTGATGGACATGATATTGTGATATGCCAGATATGACAGGAAAAAGCTGAATGTATGAGTATAAAAGCTTTATTTTGGAAACCTAAATTTAACTTTTTATCTTATATTATATCACACTATAAGCGTTCAAGTTTAAACATGGATTAATTCTCCATGTGTTCCTGCAGGCATCCAACTGAAGAAGGTGCAGGAACAGCAGGAGCAGCAAGCTAAGAGGGAGCCAGTCGGAAACGATGTTGCCACCATCCTGTCAAGACGCATTGCTGTGGAATATTCCGACTCCGAAGACGACTCTGAGCTGGAAGACAACGACTGGTCAGATTAATTTAGGTGAATAATGGGATAACCGCTGAAGATACACATACAATAAGAAGACACACAATCAGTCAAACTCACACTCACTTCAAGGAATGCCCACCATAACACAATCACAGGGTATCACTTTATTGCTGAAAACACACACACCACTACACTTACACACAGTCACATGCTGTAGGTTGATATAAGCTGAATGGTCCAAAACTGGAAATCTGGGAGAGTACTCAAGATGCCTAAACAATGGAAAGAGACTAGTAATATGATGTAATTTTGACCACTCTGTGAAACATTTAAATTTGATTCTATTTCAAAGCATTGTGGATCCAACCCATCGGATGTTTCTCTACCTGTTATAACACTGTAGACTACGTGTGGAGGTGCTTATTTCATGTATAGTCGCAGCTTGAGAGTTATAGAAGGATTAGAAACTTTCCTCTCGAGCTTACCAATGTACTTGTCTTTTTTTAAATGTTTTTACTCAAACACGTGTGTATGCTATAGATCATGAGGCAAGTTTTTAACATGTAGATGACAGAAACTTGAGGAAGTAATGGACAGACTGTGGTCAATCATATAATAGATTGAGGCCACTGAAAGACTGGGAAGAGTGTTTAAATGCTGTTGTGAAGATAGATGATATGTAAAAAGTCTTATTGATCTTAAATATTAAAATGAATTGAGCCATCTGCGTCAGCAATTGCTCACTGCCGGGGGGGTGGGGGGGGTAATGTATATGCTAGTGTGAGCTGTGTAACCTTTGACCCACAGAAAAATAAAATGATGAATGATGGATCATGGATGGGCTTCCACGTCTCTTTACTCTTCCACTGTCGACATAGAGACGACACATACCTGGCTAAGACTTCTGTTTCTATGGAAACAGTACAGCTAAGAAGGGAGTTGCCAGGGAAACAGCAGAGTGCGAAAAAGGGGCACCGCGCCAGGGCAAGGATGAACAAATTAGTCAAGGCAGGAGTTTTATGCACAGCACATGTTTGTTTTTAATACAAAATTAACAAGATCTGTCAATTGAGTGAACTAACCAAAGCAATAAAAAGTACAACTAACACCTTGGAAAAATAGACACCACGTTCACACAAATGTTTTTACAATATCTCAGTTAAGTTAGTGCATGTTGATTATCGTTAATACGTTTCATTTTGCAGATACTTAAATTGTTGTGCCATTTTCATCCAAAAAATAAAGTGCATTTCACATTGAAAACTACGCATACGTCTACACAAGATGCTCTTACCGCCGTGTCCCCCCTGCCTCACACCCCACCCCAAAACACACACACATTCACAGGCCCTTGACTGTTTTGATATTTAGCTCTGGATTAGTAACCATCATAGAGACACCTCCTCCCTTGAACGGGCAATTATTGGCTACACATTTTTCAAAAAAACCCAGCTGCTTCCTACATCTCTATTTACTGTTACACTGTCAAACCCTTCAGTAGATAAACAGATGTGTGTATACAGAGATTACATCCAGTCTTGAACTAATGTTGGATACAAAGCCCTTGGACACACCTGCTCAACCATGAAAATCTCATCAATATTATTGGCTGCACAAGAAGAAAACATTCACCAATCAGAGAAAGTCTTACTCCATTTCTTTTTTCTCAAACCTACTTCTTCTGTGTAGCCAAATTTGCTAAATCGTCCATTAGGCAGCCTTTACAAACTGGTGCCTATTGAAGCAAAGGAAAGTGATACCTAACAGGACAAATTCTACATTAAAAGCTGATATGGAGAGGTGTCAGTCATAAAAATGGTGCGACCCCACTCATCCTCTTGTTTGTCCGGCTTTGGTAGCACCATGCATGGTGGTATAAAGTCCCTCCTCTTATGCATGCCTTATTTACAGAAAAAAATGAGTCGAGAGGAGGGGGTATCAGCTAAACAATTTGATTATTACTACATTCAGAAAAAGGCTTTACAGCGCCATTATTATCATACAACATCAGAATCTGAAAGAATTCAGGCCAGACTAAAGTGGAAAAAAATAGACATTTTCAATGAATATAACAAAATAGACTTTTCTCCAAAGGTAAAGGAATACATTTGTGATGGTTTGTGATGTGCCAGGCTGACCTGTTGGTGCGCATCAGATATCTACAGGGTTCAGTCTGACACTGTGCACAAGCTCACATACACAGACTACCTCCCAGTGCAGAGAAATGCTGGTCTTTATCCCCCTTTCCCACCCCCCACCCTTGATTTCTACCTGATCTGAGGCTATAAGGACAAAGACAGATTCCTTTATACCTTGATCAGGCTTGCTGAGAGGGGAGGGGGGGAGCAAGGAAGGAATGAAGAAGCATTATCTTTGTAATTGGAAGTGGCCTTTTTTAGCTCATAGAATCATTCAGAGGTCATTTAACGGACACCTGCCTCAACCAGACTGGATTGATTTAAAGTAGAGTAGAATACTAGTGATACAAAGGAGACAGACAACATACAGCAGGACTAGGATCACAGTTCATTCAGAGTCCCTTTCACTTTGGTTTGAAGTGCTGGAGTGTCCACGTCCTAGTCCTTCCCTTCTTCAAAAGGCTCTACAAACACGTAACGAGGCCACTTCTCTCAGAATTGACAGGAAGACTGGCAGCAATATCCTCTAAGGTCAAGGGGTCAAGGTGAATTTGTATTTCTGAGAACGCCCCACGCCACCACCACCACCAACACAGGAAACAAGGGGACAGATTATGGTCTGCTGAGCTGCTGGATCACAAACACACACACGGACACCCACATGCACACGCCCAGAGGCCATGCAACTCAAACCGTATGCACAACAACACAGTCCCAGATCACACACTGACACTTGAGGATACAACACTCAGGACAGTTCATATGCTCACAGGAGGCAGAGGCAACAAAAAAAAACAACTTCATCCCAGTTTGACAAATGAACAAAGGCTGATTTTGGGTCAGAAAGAGCATTGCAAAAGAATGAGGCAGTGGTGTGACGGGGACAAATGGGTTGTTTGATCTCATCCACTTTTTCCAGCCCAGGAGTGATTTTCCTACAACTCATTTTAAGATGTATCACGAAAGAATCACTTGAGCCTTTTCTGTATAAACACATCCCCACCCAAGCAGCCGTTATGGTACTTCACACTGCAGGAAGAATTCATGGTGGGACGTGGATGTTATTGCTGTCTGAGTATTGCTTCAGATCTAAAAAATAACTACCATTCTTAGGCTAGTTATTGCTGACATGATGTATATGAATGAGGAATTGGCATACGTGGTTCTTGGAGGAAGGGGGACTAGTTTTGAGACCAAAAAATAACAGCTAACCAACTCAGAGCAGCTGATTGGTGGTTGAGATCTGGGTTTAAGTGAAATTCAAATAAACTGACCTTCAAAGGCCACATCCAGCAAAATATCTAAAAATTCCGCTTTTGCAAGAAATGGTGCAAATCCTGTGATGACTGTAGCTCTTCCGGTGCGTTACAGCTAAGGTACACCGTGCACACACTGCACATAAACAAAAGAGTTGGGGTCATGGTGACATCAGGGCACCATGACACATTGCCTCCAGTGGCCTATGTGACCTACCACACTGAACTCAGGAAAACAGGGGCTCTGTGCTTTTTGCATGCAAATTACACCGAAGTCTAGCATGCAGATCAGATATGTGGCTGGAGAGGCTCTTTGGGAGCCAAAGAATATGAGATAAATAGACACAGAATAGCGTTCATTCAATCCCCTGTCGCTGTGATGTGAGATTTTGACTTTAGATTTCATTTCATGTTGATTTTATTTATTGTAGCGTTTTTAGGGGAAATAGATTTCCTATATTTGTGAACCGATTTTAAAACTATAAAATTATGTAGTAAACTCAAGACATCCAGACAGTACAGGAGGGATATCGCAGGGATATTACATCATCCGATGGGCCTATAGGCTGCTGGGTTTAGTGCCTCCAGACTAATAAAAGATGGAGGAGAGGCAGATAATGGTTGGAGTCCCCCGGGGCTTTGTCTTGAGCCTCCCAGACATGAGCACAAATAAAACACAGTCGCGCACAATCCACAGAGAAGAGACAGAAAAAGGGAGAGGCCGGGAGAAGACGCGGGGCGCGGATCAGAGAGCGCCGGCTCTATTTTTAGCTCTTCGCGGATGTTTAGCTTTCGACGCACGTTCAGAGTGCAGCAGCAGAGCGCCGGGATGCTGCTGCAGACGGACTCCGCCGTGGAAAGGCCTGCGTATTCAACCTCTGCCACCCTCTCGCACTCACCGCTTTGTTAATCTGCCGTGCGCTTTTACGCAAGGACCGACGCTTCAAATCAACAACCCCCTCCGACTGTTTGAACAAAAACAAGCACATCCAAAGATCAACCAAAGATCCGGTGCTGTCAACTATATGCACATCCTATATACAGCTGCTGCCTGTAACATGTGGCTGACTTGGCGCTGCCTGCGGAGCAGATGAAGGGCGTGGCACGGGTTGAGCAGGAGGGGGGCCAGATGCCGCTTGTACGGGGGAAGACAGTGAGAAACTTTGCCCTGTGGTGATTGTAACAAAGAGAAGCGCCGTCCATCCAGGTGGGCTGTGGGTAACTAACCAAGCTGCTTCTGGCAGTGACATCTCCAACCGGAGCTGAAGCCACAGCCCCCCCCCTCCCTGTCTGCCCTGCTGCTGATCTCTGCGACACTGGACGAACCCAGCGCAGAGCAAATCTGAGCCAAGCCGCCTCTCTCTTCCCTCCGGGGTCCGCTCGGTCAGACATCACTTGGGGTCCTTGCGCGCTGGGACACCGTGGCGGGCACACAGCCACAGCACACCAGCCACAGTGCCTTCTGGATCTCCTGGTTCCTGAAGGCATAGATGACCGGGTTGATGACGGAGTTGTAGGTGGCAGGCACCAGTGTGGCGTAGGTGTAGAGTGGAGGGTAGGTGTAGTCAGCAATCAGGGAGTAGACAGTGAATGGCATCCAGCAAGCAGCAAAGGTACCCAGGATGATGGCCAGTGTGGACACGCCCTTCCGTGTTGTGACGTAGTGAGGTGTGGCAGCCAGGAAGTGATGCTGGAGGGCGATCTGATGAGCGTGGCGCATCACGATCTTGCAAATCTGGACGTAGAGTTGCAGCATGAGGCCGAAGAGCAGCAGGAAGGAGACGGAAAGTACAGCGATGTTGTTTTTGGTCAGAGGCCGCACCACGCTGCAGGAGGCTTCCTCTGCCAGGCAGTTGACCCCTGTGACCGGGAGCAGGCCCAGGCACAGAGACAGGCCCCACAGCAGCACCAGCATGGTGTAGGTGAAGGCCGCTGTCCGCTCCGAGTTGTAGGTGAGGGCGTAATACAGCGACAGGTAGCGGTCAATGGTGATTGCCAGCAGGCTGAAGACGGAAGCCGAGAAGGAGGCCACCACCAAGCCCACAGTCAGCAGCTGGGCCGAGTCGGAGCGGAGCAGATAGGCACAGGTGAAGTGGAGCACCAGGCCCAGGCCGGCCAGCAGGTCCGCCAGCGCCAGGCTTCCGATCAGCAGGAACATGGGGGCTCTGAGAGCCGGATTCTGCCAGATCACCAGCACCACCAGAGCGTTCTCACAGGCGATCAGAGTCCCCGACGAGCACAGCACGATGTCCCAGGGGTTGACCAGCAGCGGCAGCTGGCTGGGTGACAGGGAGTCCTCCGGCGGAAACGTCCCCAGGCCGGTGCTGTTGTCCATCGGCCCCCCTCCTCCACTGGCCCATGCTGTGGGGTCAGGGGTAAGCCAGCTGGGGGTGACCGAGGGCTCTTCACTCATTGTGCCCCCCGTCTAAAATGGGCATAAACACAGTTACACAGACACACAGTAACAATATCTGATGGCTTGATACACAAACAGACACTAAAAGCATTGTGTGCATCTGTAATAATTCATGCAATTAAATCTGACACAGTGGGGATTGTTGCTCTCGCACCCCACCTGTGTTACTCATTCCTCAACACAAAAATGGGCACAGCCAAGGTTATATTGTCTGTGTGTCCATGCCTGTGGAAATACACACCAGCCTTGAAGCTGCTGCTGTACAACTAAGAAGGAAAATCTTCAGCTAAACAAATAAACCTCATTTCATTTTTGGCTCTCGTTATGTTTTAAATAAGAAACCTTTGCCCATTGATAGTCTACAGGCCTGACCACACATTTACATCTAATCAGCAATGCATGGACAAGGCCAATCCAAGACACGAAAAACCAAAGCAGGCTTTGCAGCACATTTCAGGCTCCATTTCCTAACAGTATCAATAACCCTCCTCCGGCACCGGCTATAATTCATGCAGCTGTCAGAAACCGCACCCGCCATGGACCTCCAGCCGCTCGGTGGTGTCCATATGGTGCTGCTTCGCTCTGCACCCCACAGCAGAAAAACAGCGGCGGCTGCATTCCTCCCCATGCACGAGAAGGATGCTCGACAGCCCCCTCCCTGCCTACCTTGACTGTGAGGTGAGACTCCCCGTCTAGATGGAAGAACAGCCTTGTATTCCCATGGCATCAGTGAGGACGCGGGGACAGAGGTGCAGCCCGGGGAGGAGGACGCCGCTCCCGTCCGCCTGAAAGCGGGGATGATGGAGGAGGAAGAAGAAAAGGATGAAGAAGAGGAGGAGGAGGAGGAAAAGAGCGCGGAGCGGCTCTGCCGTTAACGGCTCATCGCCGTGGACTGCGGCTGTGCAAGGAGCAGCGGCGGAAGGGAGGAAGAGGAGGAGGGGGCTCTGTGAGTGGAGGGGTCTGGGTGGTGGAAGGAGGAGTCCCAGATGGGCCAGACTCTGAAAGACCGCCGAGGTCTGGAGGACCCAGACAGGTGTGAGTGCGTGCTGCGTTCAGGTATCTGGATTTCTCCAGCTCCTCAGTCAAACACGAACATTTCAGCCCACCCATGGGAGCCGCTGACCTGCAGCGTGATTTGGTGCCTGAAGATGCAGGAAACGGGGCGTCGCAGCTATTCTGGTCATGTCTGTGCTATTAACAGCAACCAGCCTCCCTCATCCCTCCATCTTCTCCGCCACGTCTCTCCATCCTTGTCCCACTGCCCGCAAGACACTTCGGCTGGAGACCCCCCCGTGATGATGTGGCCATATATATGTGGACACACGCTTAACTGATCAGGCGTTGAGTCAGGTGTGTGTGTGTGTGTGTGTGTGTCCAGAGCACCTGCCTTTGGAGTGTGAATGGATTAAAAATAGCTCCTGTTGCAGTGGGAAGGCAGAGCTGCCCCATGACGCCGCTGTGGGGCGATGTTCAGCTGGTATGAGTCATCAGCGTGTACCTGTGGGACACAGCAGAGCACACCCTGCCTCAATCTTACCGCCTTTATTTCGTTTTCTTTAAAACAGAAAATGATCGCTTCACAACAGGCCTTTTCAAGCAAACCCTCACATTAAACTCGCCAACACCTACAAAACGGTATCAAAAGTGCACCATAGTGTTAATACATCTTCTCAAGGTCAAACATTTTCCAATGATAATAGTATCTTCTTTTAATATTTATAGAAATACCATTCTGTACATTGTAGAAATACACGACTTGGTGTGCCCCATCAGTGGGACAACCACCCCCCACATGTCCTCCTCTCCATCCACTCATGATCAAAAACATGATCCGCTCACAAAATCCCAGCACACGATAAGTGAGGGGTGATAACACCGAGCCAAATGTTACATCATATGAATTGTTAAATACCCATTCAACCCCACACCCAAGCCAAAAACTAATACGCCACTCATACAACCACCCAACATCTGTACAGCTCTCATTCAATGTCTTTTTTTTTTTTTTTTTTTTAAACAATCTTGAAGCAGTTTTTCATTCATTATTGTCTCATTGTCCCTGCAACAGCAGTGTCCAGTCAGAGTGAAGGGGATGATGGGGCAGAAAAGACAGAGAGGCCGAGCGGAACAGCTGGTACACAGGCAGAACGTCCATGGCCGAGCTGCAGCGCCAAGTGCGTGAAAGCACATGTATGAATTACAGCTGTGTGAGCAGGTGTTACACCATGCGGGCTGTTGTGGGGTGTTTGTGGTCCTCTCCTCCGCAGAAAGGGGGAACAGAGCATTGCTCCTGCTTTCTGTGGTGAAACACTTAAAATCCACTTTTAGTCTCTGGACTGGTAGAAGAGGATGTAGCCTGACTCAGAGTTCTTGGAAATTTCAGAGGTGAGACCGTAGAACTCCTCTATGGCCTGTGCATCAATTTTCTAGAACAGACAGGTGACACATAGCAGGGTTAGAAGAGCTGGCATTCTGCAAAGAGACACGCATCTAAAGTTTTACAAATAAACCTCCTCACCTCTACAATGTCATCATCAAACAGCAACCAGAAATCGTGACTTTTCACAATGGCAATGTAGTGACCCCTGTTTGGACCACTGAAAGGAAATGAAACGCTGTATTAGCACAGCAAAGATCTCACTATTTTGCCTGATTAGATTTCTTCTTAGGATTTCACAGGTATATAATACTACATTTATCTCATGATCATTGAATGGATAAGATGAGAAAGGTCCCCATGTTGAAAGATGTTGGCACATTTTCTTACATTATAGCATCATGAGATGTTAAAATACTGCACACTGATAACATATCACCATAACTATTCAGTTTGGGTTTAATTACACGAAAGAAACAGTTATATGTCGTTATATGTGAGAACTCTCTAGTTGACTGGGTGTTTCCATATTACCAAGCGTGACATCCTGCCTCATACTTCCAATGTGACAAAGTTGCAGCTTTATAATTTTTGTTTGTGAAGTTTGGTGATGTTGTGAAATATCTGCCTAACTCCAAAACGGTTTTATCAGCCAGAGCACATTTGGAAGCTTCAAACTAAACATTAACTCTGGGCAGCTGCAAAATCAACATGAAAAATGTTGAAAATGGACTGATCTCATCAGACCAGCACCAAAAGTTGTCAGGTACTTAACTCAACCCAACTAACCCACTACTAACCCAACCTTTATCACTGTTAAAAAAAATATATAAATATAAATATAAAAATACTTCAAATTTAAGCAAATCGGGACGTTAAAATAATGGAACTGTTTCACACTACAGTATATAGCCACATTCCATAGCAATCGATTCCATGGTACAGCCCTGCTTATAATGATAACCCTGGAAAAGCTGAGTTCAGCTTGGAGGCAGAAGACTCAGATAATTTACATCAGGAAGACTCCTAACTCACTCAAGTCCAGATAGGTCTGACCTTTTAATTCACTTTCCTCACTCTGTTGTTCCTGTCAGAGTCATGAGGGGAGTCTATGGAGTCTGATTCAGCATGATCTGTGCAAAAGGTAAAGAAACTCCCTGAGTAAAAAAAGACAGACTAACTCCCACTCACTCTGGTCAAAGCTGGCCCTGAGAAAACACAGATGAACAATTATGGATGAAAGTCTGTGTTTTCTCCCATGAGATGAGATTTAGATCCTTATAGCTTTTTCTTGGAGCCAATAGGTACAAATGCATTTTATCATTGGAACATATGTAAATATTTCCTCTGTGTCTTGCTGTGGTTGCTGTGGAGACAGTTATAAAGTGTTAGATTCTGGCTGTGTGTTCACCTACATACCTCCCACAATGCACCACCACAGCGACCAGGTCGTAGAGCCTCTCGGGATTGGTGGCATCACCAGAGGTGTTGAAGAGTCTGAGCTCCAAGGGGAAGACAACGCGATACGACAGCTTGGTGTAGCGCTGCAGCTGCTCCATGTACTTAAAGCGCTTCAGGTGCAGAGCCAGGATCATTGGGAGCTTCTTTACACGCATCCTAAATCACACATATTAGTCTCAGAAATGGGATTTAAAATGCCCAGGCACATCCATAGACTCAGGGAAAAAAATGGCCTGGACACTGACCTCTTGTGTGCCTCTTGCTTGCTTCTACATTCTTCACAGTAGTATTTGTACTCACTACACAGTGTCTCTGTGTTGCTGAAACCTCTGGGAAGGGGAATGAAGAGAAAGCTGTTCAGTCTTAATTATAGATTTATGCATGCTGCGATTTCAAAATACTGAATTTTCCTCACGCATGAGGTTAATTTTCACTTCACTTTTTTTTTTTTTTTTTATAGTAATGTACCTAAATAGGAGTTTCTCCAAAATTTCTAAGACATGAACTTAAGTTAGATGCCTCAAACCAACAGCATTTGGCAAGGGACATTAAATATAAAAACTTTTGAAGTTTGAAGGTCAATATATATAGTATTACACGACTACAGTAACTGCAAATGACCATTATTTTTATTATTAATTTATTTGTACATTGTTTACTTTACTAACTGCTTGGTCTTTAATGTGAAAATCTAAAAAAAACACACCACAGAAATACAGTTTACTGAAGGCTACAAATGAAAAGAGAGCTGCCCCTTTCCTTTTTTACTGTTAATGTTCAAATACAGTTGCAGATTAACTTTCTGTCAATTAACGTCAGTGCTAGTACCAGTGCTAATTCTGCTTCCATGCCTCCATAGCGGATGCACATAGGGTCTTTTTACCTGAGGCAGTGTGTGATCGAGGTATTCTGTTCTACATCCACAGAAAGGTCCAGAAAGTCCTCATCTTTGCTGCTTATCTGAAAAGAGGACACCAAAAGAGGAACACCACACCCAAGTCCATCAAACTTTGAGCTGTGGCCACAAGGAAACAAAATCCTATCATTATCGGTTTTATTTACTTAAGAAATTGTTTGTGCCAAAAATGTTAGCACACAGTTGTGTGTGCCAAAAAAACTTAATCTTTGTAAGTTCACTGGCCGTCAGTGGTGTGACAGATTTGATTTAGGTGAAAATGTGGTTAAACAAGACATAGATGTTTGGTGTAATCCCGTTAAATTCCTGTGGCAGATTAATAAAACAGATATAAGGCATTTTACCGTTTCACAGGTGAGGCAGCGTGTCTCATTGGTCAGAGTGCCTTGGAAGATCTCATGGACCCAAGTGGGAGCAGGTGTCGCATTGCTATTGTTGTTCTGGGAGTCCAAAGTGCCATTGGCAAGGCGGCCATTGGTCTTCTCCTGTTTCCTCTCCTCTTGTAGCAGATCAGCAATGGTGTTGAGGAGGTAGTTCAGGAACTCATGGGCATCCTGCTGCATGTAGTTGTCAAACAACTCTGAGGAAAAAAATGCATTAAAAAAACAACTGTTGTAATTCAAGTACTCAACATACTAAGCAGGTACTTCAGTTCAGTTGTATGCTGTGTAAACTCTGTGGGAATCAGCAGCCGACAAGGAGAAACAGTAAGGAATTTAAGTGAGGACTGGACATTTCGCTACAGCCTTTTTGAAGCAAGCTGATGTCTCACCATTCTCCTTGCGTAGTCGTGTGATGAACTTCTTGGGTGGTATGACACCCACTTTCCTCTTCTGGTTGGCGATACTATGAAAAAGGTCAGCCAGGCAGGTGAGCAGGTTCTCCTTTCGCCGAGGCTGGCTGCGGTATGCCAAAATCTTTTCTCTGAATGGCCGGCAGAAGTACAGAGCCTGCAGCACCGAGTTGCAGTAGCAGGTGTTTCCAAACTAAAAATCAAACATGGCATACAGTAGAATCAGTGTGAGGACAAGTTAGGTGGAAGTGTACACTTGCCACTTAAACTGCACAATGTATCGTTCACTCACATTGACCAGGCCGAAGTAGTGCTCATTGACCGGAAACTGCTCAGATCCAATCTCTTTCTCCAGAGCAGAGGCATTGGCGCCCTGCATAAAAAAAGGAAAAAAAAATCTGTTATGTTCTTGTGTAAATCAAACTATTACTGAACATAACAATTGCAAAAGCACAGTAATTCATCAAGTGACAAAAACTATTTCAAGGTCATTTATTGCTGGAGTCAAAAAAAAAAAAAAAAACACAGACTGTGCCCCTTTCCACTCTGCTCTTTTTCTGTAGAATTAGAACTAAAAGCATGCATCATGTTCAACCGACAGTAAAGTCCATGGCCAATGCTGACTCTCACTCCAAAAAGCTTTTAATTGCAAAAGTCGGCTGGATCTCAAAATTGTGTGTGTCAAGCTTTCTTGGTTTTTGCACAAACCGTGGATCTGGGCCGCTGTTTGACGACATGCATTTTTCAATAGTCTCATTTGGAGAAGGCCCCAATCTGATGTGTAGACAGCAACAAACTGTGCTGGGTGGACATGGACTTGGATCGGATCCACAACTGCGTAGCTAATGTTAAACCATGTCGTCATTACCTGCGTTAACAATATCTTGTAGTTTGCCAATGACCAACAAGCCAACCAGGCCATTTTGGGGTAATGATTTCCTTTTACAATCCGCAGAATGATCGCGTCTCATTCGGAAAGTCATTAATTATCCAGCTGTGATCCAGTTGTCGGCGAGATGTAACATTGGTTTAGCTTCAGTTGCCTTTCACGCTAGCTACTTAGCTGTGAATCCCAGCAGCAGGTGCACTGTCATTGTTGCTTAAAGAAGCTGCGAGAAACAATTGCCAAAAATAAATCGGCAAGCTATGAGTTAAAAACAGTCAACCAAAGACTGTCCGTAGTGCCGTTTGCAGAGGGAGCAGTGCGAAGGAGGCAGTGGGTGGCTGCCTGCTTTGCCATTAACGGAAAACTGCCTGGCTAGCACAGAAAGCCCTGCAAACTGCTTTTATTTCTAATCCCCATGTTTAAAAAGCCAACAGCAGCGCAGCCGCGGTTTGCGTATCGCCCTAAAGTCTGGCTAATGTCAGTGTGACACCGCTGCGCACTCACCATGGTACAAAAAGAGGCAAATTTGGAGACTGTCATTAGGATTTCCATTCGGCTAGCGCCATCTTCCACCACACCGTCGCGCGCTGACAAGACTGGGCTGGCTGCTCTCGTGAGGGCAGGCAGGAGATTCTGCTGAGCTCGAGACGGAAGGTCCAACGGGCTCAAGGAAACAAGATTGTTCCCTGCATGTTGCGTCCGGCTTCGTCTGATGACGCCCGGGGAAAAAGCGGCTTTGGCAACGAGTATCGCGGTTCAGGCGCCTCCTGCTTTCTAAAAGGGACCCAACTGTCCAAAACATTTAAATGATAGAAATATATATTAATAATGTACTCATATCGCAGAGGAAAGAAGCGGTAGCCAGCTTGCTGAAACTTTGCGCATGCGTATGATCGCCACCACAATGGCTGCGTTACGTATTTGCGCCATAGTCCCGATATAAACCATTCCTTTGGTGAAAAGGGTTAAAAACACACATCTGTAATGTATCTGTAACCACCATTACTTTCATTCCTTCCCCGCATTCTTATTTATTATACTTAAACAAACAGTAAATACGCCGTAGAGAATGAGTTATTGACCACATCTAAGAGCAGTTATCGCATAATTCAGACCTTTGGGGCTTGTTTGTATTGTTTTATTTAGCTGACTCTGGATCTGTGGACCATTCCACTTCCAGGTCCGCCGTCATTACGTTCAGGCAATATCATGGACTGCCTCAAAGGCGCATCACAAGGCGGAGTTTGGGGTCCTGAGCTCTCTCTTTCCGCCGTACCCGCCATCTTGTAGAGACCGGGGGTAAGAACCTCTCCGCGTTAAATTGTATTTTCCTTTATATTATCGAATAGTTAGTGCATGGTTATTATTTATATGCAGGCTTTAGCTCCACCACTATGTGTCACTTCGTTAATATGGTTTGAAAAGGCGGCCTTGGGAGTGAAGTCCGTGTGATGTGGGCAGAAGCAGTAGCGTGGCTCTCCATGTGGGCTTCACGGGCTGAGAAACGATCTTTAGGAACAAATTCTCCGGCCGACAACTCATTGCCCTGTGAAAGTAAATTTTACCCGGCATTTGTCCTAGGTTTTTGGTCTATTTTATGGCAAGACTGAAGATTATGTAATCTTAAACGTTAAAGTTGTCTATGTAACCCTTATATCCCGCAGTCAAAGTAATAACTTGATGATACTCAATCCAATCAACGTAATCAAAACCATCCGCATGTACCGTCCTGAAGTATATGGGGAATATATTTGACCACTCTTTCTCTTCTCTGGGATCGGCTCTAATTTTTTAGCCCCTTCAACCAGCAGGCTCTGGGCAGGATAATGGAGATTATGGGTTCTCAATGCAATCTTATTGTCCTTTTTTTTTTTTTTTTTGTCCCCGTTTATGGTTAATCTTTATGTAGGTCTTAAAGTAATATATCACTGAAAACAGTGATGCACAGCACTAAGATGACAATTATGTAACTTGCTTTATACACATGTAGCTTTCTCGAATTTAATTAAATGCGATCAGGCTCTTGTCATAACTAACTTATGTGCCTTCTTTGCTATCAGTAATCAGGCATCATGACGAACACCAGAGGCAAGAGGAGGGGGACCAGGTACATGTTCAGCAGGCCATTCCGCAAGCATGGTGAGGACTTGCTTAAAGTGCATTCAGCATTACTTTGATGGATTGGAAAATTTGCTTCCATGCAACCATTGTAGAAAATTACATGAATTAACTGCCAGTATTTATTTTACAGGCCCTATCCCCCTGTCCACATACATGCGCATCTACAAGAAGGGCGATATCGTTGACATCAAGGTAAGATGAAGCACGTTAACTAATAACTTTGCTTGGCAGATAATCTTTTTTGGTATGGAAATGATGAATGGAATCACCTGAACCTGCAATGAAATAGTGTCATTAGTAACAGCAAGGATTTGTCAACAATGAGTTGGAAAAAGAACACAGTGGAGGAAATTAAATGCTTATTGGCTCCAGTCTTTTGTAAACTATTGGAAAAAAGATAACTTGGTGGTTGTCATATGGTTCATTGTTAAATGTGACTTACCTTCAGGGCACAGGTACCATTCAGAGAGGAATGCCTCACAAGTGCTACCATGGTAAGACTGGACGTGTCTACAACGTAACCCAACATGCTGTCGGCATCATTGTCAACAAGCAGGTCAAGTAAGTAAAAAGTGCCTTTTAGTGATGTGTATACAACTATCAGTGTCTAGCAACCTGACACACCAAAGGATGTCAAATTCCAAAAAACATAATCTACTTGTCAATCCTTCAACTTTCTCTCAGGAGTTGAACTTAATAAAGGGAATGAACTTCACCGTGGTACTATCTGGAGGTGATCATTGCAACCAAAGAAACCAGTCTATCGTCTGGTCAAAATGAGTGATCAGTGTTGTGTTGAATGTATGATTCAGTGTAAGGAAAACTTTCAGCTTTTGTGTTTGCTCAAATACGTTATCTAGAGAAGGATGGATGTGACCCCATCTTCACTTTGCCACCAGGAATCTTTATGTCCTCAGTGGTCATTCATGTGGGGAAAATTATTTCATCCTAAAGCACTCCAGTCTAACTTATGTTTTACCTGGGGTACCTGGAGGAAACAGCTGATATTGCAACAGCATTATTTGAAATCTTTTTGACCAATACCTACCTGACAAGTTGCATGTATGTCTTGATTTGTGTTGAATATGACTTGATTGCTTTGGCCTCTCACAGGGGCAGAATCCTGGCCAAGAGAATCAACGTTCGCATTGAGCATGTGAAGCACTCTAAGAGCAGGGACAGTTTCCTGCAGCGTGTCAAAGAGAACGAGAGCAAGAAGCTGGAGGCCAAGCAGAAAGGCAGCTGGGTGGAACTGAAGCGCCAGGTATGAAGCTGAAAATGACTTGTACTTGAGTAATGTGGAAATTCTTCAGATGAAAGAAATCATTCAGATGTAGTGATTTGAATCTACATGGGCTTATATAGCCACCTTTTTTAGTGTTCACATTAAAACTATCAATTTATTAATTTTGTCATAGTTTTAACCTAATAAAAGATTTAGTATTTACAATGAAACAGCTAACTTGAGATTATTTCTTAGTTGTTTTTTCTTTTACAAATCAGTCTTTTAATCACACGTGTCTCCACAGCCTGCTCCTCCCCGTGATGCTCACTTCGTTAGCACAAAGAAAAATGAGCCACAGCTGCTGGAGCCCATCCCCTACGAGTTCATGGCATAATGTGCTAACCAGAATAAAAAGATTTGTACACACAGACACACTACTTGTCAAGTCATTATTTCACTCATGAGTGTATCCTGAAATGTCATGATGTGCTGTCACTCTGTGATGATTCGCCTCTTTTGATTGCTTAAGATGAAATCAAGAGCACTTTTTATTTCACCGGCGATCTGAGAGTGACTAGAATCATGTCACAAGCTTTTTCTCGTCTATACGCATCATAATCTTTCACATAGAACCACTTGGCTTAGCTACCAGCTTTACTGACACTTGTAAAAGTTCCTCTGTTTAATTCTTGTAAACTTATATGTGAGACATTCAGTAGGAACCACTGACTAAATTCCTACCACCTGTTTAGTTCATGATGGATTGCTGTCTCAGCCTATACAGATAACAGAACAGGGCCATTGGTAATCTTAGCATTTTTGCTTTTTCTGCCATTAAATGTCTGCTGTGAAGACTTTGCCTCCAGGTACATGTGCTACAAACTAGGATTTGAGTTTGAATGGCAACCTCAGTTTGAACGCTGCGTTTTCAGCCCTACCTTAATACCACTTATTACTTGGGAAAATCAGCAGGGTGACCTTTTGAACTCTTATCCTGCTCTGGGTGCTGTAACCAGTGAAACCCCTGGCTAATCAAAGACAGGAAGACAAATGAACAAAAGTTTACCATTGATGAACAATTGGAATTTATATAAATTAGATGATTTGTTACCTTGTTTGAGTCTTTGTGTGTTAACGCGTTTAAAATGGCTTCTGCCAAAGGATAATATATGATAACCCAGCTAACAAATTTTAGGGACTTTCCTGTCCAGCTGTGTTCATTGGGTTAATCATTATAGCTTCATTTTGGTGAAACTATTGAGTGTTTAGCTTTTCGCCCCTTCAGCTCAGAATAACACAAGTAGACTCATCTGGAATTAAGTAAACTCCGACATCTTTGAGAAATTATCCACACACTATTAAATAAATCCATAATTATGAATGCTGCCTCTGTGGGAATGTTCGGACCACATAAAACCTCTAGAGAAGAGAGGAGTCTGAGTGGATGGATTAAACTGGATCTTTAATTACTGTAAAAAGGACTAAACCATGAGTAGCCTGATGAATCACTGGTTTAGTGTGGTTTTGTCTCTTACGCAGTCTAACTTTGTTCAGTAGGTGGCAGTGTGCAACAGGATATGTGCTGGATTCAGAGCATGCCTCAGGTTTTTACTTCTGACACACCCCAAACGTGTAGCTATGTATTGTCACACTTCACGATATTCAAGGAGTCATACAATTGAATTGATAAATGTTAAGACCCATACAGGGACATTTCTAAACATTAAGGCTGACCCTGATTCGGCAGTTCCATCATTAAACTCTAATTTACCCTTCAATATCATTTTTCAGGGTCTCACCTTTGGAGTATTTTCTCACAGTCATAATTTGAGCTTTTAGGACTGACATTCACTTATTGAGATAAAATATATTTTCAGCCATTTTTTGCTATAGTTTCCCCCGAGAGCATATAAATTTAAAGACTGCAGTTCATTTAAATCAGACGGTCAGTCCCTTTATAACAGTGCTAACAATAAGTTCAATTGCACTGCAGTTTGTATTTGGATGATTTGCAGAGCTCAATAAAAAGCTGTGAAACAAAAACAACTTAAAAAGATGAAGGTTAATGTAAATAAAAAATGAGTTTGGGAACAGGAAATATGTGTTTGTTCATACATATGTGGATCCACAGACATGGGTCCTGTTTTCTTACCTTGCATTTTGTATTTACATGCCGTAGTCTTTGTGTGTGTGTGTGTGGAGCACTTGATGTGTTTAATCAGTGGAGGCTGAATGGCTGGCTGGTTATGTGACAAATAGGTTATCTCAACCCACCTCAGTACTTTACCCAATATTTACACGAATTAGAACCAGTTTGCAGAGATGGGGGGGCACAGCTGACAGGATGAAGTGTCTGTGTGTGAGAGAGGAAGCCAGCAGTGACTCGGGCCAAGAATTAGTTTAATTTCTCTTCATTTTCTCCCTCAATATCATTTGAATGTTCTTGAAAGGGCAAAATTGAGGAAATAACTGGTTTTAATTCTGAAAAGGAAAACAGTGACTCCTTTTCGAGCTCAAAGGGAAGAGAGTCTTTATTCACCCCTATAACCCTGTAGGCCTGAGGTCAGGGAATTCAGACACGCTCTTATCTGAGCCGAGTAATAAGTATCCAACAACCTGGGGAGATAAAAATAGATGGAAAAATAAAATGCTATCAATCAATGAGCAGGTTGGCAGCCAAAGCCTTTGGTATTGATGTGTTAGGCCTGGATTTTGCTGTGTGTATTCAGATAAGGGAAATGTATCTTTACCTTTTTGTATATTCTGGCAGTTTATAGCACTGATCCTATGTTACATTTATAAACTCAACACAAAGGGTTTGCATTTCTGCTACTTTGTTCTGTGAGAAACCTAACTAATGGGACATTTTTGCATTATTTGATCTCATCTAATCAGTTTTTAGGAATATTTCCATCCTGCCTATACATCTACAGTAGGTCTTTTGTGTGTGTTCGCACAGATACACCTGAGTGTCATGTGTAGCACTGACTCATGGAAGTTACTGATTGAAGGAACAAAAAGCAAACAGAGAAGGAGAGCGTGAAAGCAAGCGATAGGGAGGAGCGCAGAAAGACGAGGATTGTGGATAAAAGCTGTGGAGCACTATGAACTCCTTAATCACACGTTTGACACCCACAGATTGAGTCTGTCAGCTCAGCCAGCAGCTCGGAGCAGCTGTATCGACTCACCATGTTACATATTAACCACACACACACAAACAGTAGATAATTGAGTTTGGAAACAGATTTGCACCACCACATGCAAGAAGAGGCATGTGTGGAAATTCAAAGAGAGATTCAAAGTGTTTATTGTCATATGTACAGTAAACAAACACATTTCCCTGTACAATGAAATGCTTTTTGCTGTCCACAATGAATGCCAAACACAGAGAAGATGGGCAAATCGAATAAAAATAGGACAATCTCAAAAACAACAGAAATGGATAATGTGAAAATTTCACAATCATCAGCTGAATAACTGCACTGTATTTAAAGTGCAGGGTTATTTAATTTAATTTGATCACTAATTTTGAACAGTATAAATGTAGTGGAGTTGAAAGTGTACTACTTGGACCAGAGATATGAACTAGTATAGAATGTATTTGTTGTTTTCATTTTTAATGTCTGACAAAGTATTGGCATTTAAGTTCATGTAATTCTTGACCACAAATGAGATTCCTCCCATTTCCACTGCAATTTGGTCTTTCACCAAAATTGTGAGCAAAAAACTAATCCTTTGAACATTGCTCTCCCCACATCTTCTTCTTGTCTTTGATCATGACAACAGTATTTGTGACTGTGGTACAAAGGTGTGACACTGTGTTCACATGGTTTGTGTGTGTGTCTGGGAAAGGCACAAGGAAATCTCACTTTAGGCCAAACAGAGTGCATGTTGTATCTCTAGTTATCAGAGACGGGGGAGGCAGGGCCATATATGTGGATATTGGGCCAGCTGTATTGATCCCGGCCCTGACAGCAGGGAGGGGAAGGGTTAGGGGGGACCGGATGAGAGGAGGAGGCTGATAACGATGTCAACTCATGCAGGTATGCTCACCTGAAGCATGGGAGGGCACTGAGTTAACGCCCAACAGGCTCTCAATAGGCCTTATTCACAAAAGTCAGTCAAAGGTTTCACATGAGAGCACTGCATGGGCACAGAGGGTCATCTCTAATGTTTACACAAGCAGATAGTGTAACTGGATTGCATCTGATTTACTTTTTTTTTTTTTTTTTTTTAAACCCTTGAATGTTTTTCTTTTTTATTCAGAATGTGAGAATGTAATCTATCTTATCTTTCAAATGGAAAAGTTGAGTTCAATACAAACCTTGCTCACATGCTCAATTCAAAATTTCCCAGGGTGTTGCTGTTATAGACTTTGGTCTATATAAACAAAATCTTATGTGGCAGTATGCAAAACGTTAAGGTGACTTGAGGTGGCTAATATTAGCAAACTTGAAATAAATACTGCAACAGAAACTGCAAATTCAGTTTGTTTTTCTAGCTCTTATCACTTCTTCTTTTGTGCTAACATCGCGCACAGTTACAGCAATTTGTCACAAGATATATTCTTAAATATATATTCAGATGAAGAAATTTTGTTTTACCATTTACAATCACCTAAAACAGAACTACATCACCTCTGCTTTTCATATAGAAAAATTGAGCTGGGAACCAGATATTGTATGGTTCTGTTAATAGATTCAATTCATTGTTTGGTATGAGTAGCAGCTTATGGTGGCTAATGGGAGCCAACTTCAGAGATATTGTGTAAATGAATCTGGCTGAGTCAGTTTGCATGTTCCCATGACTCACTTCTATCTGTGTCACTGTTTCACCACTTTTGAGTGTTTGCTATTATCCTATAATTGTCACTTGTGGCCAAAGTGACTTGTGTTCAGATAATGGCAGAGTGGTTTTGAAGTAAGATTATTTGCCCATTACTAAACAGACACTGCAAGACACCAAGGGGTTAAAATGCTAAAATGTTTCCTAAAGTACATTACAGCCATACTTAACTAGAATTTAATAGTATTAACATAAATGATAAGATAGTGGATATTTCCAATATTGCCATACCCTGGTGAAATTAGACAAAAGCAGCAAAACACCTTATTGAACTGAGAGACAATCTATTTTAATGCTTGGAAAACAGATTCTCCACTTGTGAAAGTAAGAGTGTGTTATTTTTCTTGCAAAAGCATCTGGTCCTGTGCTAAAGACTATGAAATGTTGTTTAGTTTCATGTTTGTGGGTTACAAATGACCTCAGTGAAGACTGATTTCTGACAATAATAAATCACAGTAATCAGAAAACAATATTGGAGGGTTGATAAGATTGAGATTAGGGTCATAAATACTGTGTGTGTGTGTGTGTGTGTGTGATGGATGGCGACACTGAGTCGCCACTCTTCTTGCTTGTGTGCCACACACAGAGCAGATCAGCAGATAGGGACACATACTGCACAGAGCCGGGGTGACACTTTTAAAGCCCGAGTCAAAACAGTCACTTACGTTCAACATGTTTGAGTATCAACAGGATCACGATTAACCTTGGGGCTTCAGATCATTTTCCAGCATCTGTTCCATCTCCTGTACTAATAATCTTACACAGTTGAGTGTATGTGACTGCTGAACACAAACAAATGATTAAGTGGCAGGAGTTTCTCTGGGTGTCTGAATGCAAAAAAAAAATAAATAAATAAGGAGTTTGTCATAGTAAGGGTGTTTTATATTTCAGGGTCAGTGAAGTAGGACACCCCCTTCTTCCCCCAGTTGGTACACTCCACTTAGGTAAATTAGGCACAGATGAGCTGCTGCTTGTAGGTCACTTAGTGTCCTGCCACATACAGCCATTTTTTTTTGTCTGTGACCAAAATCACCACATCTCCACATCTCTTATTAAAGATGGGCGAGAGGTTGCATAGTGAAAAAACTTATGTTTGTTCATATTTTGATTGTAAAGCTGCATTCAGTAAGTCATGGAAGCTAGAGGCTCACCTTTGTAAACATACAGGATTGGTAAGTAGCTGAGAGCTGCTGAGTCAAACAGAATAAAGCAAAACCATTTCCCTGTTGATGATGTGAAAATGTTGAGTTCATGTCAAATGTTCCCCTTCATTTTACTCAGAAACCTTTCTGCTGTGAGAACTGTGACAAGAGCTTTTGCACTCGTTATCAACTCACCAGACATGAGCTAAGTCATAGTGGGGAGAAACCACACAAGTAAGCTGCTGTGCTCTTATTTAAAACGATTCTAACAAGTGAAATGTAACCTTGTTGCTCTTTGTCAAGATGCCCTTGATTGTTGTGTAGGTGTCTGGCTGATGGCTGTTCAGAGGCCTTCATCACAAACGCCAGCCTGAAGAACCACATGGCCCGAGTTCACCAGCACCAGGAGAAGCGATATCAAGTAAAGCCATGCTGAAAAATGTCTGCTTTTCCTTTGTTTTGTCAAGTATTTTGGGGATTTTCCTGCATTATTATTTGGTCTTGTCTTTTAGTGTGACCATCAGGGCTGTGAAAAGGATTTCCACAAGAAGAAACAACTTAAAGCACACAAGTGTGAGCACCAACAGGGTCTGCCTTTTCAGTAAGTGGCTTCAGAGTCAAGGCAAGAATAATTGCAACTTGATCCTGTTTTCAGCCATCTAAGATATAACCTTCTTTTTTTTTCTTTTTTTTTTTTTCTGATTCTTTTAATATAGCTGCTCTTTCAGTGGCTGCATGAAAGAATTTCCCTCTCGTGGAAAACTAAAGCATCATGAGAAAGTGCATGAAGGTGAGTGGGTAACCTGAATGGTGTCTCTCGCCCCCCCCCCCACCCCTTGAATGACTACATCAAAAACCCTTGTTTGTCTCTGAAGGCTATGCTTGTGAGGCTGAGGTGTGTCCTTTCCTGGGAAAGACGTGGACAGAATATCTGAAGCACAGAAAGGAACATAAAGGTATGAGTGTGAGCGTCCATTTAGTTGTGTTGTACACATTGTTACTCATGAGCTGAGTCACAAATACAACTGTATTTTAATGACTCTCAGTCAAGGTGCCCTGTGGACAATGCAAACGGCAGTTTAACAACGCCTGGTTCTTGCACCAGCACGAGCTGCGTGTCCACTCTGGGGAGAGGAAGATGCTGTTGTGTCCCCAACAAGGCTGTGACAAAAAATTCACTCGTCGCTTTAACTTGGAGAGTCATGTACTGGGAGATCATGAGGGCAAGAAGTGTTTTAGCTGTGCCTATCCTGGCTGCAGCAAACAATTTGCTATGAAGGTAAGACTTTATTGTTAATTCACCCAAATCAAACTACTTCAAAAGTGGTATGGCGCCATACTTCTAGCTTGGGTGTTAAGTTAGAAATTTTAATATACATATTGAAACTACTGCCCAGTACAACATGAGATGGACGCTCTGAAATGGGAAAGTTGCAGTATTTGCAGCAACATATCCCAGGAAGGACTACAGATGATCCAGACTCAGTTTTTACTGTAGGGGAAAAGGTTAGTGGATGAGTTGCTGACTTTTTTTTTTTTTTAAGTTATACTTTGGCATGTTTCAGTGGGAGATATTTACTGAAGGCAAGAAACTGATGATACATGGTTGGATACTATTAGTGTTTTTTTGTTTTTTTTTTTTTGTTTTTTTTTCTCCCCCCTCCTTTTTCCTTTTCCTCCTCATCCATTGCGTCATGTATGCGGTGAAGTTTAACTAGTCTCAATTGTCTAAAAGGAAAGCCTGTGGCGACATGGAGTGGTGCATGACCCAGCAAAGAAAAAGCTGAAGGTATTCTGTTTAACTTAATTTTTTCTTTATTTTTATATGTATAAATGGAAAGCTTTCACACCAACCTTAGTGTCTTATGGCTATGCATTCTCCCCTTCCAGCGGCTTCATCTTAAAAATCAGCCTGGGCACACAGCACAGCGGGGCAGGCTGGAAGCTGCAGCCAATCAAGCAGATGCCAACAAGCTTGCTGCAAGGCTGCGCAAGACAACTTTATAGATGATTAAAATCTTGAGGCTGCATTATACAAGTGTCTAATATTAGCATTTTCATGAATGAGGAAAAAGTACTTTTGTTTCTTTTCTTTAAGCAAATATAAAATAAAGCCTCAGTACTACAGCACTATAGTAAGTCTCCCTGTTTCAGTCTGAACAGTTCCTAATAAAGTGCCTTCAAACAGCACGAGAGTCACAGACCACTGTGGAACAATAAATCCTCTGAAGGAATTTTTTTATTAAACAAACAGCACATTCACACACATGTATAAAACTCCAGCTGATGGGACAGCTGGTTGTCATGGTGATGAGGCCTTAGGGTAGTTGAACCCCAGGGTGCGGCAGGTTTTCTAATAAGGCCTGAGGCTTATTCAGCTGGATACAGCGCTGGTGTTGCAGAACATCTTGATTACAGGTCATTATCCTGGATGACTGAGGATTACAGGCTACTTCTCATTGGAAATATTCTATCTCTACCCACAACGATGCATCCACCTGAATACAGCCCTGGATTCTACACTGCCGGGTGAGATGAAAACAGCACAGATCGCCTGTTAACAGTTGTAGTACCATTCTCCCTGCGGGAGAGAAGACAACATGACCATATGAACACAGCAGTGTGTTTGTGAGTGCAGTCTGTTGAAGGATGTGGCACGATCTGGATCAGTTCCCACTTGGTCAGGACTAGTTCAGTCCTGCTGGGTCTACTACAGTTCTGAATGCTTTTGGTCCTGGATTAAGCCCGGTATGGAGCGATGTACAGTAGCGTGTACCAGTTCACTTTGGCCAAGGTCGTTCTCAATATAGAACATTCTGGGTGGACTCAGTGTGGTGCGCAACCTGCCGTAATCTGGCCTAGCTATACCAGGCTACCAGGCCAGGACACTACAGTAAGCGCCACCCGGCTTCGCTGCTCCTTCAGCATAGGCACCAGAGCAGAGTGGCTCATTCCTGCTGTCGAAAGGCCATTGACTGCCACGATCATATCACCACACCTAGGACAAAAACAAAAGACAAGTCAGTTTGGACTATAAATAGCACCTGACAGCTGGAGTCAAACAGTTCTGCTTTGTAGAGCCTCATATGAACAGAGTCTTAAACATTACGACCAAAGAAACCTAAAACAAGTTAACGCCTTCTAATCACAGGGATTTGTTTTTTATAGTGCTGTGTGGGAGCAAACATTCAGACCTCGGGTCAAATATTTCTAGCTCGCTTTGGCAACACTTACAACAATTCCCCTTTTTTAATGAAGTTTTCCTACCTCCATTTTTTAACTGAAGAGTTGCATATCTTTTTTTCCACTTAAAACAGATTTAAAAAGTTTTTTTTCTGATATCTGGTAGTGATGGGAATCTCAGATTCTTTTCACTGACTCGAGTTTATACGAATCATTCACCAAAGTGAATCGGTCATTTGAGTCACACAAGCTCCACCCAGGCCCAGTCCCTGCTGATTTCATACTGTTCAAACCACAGATTTAAAGCAGGAAGGTTATAAACTGCAAGGAAGTGAAACAACAAACCAGAGCTACTGCTTTTCCCACAGGGCTGATACAGTGATTAACTTCAGTTTCCACTACAGAGACACGTTGTCTGGTCTCTTCTTTGCAGTTAGTTTACAGTAGCAGGGATGAGTCAATGAACGAGTTAATAGAGATGAGGAATCATGATTCATGAGTCAGTAAGATGACTTTTGAGTTTTGAACTAATCGCTCAGGAATGGCACATTACCAATAACTGGTATAAAGATTGGGTCAAACAGGATGATTTATTGGTCGTAGGCTGCATTGTGACAATAGATAAGGCCTTTGATGTGCATGCAATCACAAGACCATAAATTCATCATTCTTTGCTTTCCAAATGCTCCAGGTCTTTTATCTTGAAATATAATAATCATTGTAAAGAACTGAAGCAGACTGAAGGTCTGTACAAGATTAACTTCTTTATATGATCATACATTCATAAACGTAACGTAAATAAAAGTAACTATATTTATTTTTCTTATTTTACTCCATTCCTCAGGAGTGCTATATCATCACACCACTCTTTTCAAACACTAACTGGAGATCACAGTTTATTCATCTGATCATTCACTCCTGGTATGAGCCACCAACAGTCATGTGGGAAAAAAAACAAACTCAAATCACTCACTTGAGGCGGCCATCATAGTACGCAGGTGTGCCGAGGACTATGGTCTTGATAAAGAAAGCCTGATTGCCGTGGCTCTCTTCATATCCCCCAACAATACTGAAGCCCCAACTGCCCGGATGGCTCCTGCGCAGCACAATCTCATGACTACTGTGGAGGTAACTGCAAGAAAAGGCAAAAGGACAGTATGAAGGAGGGCTAGACAGATAAATACGAGGGATGTTCCACTGAGAAAAGATATGAGGAAATGTATTTAATCTGAACAACTTAATCTCAGAAATATCTGTTATGACTCTTGAAATTTCCAAAAGGTGTTGAGACTATCTGGTGGTACCATTTCATATATATTTCAAACTGATGAAAAGTATTCTGCAAATTAAAAAAATAAATGAAAATGAATCACTGGGCCACAGTGAATCACTACAATAAATTTAAGACTGAGCTCAATTTACTTTTCACATATTTTCATTATATTGCAATTTTCAATTAGTGGTAGCAGTCCCATACAATTTAAACTAATTCTGACAAACAATGAGAAATAATAATAACAGAAGCAAAAGGCAGCAACCCTCCATAACAACGCTCTCTTTGTTCGACATCCAGTCACATCTCAGCACCTTAATTATAGCACATTTATTGTATCTTTCCTGTATGTTACCTGGGCAGGCCCAACCACATGACCCACGAAGGGGACCAATTGGCATCAAAGTCACTGTCATGAGTATGAGGCAGCAGTTCGTCGTGGTCAGGTTCCTCCACCATGCTGACCTCTAGCACTCGCAGTTGGACGGAGGGTGAAGCGGCGCTGGCCTTCAAGGTGCCCACAGCCTCACCGTGGCTCAGGTATGTTAAGTCCTGCCCATTGATACTCAGTAGGACATCACCTAAGGGAGCAAGAAGACATCCTTTCTAATGCAGGTCTGCATATAACAAATGGAAATTATTTTTGAGGCGTATCTATTTGACCAAGCTGAAATACTCACCTCGTTTGATTCTTCCATCCCTTGACAAGCAGCCATGAGGTTGCACGCTGGTCACAAAGATTGGCAGCTCACCACTCTTACTACCCCTCCCACCTGCGACAGTCATGCCCAGAGACTCATGGGGTTCCTTCTTCACGGTGATGTGCTTCTCTTTACAGGTCACACACTGGGAGAGGTCCTGTCAGTATGATCATACAGAGGTTACACACTCATGAACACAGCCTGAGATCTGAGCTGAGATTTAAGTACCTACATACACAAAATAATACAAACTACATTATTACATAAAATGGATTTGTATTCAATTGTCATTTTTATTAAAATAAACAAATGTGTGAAATGTTTTTTGCCAATTAAACCTTGTCCCCTGAAACAAGATGTGAGTCTTGAAATAAAAGTAATTGTTCAATAACGATGTAAACATATAGGAAATATTACCAATCCACTCCATCTCTACAAACACACACACACACACACACACACACACACACACACACACACACACACAGAAGCCTTCTTCTCACTCTATGGGTGCTGGTGCGGGATAAGTGTATGGGCACAGGACTCGGTGTAGAGCTGTGATTAGGCAGGAAGTGATCAAGGCAGTAGAGGTCTCTGGTGGAACTTGATTTTGGTGGTGGAGGTGGAGTTGGTTTGCTGGGTCGGCCAATTAGCAGGTGGACTCGCTCTCCGCTGGCCTACAAAGTCACAAATATCCGTCAGTGCGTTAAAATCAAATCTTAAGACTTTTCTAATGCTTATTTGCTCAGTGAAAAGTCAACATTTTCAGAGGAATCTGGTGTACATGAACCTGTATTATCTGTGCAGCCTGTTCTGGGGTCCCATGGCGAAGGTCCTGGTCGTTCACTGCCAAAACACGGTCATTACTCCGCAGTCTGCCATCCTTTGCTGCTAGCCCTCCCTCCAACAGGTCCAACACAAACACTCCTGACTCATCTGTTCGCCGTACTAGCTTAATGCCGAGCTGCTCTGTTGAGTCCCGCTTATGTAAAGTGATTCTCAGTGTGGCAGGGCTGGATGGAGTGCCCTCAGGAGTGGAGCAGGGTGCATGGGGAACAGCCGGAGTGGAGGAGGAAGAGGAAGGAGGTGCCCGGGAGGCACAGCGACGCTCCCTGAGCACAGTGAGCTGTAGGGTGGTACACGGCCGTGCCAAGGTAGAACGAGCAAAACTGTGGGGCACATTACTAATGTCCACGTTGTTTACCTTGGGAGAGTAAGGCAGACAGAAATTAAGAAAAAAAAACAACATTTGGTACCACTAAAAACTCCCTTTGCTAAACTCAGCTGAACTGTTTCTGTGGCCACATCACTCCAGGAGACACCATCACACTACACATAGCTGTTTGATCCATTGTTAATAGAACAGCTTTAAATAGATGTTTTAATAACACATAAGAAAGCTCGACAAAATACAGAAAGAAATTGTTCAGATGATGAGCTGTGAAACTAATACCTCATATCCCATATACAGTACTGATACTTCTCCGTGCCTTAACAGCATTGACATGAATCTTTCCAAAGGAAAGCTTTGAAAGAGCTAAAAATATTTATGTGTGAAATATAATTTATTTAAATTTTTTTTGCTAAGAAATGTTTCCCTGAAAATCAAAATTGAAAATAAGCTCACCTGTAGTATTTGATCCCCAGCCAGCAGCCTCCCATCTCGTGCAATGACCCCGTCTCTGTACACTTCCTGAATCACGATGTTGATGAGCGGCGTCTCATTTCCCCCAACGATGCTGATGCCCAGCTCAACATATGGGTTGGCCCGATGGACCTCTATGGCAGTTATTTCACCTTCAGGAAGGGAGGGCAGCTTCACGCAGCCTAACAGATGCACAAATCATATTACACTGTTAGATTTCAAATTTTAATTTCCATGTCTTAATCATAATGTTGCCTGAATGTGATTCTCCTGCTGTCTAAGATTACAGCTCTTCCACTCATATGGACGATGAACTGCAATATTTTATGGCAGATCTCTGCTGGTCAGCCCTTTGATAGGTTTGTTCAATATAATAAAGGAAGTGATGTCATACCCTCCTCTGCAGAGAGAGGTGGCGACTCCGGGCAGTCCCAGCCAGAGGAAGTGGAGCTGACGGAGCGAAGGAGGTGGATGCAGGGATTACTAAGGGGCCGTTTAACCCTGGGGACCACGCACTCCAACCCCACCACACCTGAAGACACAGAAATCAATAGATGCTTCCCAGTGATGTCATGTATTATCAATCTCAACTTTAATTCTTTCATTGTCAAACAAAATGGGTATTGGCTTACTGTCTTCCTCTGTGCTCTCCTCAAAGGCAGGGTTGTCGAGACCAGCGTCCTCTGTCCACACGGGCCCATTGCCACAGGCGTTATTCGGTCCAGAGGGTGGGGAAGGCGTGTGGTCCCTCAGCTCTGTCTGTGGCGGTGACCTGGGAGGGCTGGTCACCATCGCACGCTCATCCCCACTCTCGCATCTCGGACCATCCACGCTGGTCTGCTGACAGCGCGTCCCAGGACACCTTTCACCAAGCAACAGGTGTTCAGTTTGTTAGTCCATCTGACGTGTAAAGAAAATCAGTTTCAGCATCAGTAAATTTAATGTGACGCATTCATTCCCATTAGGAAATTTCTCTGAGGCCAGACCAGAATGCAAGTGACTGAAGGTGATTCAGTGTCGATGGGAAGGGACATTTTGGCCATTTTGCTTGATAAATGAATGAAATGACTGGATAACGACATATAAGGTGTTCCTAAAAAGTTTAGCTGCAGTGCCCAAGGTGCTTTTTCCATTAATACATAAGTCTGACTAAAGCAGGTCTATCTGTCCTGTTCCACAAATAGATATTCTTAATTAAGGAATGAATATAAATAAACACAGACAGGCAGACTTAAGGGTTTCATGTGGGTTTGCCCTTAATTGATGGTGAAGTATTTACTCTAGGTGGTAGCTATAAGCTGGTTTTATTATTTAAATGCCTCTTTTCTTCCTTCTTAGAATACTAAAAGCAGAGCATCCTCACCAGCTAATGTTATTTAGTCTTATCCAACCTTGATTGATAAATATTTACATCAAGAGTAAGAAGAAATTCGCTCCACATTGAAACTCACAGAGACACTTTAATACTTCTACTTTGTTTCATGTACATGTTTCACGTGGCTCAGGAACAGTGAAAGTTCAGCTTTCACATGTACACCTCAGTAATAAGATCAACCAGCCCACCTTGGCCACCATGGCTTGGTGCTCTCATCTTTTAATCTAATGTCAACTGTTGTCAACTGTTGCCCTAATCTTTACCACAAACAACGGTGACAGCAGTCTGTTACTATATTAGACATAAGTCTGCAGGGCCAGAGAACAGCAAACCCATGTGGGATTGAGGTTTAATCTTTTCTAAAGAATATCACGTTTGTCCTCATGGTGACCTTGGTGATCTGTCTTAAACACCTTTCCTTGTCTCCCCAGCATGAAATGGTGTGTGCAAGCTTTAGTGAGATGTTTTTTTTTAATTAAGTAAAAACTGGCAGCAGGTATAAAATACTGAACCGGAGAGCTGATGGCATTCTTTTTTAGATAGAAGAAACACTACCAAAGATTCAGGGACTGTATTTTTTTTTTTTTGTTTGTTTGTTTTTGGATTATTTTCAGATTTGTATACAAGCCAAGTAAAACCAGGTAACTTTTAAAAGGTGTCTGCTCCTAAATCAATAATACTGTTGATAATCTTGTTCCCTTCAACTAGAGCCATTTTTTACACACTTAATCCATATTCTGGCCAAATTTCCCAGCCAGGAAAAGTTAAATTCTCCAAATACTAAATGTATTCAGATAGTCTACCAAAAGTAAACTACACCCATTCATTGAACAATTGGCAACAACATCTTTTCTTTTCTTTTTTTTTTGCTTTGTCCTATGGCAATTCAGATGCACAGACAAATACATGCACAAATGCAAGATAACAAGCACAAGTAACAGAGACAATATTTTGAAAACATAATTTTGTCATGCTGAGCTCACACCCCACTGCGTTGGACTCACCACAGGCCAGGGTTGCCCTTGGCTGTCTCACAGAAGAAATGGTTGAAAAGGTCTCTGGTGTTGAAGTTGCTCAACATGTTTGCAGAATGTGAACATGGAGCTCCTGGTCAGCAAACCCATGACTGCGGTAGGGAACCACTAATCCCTCATCACATGACCTACAGCCCAATAATCCCCTCAGGGTCTCACAGCACCTGGTCCAAACGGGCCAAAAGCCAAATTGTGTGGACCAGGCAAAACCCTTAAGGTTAAGAATGGCAAGAAAGTTTATCTAATTTGGGAAAAAAAAAGATTTATAATATCTCCAAATGTTCATGTCAGAAACAAGCTCATCATGAGGGAAGTAGGTTGGGATAGGTTTTGAACTAAACCAAATTCATGAGAGCTGCAATTAAAAATGATTTTAGCATCAACTACTCTGCCACTTACAGTTTATATTATTCATATATTATTTTTTATTTTAGTGTCAATTACCTTGACATTTGTAACTTATATTCATAGGTAAATTATTTTGTCAGTAAAATGAAGGTCCTTAAATTTATTCTTTTGTCCAATCAATTATTTAAATCCCAAAAGTATTTAGTTTACCACCATAAAAAACAAAATAAAATTGCAATATCTAATCCTGGAAACTGCTCATTTATTTCATTTTTGTTTTAAAAAATGATTTCAATAATTAACAAACTTGTAACTAACTGCCTGGTGCTTTTGCCAATCATCTGACTGACTGTATTACCAGTATAATAAAGCTGCATTAGCCTTAGCAAGCTTTGGAAACCCTGGCTGTCATTCATGCACAGTGATTGATCTGTATGAGTGGATGTGTTTTAACAAAGATCATGCTCTCAAGCAAGTTACCATACATAAGCTTTATTACCGGTGTTTGAGGTGTGCCTCCAGGTCACATCGTGGCATGCTGAGGGAGCAGACTGGGGTCAAAGGGCAGGACACAGACAACTTGTCCAGCAGCTTGTGAACCAGTATACTGGATCTGCGGCACGCCGGGAGCTGCAGCCGTGTCCTGTCCAGAGGGCAGAAGTCCCTCTCCTGGAGGAAGCTTCGCAGGCAGCGGGCACAGAAGGTGTGTCCACAGGGTGTATCGAGTGGCTGCACCAGCGGCTGCAGACAGATATGGCACACCAGGTCATCGTCCACTTCCAGGCGATAGTTGTAAAGGTGGTTCTCCCAACTGCGGTGGATCTGGCCACACTCAGGGCATAGAGCTTCCAGTACTGGCTCCACCGGCCCAGATAAGCCCACTTCGCTGCCTGGGCTTCCCATCTGCGCTCCTTCAACACAGCTCAGCTTTGGCACAAATGACTCCAGTGGGGCTGTAGTGTTGGGATGGGGCACACACTCCTATCCCATAAGCTTCAATGGATGTACAGGCTGTAGAGAGGACAGATGCCCTCCAGTGGCTGATGGCACATCACCCTGCAGGTCAGAGGACGAAGCAAGATGGTTAAACATCTGTTTCAGAAAAACAACAAGTGTCTGATTATGTGCTTGTGCATTTATTCATGTAGCAAATACTTTGTGCACGTGAGCTCACGTGTCTGTGAGAGTGGCACTGTGTGTGTGTGTGCGTGTGTGTGCGGGTATATGTCAGTGAGTGTGCCCAGATTATGTATTGCTGCTCCTGTCCACTAATCTGGCACTATAATCTCTCTTTTGCTCTCGCCTGCTGCAATCTTCCAATTCCACAGAGAGGGAATTATCCCGGGATTGTGGCAGAGAGAGGACACAGATCAGAGAAAGTGGGATTGGGAAAGCAATAGAGAGGGAAAATGTTGCCAGAAAAAGGAAGAAATGAGCAGAGGCAGATAAAGGATGAAAAGAATGAGATACGAAGAAGGATGAAAGAGATTAATGAGATAAAAGAATCATAAAACACAGAAAAAATGAGACCAGAGAGATGATTAGGGGAAGCAGAAAAGCATTTTAGTCCACAAGAGAGAAGAAACAGAACAACAGCAAGAAAAAAAAGTGAAGAAAGTTGTATTAATTCTTTAAACATCCCCCTCAGCGGACTTGATATTTTTGGTTCAGGCCACGTACAGTAGATGCACTCAGTCTCCTCTGCAACAGAGAGAGAACATGCCTAAAGCAAAGTCTTGAAATATACCACTCCACTGAGCAGCGTGACTCCGCAGAGCTAATGTGGCCTGTATGCGTTGATCATTTCCACAGTGTTTCACATCCAAAGCCATTCAGACCTCCAGCCCCTCTATCAGCCGACCCCCTGTGGGCCTGATGCTACCAGCGGACAGCAGAGGGCGTGCCTCAGCACACAGCAGGCCAGCCAAGCCTCAGTGACTACCTGCCTCTGTTCCAGCGAGGGTCTGCTCTTGTCTCCATGACGACCTGGAGCCTGTTCTGTTCAGTGGGGCTTGACATTCAGAGTGTAGCCGGAGAAGGATGCAGAGGAGCCACACAACAGATGCACTTCTCTCAGCAGGATGCTCTGCTCCTCCCTGGTACAGCCTGAACGCCTGTCAGACAGCACAGATGATGATGAGAGCCCCCTTGGTTCCGTTTTTGCTGCTTTTTTCATCTTGCCTCCATTTGCACCCATTTCTGTGACAACCTGTCTGGCCTGTCTCCTTGGCTACCGGACCGGTAGTTACTTACTTCAGCCTCCTTTAAGTACGTGCTCCTGTCTGTGTGTGACTGGCTGCTTCTGTCTCCATCCCGCAGCTGGACATGAATTAATCATGAGGACACAAGGCTCCTCTGTTCCTATAACAAAGCTGTGACATCACCACATCACACGCACACTCACATACACAGACTTGTAGACATGCGAGCACAAGTCTGCACAGGAAAGACTAAACACATGCATCTACGTCAAGCATAAAAGCTTTTTAGGTACCAGATTCTGTGAATAGTCTTTATCAATAAGTAAAGTCTTTTCACTGTGGGAGCAGTTTAGAGCCTCATCCATGAAAAGCACTTAAATCTATTTTAATCATAGCTGGACCATGTAGCAACAGATTCCTTTACACAAGTCATATGAAGACTGGCAAATGTTTGTGAAAATTCTTTAATCTCACTCTGTGTGTGCATGTGTATGTGTGCGTAAGAGTCCAAGGCCATGCTGTGATTGTCTTTGCACTGCTTTCTATAGTAATAAATAACAGTCTTGGCCCTGCACCTGTCTCTGCTCATTTTTCATTTTTCGGAGATGACAATCTAATCTTGCAACACAGTACAAACCATGGACCACCTCACATGCATGAATGTCATCTCATCAAATAAGATGAGATGTCATTTCAGGCTGCAGATTTAAAAATCTTTGGTCCTGACGGCTTAGCCTAGATTTTCATAAAAACCCCACCTTGCCATCTCCTATCTTAAAAAAAATCCAGAAAGGCTGTTTGCCACTTGGAAGAACGGGCCCGCTGCTGTTCTGCAAGGTTTGTTGCAAGAGGCTGCATTTTCAGTCAGACAGACATGCAATGATAACAACAAAAACAGACACTGATTTCATTGAGAATTGCAATCATTCGTTGAGTTGTCATAGTCTTAATTTATTTTGGCAACGCACCAACTGCAGTGTCATGATCTACAAAGAAGCCGTAAGGGCTGAACACATTTGATTAGACCAGAGCTTTTTTTTTAATCATTGTTCCCATCTGTCTGACTCCATCCCAGCCCTCCACCGGCGGAAAAGCTAGGACAGATGAAGCGACAATGGCAATATCAATGCAAAGCCAGCCACACACTGACACCGTTCACACACACACAGTGAATACATGTAGATGTAAAATTACCTTTTCTTACTGATACTCCTCGCCGGGCTCTCCGGCCCCAAAAGGGGGACGATTATTAGCTGCGGGACCTCAATCAGGCATTCACCGCAACGGAACGTTCCGCAAACCCGCACGAAAACGCCCCCGTGCCTTTGGCGGCGCTGGTCCCGCCCACTGCTGTCACTCAACGAGGAGGGGCGGAGTCTGCGGCTTTCAATCGCGAGCAAACTCACGAGTGGCTGCCACAGGGCCTGCTAAAAAAAAAAAAAAAAGACAACAAAACAAATTTAAAAAAGACATACTGTTTAAGATACATATCACGCTATGCTGAATTTACCCAACTCATACTTGATGTCAACATTTTCTTGTTCTTGTTTTAATTCGTTATGGAAAGTCTACTGTTATAGTGCTTTATGAATGTACAGAAGATTAAATGGTTTTAAAAAATCATGAGGTTTGAGTTTGTGCTTGACAATGCAAGTGTGACACCACATATTTGTTTGCTTTTTGGTTTTTGGCTTTTTTTGCTTTTTGGAAAATAGTTTTAAATACCTGTTTTACCCCAAGTAGCATTTGTTAACCTCAATTCTCCCCACTGACCATACATTTGTTTTACTTTTACTTTGATCGTCTACCATCACAATTTCACATTTGATTCAAATTTCAGTAAAAAAGTATGAACATTTTAATAACAATTTAATACAGAATGGCAACTTTCATGAGGTAGCTGACGGCGCGGGGGCATCAGGCACCACTAAGGGCAGCCAAAAATACGGGGTCCTCAGTGGAAGGACCTCACGAGGAAGTAAACAAAAAAAGAGAGGATACGTTAATTAAGCGGCAATCACCGATTTCAGATGAATTACCCGGGTTGCAATACTGATTGTTGGTCGTAACGTGTCGTGGGTTGCTACCGATGGCGGAAGATAACGAGCTGGAGAAGTATGCCGTTGTTTTTCTGTTTGTTTGAGTCGACGTATCCAGCTGTTCTTTGCACACTTGTAGCTAGTTTTCTTTCGAACAGAGGATGTCCACAACACTGAACCATCCTGGGGAGGGGGGGTATTTTTGGTCGACAGCTGTTGTCTCTATTGCGCTGCAAGACAAGTGTGAGTGTGTGGTGGTTGTAAGGAAATCCTGCCACCATAATAGACCCCATTAGCTGCCGGTGCTGTGCGGTTAAAGGTCGGCTAAATCAGTGCAGAGGCTGCTGATTCAGCGACTCGGGTCACACCAGGACACCTCCGTTCACTAATGATTCATTTTCTCCTCCACTCCTTGCCCCACGATGCTTTCGCTCACTAAATGAAATAGTTCTCTCCTTGACGCCACCCTTAAGGTTTTGTGTCAGCATGTGACCATTTCCTGATGTTTTCTTTATCCCTCCATGCAGGCGTGCGGTGGAGGAGCTCCTCAGGGAGACTGACAGGGCCCGGGTGAGAGCAGAGACCATGGGCCCTGCAGGATGGTGAGCACCTGACCTGTCACCTGCATCAGCCTGCATACACATTTCATTTGTGGTCGTTTAACTGCTTAGCTGTACTCGCACAGGGCGATTTTTGTTTGCCTGTCCCGTGTTTTCGATTAGTTTTTTGTTGATCTTGTTGCCTCTGTGGCAACAAGAGCAACTTCTCCCTTTGGGGTCGAAATTAATGTTTAGTTTTTCAGTGTAATATGGTATATGCTCACAAATACACTCAATACACAAAATAAGTGACAAACAGTGATGTAAAATATAGATATAGAGGTATAAAAACAAAAACGTTAAAACTAAATCAACACAGTAGGTAGGCTGTGGGATCAACCATTTATTATTTATGAACTAACAGATTCAGTCCTCAAAGTCCTAATGAATAAGCAAAGTCCTCAATAGCTTATTCATTAAAACAAATGTGTGCTGGTGCCCCCTGGACGCTAGTGATTCAGTTCCTTGGTTACAGCTGTCAGATACTATCCTGGTGTGTCTCACTTTCAGACATCTGAGTTAAAAACTTCACTTTTTTGCCAGGTTGAAGTGTCCCTTGCGAGGTACCAACAAGCGTTTCCTCCTCAACACCCTGCGCTCCACTGGCCTCCAGCGTCCTACCAGTGATCCCAGAGCTGGACACACTGCCACAGGAGGGCATCGGAGCAGTAAGAGCCCAGACAGAGCCCGCAGCCGCAGCAGATCACCCCCTAAAGACCATAGGAAACACGGAGGTCGCACAGACCGCAAAAATCATCACACACACAGCTGGAATAAGAAAGACAAGAAAGAGGATAGAAACAAAGAGAGGAGTTACAGAAACAGAGACAGGAGGCGTGCAGAGGATGTCCACAAAAGGCAATGAATAAAGCACTTCTGTTTAGTGGAGCATCTTTTCCTGAAATCACTCCCTTTATTGTAAGCACAGAGGTGAATACTCCTTTTTTTATCTGACCAGCCGGGACATCTCACAGAACAGCTGGACTCCTGGTTACCTGGGATGTTAGGATCCAGAAAATGGACAACCTTAACTTTTTTTTATTTCTGTTGAAAAATAAGACTCCATTTTACCTTCCCCTCTATATTGATTAATTACAATTTTAAATAAAATCCAAGGTATGTTTTTAAGTTGATTCCCTTAAACTGCTCACACATCCAGTTCCTACACCAAAGGTCAGGGTCAACACCAAGGACGTGAAAATTATAGGAAAAAAATTGGCGATATATAAGGAAACTGCTGTAAATAACTAATTTAAGCATTTTGGGTTTCCCTCTCCTAATCTCTGGGTGGCATAATCAATATTCTATTACTGCCAATTTTCCCGTAAAACTATTGACTTTTTTTTTTATTATTATTTTTTCAATAGCTACACATCATGAGAAATTATGAAAATTGAAAAAGATGATCTGTGATGATTGATGAAAGCTTTTGAAAGTACATGCACCACATTGTTAGTGGCTATTGATGATGAGCTATTATTTTTTGCCTTACTTAAAAACCTCATCATTTTATGTCAGTTGTATTGCAGCATTTAGTGCATGTTGGAAGTAACAGATGGAACCATCATGGTTGGGTATTAACAAAATCCAGAGGTAGTCAATGGCTCCTGCACCATTTGTGTACTGAGGATGAAGTGTGAAGGACGTCCCAGACCTTCCCGATAATTTCAGGCCTCGTCATCGAGGCAGACTCTTAGCTGGTGAGTGCAGATGTTTAACTGAAGATGTCTAACACCAAGCATCGCCGCCCAACCATGGAGTTTGTCTGGAATGCAATATTTTGTATATTATAGACATTTGTATTCATGCATGGTAACTAAAAGAATTGTCAGATGTTTTAAAATTGAAACATGACTGTTACTTATACAACATAGGCCTACTGTTAATTTTGCAATTATTACTGTAAGTGTTACAGAGCAGACATGAGGACCTGCATCCTTTCTCCGAGTTAACCAATCCAGACTGCTCAGACTGTTTCACCTGCAGTTGAGGAGATTTGAATTCAATTATAATGCCATTACCATTATTCTGCAGTCATAATGTTTACATAAGCCATGCTGCTGTCGCCACTAGGTAAGCACATTTTATTGTGTGTCTAACTTTTTGACATATACATGCCTGCCGACTATCAGAAACACTTGTTTGTCAAAGGAGAAAAAATCTTACCCTGACACTCCTACTGGTGCCCAAGTCTTCAGATAAGTTGTTTAATATCCTTTGACCAATCTCACACACAGTGGTGTATTTCTTGGTGCCTTGGTGGGGTTAACCATATTGGAAAACAGATGAACATTTGCTCAGGGCCCATTCACATTTGGCTTTAGTCCATGTGTTAAAGCTTGCACTTTTTATTGCTCCATAGTCAGAGCGTTTTACAAGCGTGGCAACTGTCAGTCTGTGTGGCCACCATTACACATCGGCCTATTATAGTAAAGTTAAGCTGTATTACTCCTCGCTGAAGCCATTACGCAAAAAGTTCAGTCTGTAAAGTCGGTTTAAATGCGTTTAACGCTCCTCATGCCCCATAAATCACGTTGCCTCTCTCCACTGCGGAGGGGCAATAGCCTCAGTTAACTGTTTCCTTCCTTTTTAAAACAATGATCAAATATAAACACCATTAAGCCATAGTCCAGGGGGTGATTTGTATAGAATTGGTTTACTTGAACTTTATTGCATCTCTGAGTGCCCCATTAAGTTACCATGGAAAGTGCCGTAATTGCTTTTGAAGAACTCAGTGCAAATAGTATAGATACACACTATCAAGGTAAAAGCCCGGTCGTACGGTACAGTTACCTGGAGAATATTATCCTGTATTATAGCAGAGGCTCAAAATGTTGCATCCAGGGGCGGATGAGCTCGCCGGCTGGCTGGGTTGTGGGTGGGTGGGTGGGGGGAAGGGGGGGGGGGGGGTGTTCTGTGCGCATGCCGGTTAATTGAGTTTTGTTGCTCTCTCCAACCTAATTGGTTTTACCAGAAGAGCTGTTGTTTAATGGGCCGAACAGATACCAGCTAGATGCTAATGGCCGGCAAACATGGCGAGAGAGCAGCGGCTGGAGGAGCCCGCAGCTCCAGAGACTGTGGGGCCAAACAGGCTAAATGGTGTTAAATGACGCATTTACAGACGTGTAATGGGAACATTTTTAAAGTCAGAAAGGTGAAAAAAGGAGGGCAAGGTTGTGGAGATGGACAACTGAGTTTCCAAGACAACTGTCTTGCCCATGCAGTTCTCTTATCTTGCAGGTCAACCAATGTTTGCGCTCATCCGTATCGATTTATCGTCCGCACACTGCGGATGATAACACATACATCCATATAAATTGTCCATTGCTACGTCCTCTGGAGACAATCCTATATAATTCTGCAGGAGGAAGCGCTCTGGACTGAGACGGATTTCTTCATCCGGTTTCTGTGTGCATCAGGGTCCCATGATCCCGTTGCTCCCTGTCTGTAGGTGACTGCCAGGTATCCAGACATCGTGGTATTTACAGAGAGACATCGATTTACATGGCGACAGCCCTTCTGCTCAGTTCACTGAAAAAACCCTCACAGGCCGCATAATATCCTGGAAACTAAGGGGCTATAGGTGTGCTGTTCTAAGCAAACACCCAGGCCAATGGCTTGCACGCTGCGGAGTCACATGGTGACAGGGTGACACACCTGTGAGGAGCCGTAAGGGCCCCGCAGTCGCGCCAGAGGCAGGTGGAGCAGAAGGTCCGGTACATGTGTGCTCAAACTGCCCCACAGCCTCGGGTTCTCGGCAGCCATGAATCGGGAAGACCATTACTACCCCACACAGGTTTTTAAAGACTCCTGTGCCTATCAGAGATTCCAGGGTGAGGACTTCAGCCACAGCCCGCCGCCCTGCCTCTACATGAACAGGCAGGTCCACTCCGTCTACTCACCGCCCTCCATGGGATCCCTCGAGCAGGCCGGCCTCTCTGACATTGTCCCCTCTTACAATCTACCCATTTTACGAGAAGATCCGGGTGTCCCCCAGCTGCACCATCCGCAGGGGCTCCAGCAGCAGACCCTCCAGCCCGCAGCGGGTTATGGAGAAACGGGGGAACAGAACAGATACCCCCTCCCTTTCCCCTGGATGAAAACCACAAAATCCCACTCACATACCTGGAAAGGACAGTGGACAGGTAAACCCTCAAATCACAATGGGAAAAAAAAAATCACTTTTCTTTCTCTTTGATTACATTGTACGTCTTATCAAACAGGGTTTCTCTGTGGTTATTGCACTAACAAGTGAGTTTTTCTGTGGCCTGTAATGACATCATGCACGCACGATATGATCCAGGGTGTTTCAGTTTATCGTCAGTCAATTTGTAAAAGTCCCGGAAGGTCAGCGCTTTCTTTTATCACACGTTATCTTCACAAAAATGTACGATTTGTCCATTCAGAATATTTTTTACACAAATTGTGTTATCTAAAGGCAACAATAACTGGTTACTGTGAAGTATGATAAATCCAAATCCACTTCTCTGGGCTTGGCATCATAGAAAGAAGAAACTGATTTGTGGATTTTTTTATATTAAATTTATCTTAAATTATGTTTATCAGTCATTTACCGAATCACAACACTCCCAAATTAATACTTTTTGCTGAAGAGAAACTAAGTGACTAAGGTTTTTTTTCCCAGTTAAAATGAGTTCAAACAATTCTCCGAGGTTTTTCCTGCAAACATTTCATCGCACAGGTTTGGTTAACTTTTGCACAAAGCTGTTGGGTTCCAAATTAGAGCTAATTATCAATATGTGTATCTTTTAAAACACTTTCATCGTCAATTCAAATTATTTTACTAACAGGCGGCAAGCAATTTCAAGGTGATATTAAAATGAGCTTTCACAGGCTTACCTAAGATGTTATGTAAAACTTTGAAAAGTTTCCAAAACTGGATTATTATATGAGAAAATTCTCTTCCTAATGCATTCATCTGAACCGTCAATAGCTTTTGAGCCACAACATTTTACAATTAAAATCAGTAAAACATTACCTTGACTCAATAAATTTAAATAATTTTAAGTCTGGCTGGGCATATTCAAATTTTTTACTTTTGCGATGAATCAGAATAAAAAGCCATTTGGCCTTAGATTTTTTTCCCGCTTCACATCAATATTGATTACCCTGATCTGAATTGAATATGGGAATTAAATTAGATGATAACGTAATCGTTGAATGTAAGCGAATACATTTATTTTCATGACTGCTTTTGTTTGAATATGTGCCAAGAGTAAAATCTACGACATTAGTAAAATACACAAATCAGAGATTATCGGGCGATGGATTCATACAGTCACCTTTTTCTCCATCATCTGAAAACAATATTTCAGTTCAGCCAAAGGGGGGAAAAAACCCTTGCACCAAGTGTGCTTTATTATGTGTCCTTCGATATTAAACCACATTAATTTCTCAATGTAAACTACTTATATCATGCTGTGACATTTATTTCTAATGTCTAATAAGTGAGATAAATTTTAGATGTATAGGTCACTAGATGCTACTTTTTATGTCCAAAATTAAAGAAAAAAAAACCTACAAACCAAAATCGTAATGTTGTAATTCCCAAAATGTGCCATGCAATCTTTAATCTCACAATAGGAATTAAGATTGAAATGTTTGATTTAAAAATAACAATTTTCATAAGGCTTCTGTGTCCCCATCACTTGTTGCTTTTTTGGTATGTTTTCATGTAATATTAACATTCACTAACATTTTAAGGAATAAATTCTAAGCTTTATCAAAAGACAACTCGCGTAGGTATACCGTGCATTTTCTGTATCAGCCTGCTTGGGAAGAACAAAATAATTTTACTTTTAACTTACTTTTTACTTTTACCAAAACGGATGACATAATATTACATATGTCTGATTTGCAAAGACCCAGGCGCTAAACCTCAGCCTGTCCGTCTGCCTTAGGGCCGTATGTGATGGCGGAGACTGAGGAGAACAAACGCACCCGGACCGCCTACACGCGCGCCCAGCTGCTGGAGCTGGAGAAGGAGTTCCTGTTCAACCGCTACATCTCCAGGCCGCGCCGCGTGGAGCTGGCGCTGACCCTGAGCCTCACCGAGCGCCACATCAAGATCTGGTTCCAGAACCGGCGCATGAAGTGGAAGAAAGAGGAAGACCGGAGGAGAGCGAGGGGGACCGATCCGGACCAGGACTCCTCGATCACCTCCGGAGACCAGGGGGAGACCGTGGGAGGGGTCTCCTCCACAAACGGACCTCACACCGCCACACCGCCTGTTTCCCCGCTGCAGGGCCACTCTCGGTCCGCCTCTGGGTCCCGGGAGCCCGCATAGGCCCGCAGGAGAGACCTGGTTTAGATTATGACCTGAAGTAATACCTTACTGCAGGAAACTTCTTTTTTTCCAGAATAGATGGATCCCTAGTCAGACAGATATCATCCAAAACATGGTCCTTTCTATTTCAGAGGATTTTTTTTAAAGCCTGTTCTTTTCCATACAGGCTGCTAACAGGAGACAGCAGCCTCTCTCAAACCTACAGCTGACAGCCAGGACCTCCGGAAGCCCCCTGTTTTGGATATGACCGGGCATCATCCTTCGCCATGCATGCTTTGAGATTATTTTTTCTTCCTGTGGCACCATACAGCATCCTTAACCATTATTAACCCCCCCAAGGATTTCTTTGCACAAATCTTTCCAAGACCTTACACCTCAAACACGTAACAGGGCCTTTAGTTCACCATCAAGTTTACGAATGTAAATATGCATAATATGACTGTCAGGAAATGTATTTGGAATATTGTCAGTGTTCACATTTGTATATAAGCCGACGTGTAAATTGCAAAAACTAACCACTGGTCCATATATTTTATTATTTGAGAAAACATTACGATGGATGACTGGCACCGTTAATATATCCGGAATGAAGCGAATATCCCATCATGTGCAGGTGACGAGGTGGTGGACTCCAACTGACGCCCGGACTTCGGTTATCACGCGTCATAACTTGTTCGTGAGCACGAGACTCTGCAGGCGCAGGCGGCAGATCTTCTTCACCTCCTCGATGCCGCGCGCCCTCTCCACCGCGCGCTCGTTCTGGCAGCGTGCGGACAGCTGCAGTAAGATGTTGGCCTTGTCGTTCATCCGGGCGCAGATGACGAACGGGAACCCGAACCGGCCTTTGTACTCCTCGTTGAGCCGGGCCATTCGGGAGGCTTCCGCCGTCTCCAGCGAGTCCATTCCGGCTCCTGCTTGCTCTTCGCGAGACTCCTGGGTTAAGGTGCCTGTTTGGAGATCCCTGCCCGCCAGATCCGGGTGACACCTGAGGATCCCCTCTTTACCTAAACACGATCACCCAGCTGTATCAATATAAAGTCAGTGCTGTTGTTCACAGACTAGATAAAGTTTGTTGAAAGAAACAACCTAAAACCTAAAGGTCGGTCCAAAGTGGAGTGTGGGTGCCCATTACCCCTCACCTCAGCGGCAGATACTCCTAAAAGGACATCACATAGCATTGAAAGCATATTGCATAATATTCGTAATGGCGTCTCACCTGATTCCGACAGAGAATCGATGAACTCGCTCATCGCAGTCTCCAGAGCAGCCAAGCTGTCAAAAGGCCGCTTCGACCACACAGCAGCTGCTATGATGGGACATTTCTCTATCACGTTACCAAAAATATTCACAAAGTCCTCGCAGGGAAGTGCGTTAACCGCGGTGATGTCCATGGCTGTGTGGGTGTTTGGTGTTTGAAACGTTGACCTTCGGACAAAAGGTACTGGGGGACACACTGCACAAGTGGCCCAAAGCTCGCCTGTGGTTAATAATTCATTTGTCAGACTAAACGCTACTCACATATAGGTAGAACGGTTTATTTAATAATTTGCAAGAAAACGAAAAGCGGTGATACAAATTTAGATACATGTTTTCTTCCAAAAAGCGGTACCTCTCATCTCTGGCGTCGCCTAGCGCGTAAAGACAGCAACTGGATTTAATCCCTTTTTCAATTTCACAGATTAACAGCGGTTTGTAACCTGAGAGTGCTGACCCCACTGAGATAGTGTACCTAAAACAATGCTGACAAAACACACATCTTTGCTCTTTTATTGTGAAATAGCGGATAGTTAATTCTCTACAATAACATAGAAACTATTCAAATAAATCAATGAAAATAACTGTCACATATTGATGTCACCCAAACATATACATTCCTCTCAAGGTGTCACAAGCCAAGAAGTCCAAGTTTATGTGAACATTGACCTACATTAAAATCGCCAGTTTTCTAGGTTTACAACTTGTAATGTGTAAAATGCATTTTATTGCAGGTATAATGCTTAAACTTATTGCATATATATATATATATATATATATATATATATATAAAGCTGGCTTTAAAAATGTAAAATTTCCAAAATAGCTGCCAATGCAAGAACAAGAACACAACAAAATACATGCTATTATAATGTCTAACTATGTTGTAAGGCTATTGCCATCTCATAATAACAGAATATGTAACAATTTAAACTACAGTTCAGTGGCTAAATCAGCCACTGAACTGTACAGTCCTTTGCTGATAGGCGATACAACTCTTAACTTGCATCTTTTTATGACACTTGTTTTTGGTTTCTAGCTGCACAAGAGCAATATCAAAATCCAAAATCTTGTATTTACTTCCATAAGATATTATAATAATGATTTTTGCATAATGATGCATAGTAAAATATATTTTCTTTTAATTAGAACTTTATGTGAAATTATTTTGAAGCCAACCATTTTCTTTTTCTATTAGTCTAAAAATGCTTACATAAAAAAAAATACATAAGTGCATTTCTATATAAGTTGTGATAGCCATTATGTGAAAAAATGCATCAACAGTTTACACATGCAGATAAAATTGTTTGAACTTCAACAGGCTTGAAGGGGCAGGCGATCACTGGCTGTTAGATGGTTTTGCAGATTTCTTCTCAGCTTCTGTAGAATCACAGTTTCCTGCTTTGCTTTCCTCAGTTACGTGGGTCTGACAGTAGTCATTGGCCAGCTGTGTCTTGTTCTCTTCTTGTTTTGCCAAGGCAGATATGTCCAGAATGGCTGCTGCATTCTGATATTTCTGGTCAAGCATGTTGTGGTACAGCTGAGGATGGTTATGAAAAGAAACACTTTTTTTTTTTTACAAATTTAGTTATAAACCAGATACCTGTGCAGCTTAAGAGTAATCCTCTGAAAAAAATGTTTGAATGGATTGTAGACCTTGTTATGCAGGTTTACCTTTTCCTCTCTGTCTGTCAGCTGGTCACACATAAAGGACACAAGTTTGGAGAAAGAAGGGCGATTGCAAGCATCAAGGTCCCAGCACTTGCACATAATCTCATACCTAAAGACAAGCAAAAAGAAGATTTATACATAGAGTATCTTAATGTCTATGAAGATATTCAGTTATCCATCATATCCAAGTCAAGGGTGGTTAAACTACTGTATTTGCTTGGTCTAGAAGTTTCTTACACAGACTCAGTAGCATAGTAGGGACAGTCCATCTTGAATCCTCTCTCAATCATCGAGTAGAACGTGTGATCCACCCTCATCCCAGGATAGGGAGTGACACCTGTAAGTAAAAGGACATTTCATTTTGAGTGTTGTAGAGGACTGGCTTTTAATATACTGCTCACTGTGACTATTTGTTTGGGAAAGGTACCAAGTGAGAAGATCTCCCAGAGCAGAATGCCATAAGCCCAGACGTCACTTTTCATTGTGTACATCCCTTGAAAGATGCTCTCTGGTGCCATCCACTTCACTGGTAAACGCACCTACAGTAAGACAAGGCCGTGTCACCTCGATTGTATGTAATTGATGCAAGGCAGACATGATTTGGCAACAAAGACTGATGTAAAACATGGGCCAGTGTTATCTAACGTACATTTCCTCTCACAACGTAGTTGCAGTCGTTGTCGATGTCACGAGCTAGCCCGAAGTCACCAATTTTCACAAGTCTGCCCTTTGTCACTAACACGTTTCGAGCTGCCAGGTCTCTGTGGATACACTGCACAGATGCCAGTTTAGTTACTTCTATCACACATAATAAAAAATGACCAAATCCATAACCGAGCTTGGACAATTGAACTAGAACATCTTGTGTTCTTTGCTTTGACATGAATTTGAACTTTGTTCCCAAGGTATGACAGTCTGTAACAAGAGTTTTAGATTTACGTTTTAAAATGCCTATAAAAACTTGCTAAAACAGACCAGCAGTTAGAAAGATAATAATTGAAGCTCATTTTTAGAAATGTCATAATATTTATCTACAAAATATCATTGTGTTTGGTTGTTGGTAAAATAAAACATTTTTCTTTCTCTGTATCAAATCGTGTATTTCATTTTAAGCGTTGTGTCTGTGGGTTGCAATTTACAATAATTTTATTATGACTTCTACTGTTACTGGTATCTACTGATACTTTTAAGGTTAACATTGACTTAACATTGAAATCAAACTAAATTTACTTGAGCAAATCAATGCAAATCCAAATATTTCAGGCCCAAACTGTCATTAAATATAATTTTTTTCTGATTATAATTAAAAAGAATAAAAATTTCATATCAAGTAATACAATAAAAAAAAAAAAAAAAAAAAAAAAACCTGTGCAAAGCCGCAATATAGTTTCATATTTTCTGTTCATGTGATGTATTAAATAATTAACTTATTGACTAATCTTTACATTTCTCTTGACACAACCAAAACATGATAACTGAAAATTAACTTTTGTTTTTCTGTAACGAGTGTGGGGTTGACAGTCCCCGTAATGGGTCCCATTTGTTTCTTACATTCTTGGAGGAGAGAAACTCCATGCCCTTGGCCACTTGGAAGGCGAAGCTCAGCAGGTCATCAAAGGTCAGGGCTTGAAGGTCGTCATCAGGTTCATCTTGGTTTTCGTCAATCTCTGAGTTTGAAAATGAAAACAGATGAGTTCAGATGTCATTTTTTTTTTATCAATAACCTCATACTGATATTTTGGTTCATCTCCCGTCATTAGGTGATATTTCCCGACCTTCATATAGCTCCATGTCTCCAGAGTTGAAGGTGAGGAGAGCGATGTCATCCTGCCCCCTGGTGGTAGCAGCATGCATTGGTACATAATTGTCCACTGTTGCGTGATTCCCACTGAAAAAAACAACACCATGAAGTAAGCAATCATTTTACAAACATATCTTCTCCTATCGATGTAGAACCTACATCCACTATTATTCCTCTTTTTGTTTATTTGCCCATGTGTCCCCACCTAGAGGTTTTCCTGGGCTGCAGGTTGTGGTAGAGGCTGCTGAAACGGTCCTTGATGAAAGCATCAGTCACAGATTTATGATAGCGCTCACTGTTGTTCTTCAGGTAGTTCAACAGGTCTCCATTACCGCAGTACTGAAAAATCAGGTAGATGGGTCCTATATGGAGAAAACCCACAATAATCCAGTCAGATTTTGTGTGCCACATTTTTTTGATCATTCAAAATCATGGTATCTGAGTAAACACACCTAGTTACTTAGTATAAAATGAGATGCGTGTAAAGAAATTTGTTGTGCATGTGTGTAATTCATCCATATTTCAAAATGTACCTGAGTTTGTGCATGCCCCAAGCAGGTTAACAATGTTGGTGTGGTGACCAATGTGTGTCAGCATCTTCAGCTCTGACATTAGTGCCTCCTTCTCCACTGCCTGGTGTTTCTCTGCAGGATCAAGCACAACATCAGCCACTGAAATAAACCCGATTACTCTGCATTTCACTCATTGACCTGGCATATGAGACACTGACCTTTAAGCATCTTGACGGCTACTTGTTGAGAGACTCCAGGCATGTTGATGCCATAGGCTGTAGCCTGGCGGACTGTGCCAAAAGCCCCAGAGCCAAGTTCTTTTCCTACATACAAAATATAACAAAAACAACAAAATCATTTTACATTGTTTTTTTTTTTTCCACACTGATATTGCTCTAGAGTGTTACTGTAGTGCTACATTGTAATGAAAGTAGTAATCATAGAGGTCTGGCCTGAGTTCATAAACCCTGTATAAGCACTGATGCACAAGAATGAAGATATATTCCTCACCTCACAAGGTGTGATTTACAGTAATACTAGTAGGTTTAACTAATAATATTTTTATGCTTTTACAGCATTAAATATAAATGCAGGGCTGCTATTTGCAATGGGGTATTGTTACATTTTTTACTGTTATTTAGTAAAAGGATTGCGTATTTCTTCCACCACTGTTTTGTACTGTGTCTTATGCTTGATGTAAGTCATACCCAGTTCCAGATTTTCCCTGGGAAACTCCCATTTCATATCATATTCAAAGTCCTTGAAGTTGATGTAGATGTAATCGTTGTCATTGGGTCCAACCATCTGGATCATCTGAAGCTGGGGCTGATACTGCGGCTTCTATTGGAAACAAAATGGTTTGCAGTGATGTCTTTCCATGTTTGTCCCTGCATGTATTTTTCTGTGTTGATGTTTAACTGTACCTTCTTTTTGACAAAGTACATGAACACCACAGTGACCAAAATAAGCGCCAGAAGGAGGAGCAAACTGCCGACTTTCAACATTATCGTGCTGTTGTCATTAGTACGTTGAGTGCCTGAAATAGTAACGTATGAAGAACAGTTTTAAGGATGACAATGTAATTAAAAACTATTTTGTTTAGTAACTTTATGATATTTAAAAGATTTCACTACCTATGGAGGCACTGGGGAAAAGTGGGTAGTTTATTAAGTTTGAGCACCAGAAGCCTATTGCATTTTTAAGGCAAAACTTTAAAGGCTGCCCATGTGCCTGTCTCCTAAGTGAGCTCTTGATTGTTTTATTACAGGATGCATCAGTGTCTCTTTGAAAGGAGTCTGGTATCTCTTTCCAGGAAGAATCTGTTTCACAACTGCAATGAAACAAAGAGCAAGGTCTTAAAAAAATCTGAAAGAGTGTACATTAGAGAGAACTCTGAACTGAGCATGTGTAACAGAAATCATACCTGTCATTAGAACAAAATACCCAGAAAAAGCTTGCAGGCACAAGAGTTGTAGTCGCAAGGGTGAGGGAATTATCAGTGTTGTTTACCCCAAAAAGGAACTTTGGTTGGTCTGAAACAAATTCAGAGGATTCATGAGCTTTGTTCCATTGAGAATATGACTGATGGGATAAACAGTAAAATAATTATGCACAAATTATTATAGTAAATAAATACCACACAAACAAACCTCTCTTACCAACAACACACACTGATATGGTCTTTGATTTTTCTTGTCCTCCAGCCACCAAGTGTAACGTATAATCTCCTGATTTGAGTTGACCACATAGCTTAACAGTTCTGAGGAAAGAGCACCAAAGGCAATAGCTTGATTTGACACCATCCAGAACCAATCACCTCATATCATATGGTAATATTTGCTAACATTGACTATCTACTATTACTCATGAAAAAGACTTGTGACTTGTGTTTTGTGCTTTCTTAAGTCCCAACAGCCTTTTGAAACATGTTCATTTACAAAGCGAAGTGAAACATCATTGACTTCATTACCTGTGTTTGGTTACCCAGTTTTCCCTGACGCATTTAGTCATAGTTTTGTCAGGAGCCCTCCAGAGACAGCTCTGGAGCAGAGGATGGTAGGAAAGATCAGCTTGCAAACAGGAGCTGGATGCATTCTGAGCTGATACTATTTTGGTCTTATTCAAGTGGACATTGAGAAAACCTTCAGCTGAGACAACACAAGAATACAATCGATATAAATGAACGAGAACAAGACTGATTCAAACTTATTCATTGAGAATGTTAAAATTATGACACATACAAAGAAAAAATTAAATGAGAACTACTGACCTTGGACATGAACATAAACAGACTTGTGCTTTTCCTGCCACTTGCCAGTATATGTACCACTGTCCTCCACATTAACTTCCTTGATAAACAGGTACGTCATCTGGCTTCCCCAATGTGAGTCAGTTATAATGCACATCTATTGGGAACACAAAGAGTGATAATTTAATGATTAATTTGTGTTTTATATTTAAGTCTAAGAATCCATGAAATACTGTGAGATTTGTTTTTCAAGACAACCCTAACTGGAATGAATTCACATTCACAAATTCATTATGTCTTTAAAAAAAAAAAAAGTTACCTTTTTCATTTCAGAATTACATAAAAAATTTCCTTGGCCCAGTTGTTGTCCATCTTTCTCCCAAAATGGCCTCGCCCTATAGTTTTTCACTCGTACACGAAGCAGAAGCGGTTGACCAGGGCTCACAGTCACATTTGAAACCTCACCTTTCAAAAACTCATTACTTGCTAGATCTAAAATACACAGTTAAACATGGAGTCACAACACTGCTTTTTGTATGATCTTTTCAGGTCACTGAAATCCAAAGTTGAAAAAATTTGCTTACTTTTGCAATAATTTATTTATATGTGTATAAATATTTCATAATATATTTTTAATTAATTGATTTAAATGTTTATTTACCATAATCATACAGTTGGGAGCACTCTTGTTCTGCATCGATAGTGGCACAGCACATCATTCCTGAAAGAGCATATTCAGCGCTTGACGTTGTCATCTTCGTCCATCCACTTTCTACTATGACAGGCGTCACTTTCCCATCTCTGTTCAAAATGAGGCTAATGATCAGAATTATCCTGAATTTTGTGAAATAATGTATAGTTTTTTGTTGTAGTTAATGTCAATACACTACATTATTGCTAGTGGAAGCACACTCTTAAATATGCACAGAAATGTAATGGATAACATCTTACCTAGACCATTTAATTGTAGGCTTTATGCAACCCTTGGATGTGCATGCGAATAATGGGGACTGCATTTCAAAATTTAGTCCCTCCATTGTTAGCTGTGGTTTTGTGGGACGACCTAGAAAAATATTCACTGAAATTATGAATATTGTTTCATTGCCAGTGGTTTATCAGCATCACGCATAAACAGAACAGAAATACTGACTGCTATTGTCAAGAAGTGATAAGCCATCCAGTGTTTTTTTACTCACCATTTTCTACACGTAAAGACACATTCCATAAGGACGTGGTCCCATTGTCAGCTTTGCAACTCAATGTGTACTCCCCAGAATCTGTCTCAGAAAGCGGTGGCATGGCTGTCAAGTCACTGCTGTTTCTAATGAGGTGTGTAAAAAAGCCATGCTTTTAGTAAAAATTCTCCCCAAAAAGGAAACATAAATACACACAACATTCACTTACAGTGCAAATAATGTGTCATTCCCTCTGATCCACTGACAGACATGGTATCCATCAAGACCCGCCAGGGAGATAATGAGTTGCTTACCAGGACACATCACCATGCTTATACTACCAGAAGCATTCAGGTAATCAGCTAGCATGAAACAGGCTGTCTGAAAGAAAAAAAAAAATCTGCAATGATACTGTTCACTGATAAAAGCTGTCCATGACAAAAAAAGAAATAACACAGAAGTAACCTCTGTGACATTTGAGCCATTTCTCTTTCTGAAGTTTTACAACCTCTTGTTGCTCTGCAGTTTTGGTTTTGTGTTGAAATGTGAATTGTAGACAAAAAATGTGCCATGTGTTTTACTTAAGCAAGGAGACAGTAGCATTTGATGCCACACAAGCCAACAACATATGCTTGGCAATAGACTTGAGACAGCTACATTAAACTAGCTTGGCAATTTCCAAAACTCCATTCAAATTCACTGTATTTCCAACTAGGATTTGAGTTAGGGCTACCAATGCACCTGCACTTTGGTTCTTGTTGCATCTGCATCCACTGGAGTTTAAGAAAAAATAACGATAACATTTCAGAAAAAAAAATCATCTAGGAAAAAAAAAAAACCCCAACAAACACAAAACAAAACAAAAACCCAACACATCAATCATTGGTATAATTAATCTAAACTGTTCATTTAAAACATATCACCAATCGTGGCTGTTACCTCATCATTGGGTAAACAGGGCTGACTGCAAGTGAGCCCAGAGCAGAAAACCAAAACAGCACACAGCAGCAGAAGAGCTGAAACACAATTCACTTTATGTCAAATGTTTGTATGTTCTCCCTAAATAGCCCAAAGCTATTAAAAAATATAATAATAAAACATAGCAATGCAAATATGAAAACAAGCCTAACGTAAAAGAAAGCTCTAGAGACACCAACAACACTTCCATGTCTTCACACTACCTCAATTAATTAGTTACAAACTATACAGTAGATGTAGCATATTTTTATAGGTCTACTTGACATGATTAATTGTGTCAATAATTAATTATTAACTAATGTCGACATTTATTGAATCTAATGAAGTCCAGCCTTTTATTTTATTTTTTACAGTGACACATACAGCTCTATGGTTTAGGTGTTTTATGTCTGTTCAGATATGACTCACCTGCAGTCAGGCTTCCCTGCCTCCACATTATCGCTCTCTTTTTTGTCACTGTCACATAGGACAACAAACCACATGGCCAGCCTGCAAAACTTTGATGTGCAAACTGTGATTACTTACCTTTTAAACATAGGAAGTGATTACGCTGTACGTGACGCCTGGGTAGAAAACGTAGAGCTGTAAAGCTGCTGCCACGCCTTTTGGGTTAAGTTGCATGCATACCCTGCAAATTAGGTGGTGCCTGCGTGGGAAAGAGCAGAGAACAGCAACAGTGCATTAATAGCAACTAATCCCGAGATTATTCAGAAATAAGTGTTGCTTTAAATCCTTATAGTCTGTCTGTCATTAACAACCTGATTAACAACCTGATGTGTAAAATTGTGTCAGACGGTTCCCTGAGAATTGACTTCACTTACTTAACGTCCTAAATGTATTAAAATTTACCTTTTTTTACTTTTAGAGTTTTTTTCATTATTTTATTTATTTTATTCTAATGTTCAACTCTCATGTATCTCTTTAAAGCTTTACACAGGACTTTATTTTATGCAACATCAAAACATATTGTTTCAGTTGCAACAATGTTATAACTTAACTGGAAATATAAAAATATAAAACTGTCGGACAATTGAAAACGTGCACCGAGGAGCATCGCTCTTCCAACCTCGACTCGAAAGGCATCTCCTCCCTCAGCCTTCATGATCTGTGTGCTTTCTCCATCTCCGGGTGCTGCAGGCTGAACTTGCAGCTGGCACCTCCAGTAGGTAAACTCAGCCAAACACTGTACCCACAATGCAAAGCTATGCTAACTGGTCGCTAGCAGAGCAGCCACACTGCGAGCAAACAACAACAACAGGCTACTTTGCATGGCAGCTGCATGGATAACGACAACAACGAGGACCGGGATTTCACGCATGCAATTATATTTTCTTAAACCAAAGCGTACCCTAGCCTTATAATGTGAGTACTGTAGCGTTTTAAGCGTTCCTCACCAGCCGAAGTGATATTAATCCTCTCCTCAAGTGGAAACTGTTTGCAGGCTAGCTGGCTAGCTCGCTAGCTATCTGCGTCCCTCTATGTGCGAGCGTCTTCCGGCAGCAGCGGCGGCGGCGGCAGCAGCGGTGCCATGAACAGTGGACTCCCAGCTTCAGCCGCTCCGCTCGGGGGTGCCGGGATACCCAATGTCAAGGTGAAGTTCTGCCGATACTACGCGAAAGACAAGACGTGTTTTTATGGAGACGAGTGTCAGTTCCTGCATGAGGATCCGTCCATTACAAGCCTACCGCTGCACGGCGGCGGTGGCGGCGGCAGCCCCGTCCCGTTGTCCATGGCCGGGGGTGGCGGGACGCCAGCGGGGTATTCCCTCGGCGGTTCTGCGGCGGCCTGCCCGGGTAGCGGCGGGACCGGTGTGTCCAAGAAGAGCGAGACATTGGGTCCTGCAGGCACGTCTCTGGAGGGGCAGCTGTTAACCAGTAAGTAACAATTATACACAAGACAAGGCCCCACATGGTGAAACTGAGGGTGACTTTACTTTTGGGCCTTGCGGGGCTTTGTTAAAATTTAGCTCGAGGATTCACAGAGGCCTTTTCCCCCCAAAACAACGTGGGTTACATTTCCCTGCCAAACATGATGCTACACCGTCTGGCTGCAGCTAGCTAGCTCGCACTGCACTCCTTAGCTGTGCCGTGAACGGCTTTGTGTGAAGGTGGTGTTAGTGAAACTTGACAACAACATGTAACATTAGCCATGCTGTTGCAGCTCTCACGGAGGAGGCCTGGTGTTTTTATATGACAGCTGTGAGTGGACAGAAATCCGCGATCCAGTAACGTTAGCTAGAGTAGCTATTAGCCAGCTAGTGTTTGCTAAACTAGAGTTGAACTGGCCGCTTTAACTAACTTTAAATGCGTTTGGCTTTGCCCTCAGTGAGTGATTTTCAGTTTGAGTAACGGTGCCGGTAGTTTTTTTCCAGTTAAGTATATTTTTTTGTTTTGAGCATTGTTTCTCTCTAGATGCAAGTTTAATGTTTGCTAACATTAGCGTAGCCACGCTAGCTGTTAACGGGACATTTTAATTACTGTGTTTTCCCAACGTAAACAAAACGGCAAGTAAGTAACATTCACATGCAGCTCTGGACTTAAAGGATACTTGTTCAACTTAACGCGGGACCTTGGAAACAAGTAATTGTCGTTAAAAAAGTTTGTTACTCCTACTTCATCTCCCCCTGTGTGAGGCTGTCGTAGCTCACTTTACAGTTGTAGATCTGTTTACATGCTTCCTAATTAGCTTTGTGATAAATAAAGTAAACACTCAGTAGTGCAGACATGATCCTCAACTCTTTACATTCTGGTCTTAATTCGAGATTCATAATTTTTTTTCTGCTTTAACAGTCTTGGGAGCAAATACTGTTTGTTAAACTTAAATGTTTGTCATCCACAGTCCCAGGGATGGAGGGCGCAACTCTGAGCGATGCCAATCTTACCAACTCTTACTTCAGCAGCAGCTTTATTGGGGTCAATGGGTTTGGAAGCCCAGCAGAGTCTAAATACTCAATGATGCAGGTACCAGAGAGTAGCTGTAAACAAATTGGGGTCTACAAGTTTGCAACCGCTTGAGTGGGAAATTTGTCTCAAACTTTTGGGCCCCACCGTGTATGGCAGGAGTAACACAGGCTGCTTTGAAAATCAATCTTTTGTGCTGACATAGACAAATACAGATACAGACAGATACATAAACTGAGCCACTACATGAGCTACTTCAATATCTTACTATTAGTTAGTTATCATCTGACAAGTCTAAAATGATTTCTTTAGATTGATCATTTACTGATTTAAAAAATAAATGCACATTCAAGTTTGCTCTGTAACACACCTGTTGATGCTGCTGTCTTTAGCGAATGACTACCAGCAGCAGCTCTCCCAGTCTCCTCAACGATGGTGCCAAGAACTTTAGCCACAGCACTCATGGTAAGACTCTTAAATTGCTCTTTGGAGTAGTAGACAGCATTCATGCACTAAACACTGGAAGAACTACAGCTCAAATCCTTACACTCTATGGATATCCACAGATCCAGTGAACTCCCCAGCATCCTCACTCTTCAGTGATTTTGGTGCTCTTAGTATTTCCCAAAGGAGAAAGGTGAGCACACAAACACCCAATCCAGGACATTGACATTTCTATAAAAGGCCTTTAAGGGTCTGTGCTCTCCCCAAGATGTATGTCTGCTTTTTTATAAATTTTTTTTATTTCATTGTATTTAACCAAAATTGAAGATTTCATGAAATTTCCATATGCTTTTTGTGTGCGCCACTAGACTCCAAACCCGGCAGCAAGTGAGTTCATCCCTAAGGGAGCTCCACGTATGGCCACCATGGCACAGTCCTCTGTCCAGGCCTTCCCCTCACCTCTTTTCCCTCATCCTGGTCTCAGCACTTCCACAGCTGCTGCACTGGCCCCAGGTGGGATCTTTTGCGAGATCTACCAATGGAGACACCACCCTGTTATATTTGCTGTGCTCCACTTTTTGGTGATTCGGTTCTGTTTTCCATTTTTAGCTCTAAAAATCCCTGAATTAGGGAATTCCAACTTGTGCACATATTACTGCATCAGGTATGATTAACAGGCAAACTTAAAGATGTTGTTGTAAAGAATTCTGAGATCCCAACAGTTTTAATTTTACTTAAATGTCAGTAAGTAACGTTTATGTGGTGCAGACTTGTATTTGAGGCAGTGGTATATAATGTAACGAAAGGGGTTTATTTGTTAGAGGAGCAGTTCAATCAATTGGAGGTACTTGTCTGTTTTCCAGCAAATTCCAAGCTGCCAGAAAACCAGAAGAGGTGCAGCCCTAAGGCTGTTGTTGACATCCACAAATGGTTCAGATATATCAAAAAAGCAGCAATGAGTAATAATTTGCTTTTGTCTCCAATTTTAGGCATGTCCTTGTCTGCAGGGTCTTCTCCTCTCCACTCCCCAAAAATAACACCGCACACCTCACCCGCCCCTCGTAGGCGCAGTCATACACCAAACCCTGCCAATTACATGGTCCCCACCACCGCATCGGACCAGGGGACTCACATAATTCAAAAAGAGACTGTAGGAGGGACAACTTACTTTTACACAGACAACACCCCAGCACCAATGGCTGGGATGGTATGTGCATCCTATTTCATATGAAATACTTGTCAATCGAAGCTAGTAATACATTATGAAACACTAAACAAACAAAGCAAGATACAATAACTTTTGGTTGTAGACAAGAGTAAAATATGCATTTAAAATATATTAACATGAAATTTGATCTGATGTTATTTTTGAAGCCAGTAATGTTGGGTCTGAAATTTTTGCACAATACAGTGTACGACAGACCCTTTATTCTGGGTGAGATTACAGTTTTGTCCACATTGGTTTGTGTCGCCATATCCATCTAGTTGGGGAGAATAAAATATATCTATGATGCTACTGGTTTTCATTTCTCAATAAATAGGAAGCTGTGCTTTCTGGTTTCATCACAGGTGTTTCCTACGTACCATATCTATCCCCCCACTGCACCCCATGTGGCTTACATGCAACCAAAAGCAAATGCCCCGTCCTTCTTCATGGCTGATGAGCTTCGACAGGTATCACTCACTTGCCCTTTTCCACCAAGCATCCCTCTTGCCCTCATCTCTGGACGTCATGTCTGATGTCATGTCCACTTGTTTCTCCCTCAGGAGTTGATAAACAGACATCTGATAACAATGGCCCAGATAGATCACTCAGAGAACCCAGGTAAATGGTCTATTCTGTCATAACAGGGTTAATATTAATTTGATAACTAACCTGCACATTCATCAGAGCAAAGCAGGTTTGCAATTACAATATTTTTATACTTCAAAAAAGTTTAAGGAGCAAGAGGCCATTTTGGTAACCTATTGTTGGAGGCCTATGAAGGGCTTGAAGTCCTTAATGTTTATGTGTGGCAGCCTGGTGAAATGTGTTAGTCGTACGTGTGGGGCCTTCTCTGAAGCTCTTCTTGGTTTTTATTTGCATCTCCTCGGGCAAGCAATAATGAACTAAAATTGTGGCTTACGAAAGTAAATTAAGCATCAACTTTGAAAACTCATCAAGAAATTCATTATCAAGGGCTGATTTGGTTTCATTCAAATGAGCCATGTCTTAGAACCCACTTAAACTTATTGGATTGGTTGTTTACGTGCATTTATGCAGCGGCATGAATATCGTTATTTTATTTTTTTTGCTTCTGTCTTTGGCAGATGTACCATCTGAGGTGGATAGTTACCACAGTCTTTTCCCCCTCGAGCCCCTCCCTCCACCAAACCGCATGCAGAAGACCAGCAACTTCAGCTACATCACCTCCTGCTACAAGGCTGTCAATAGCAAAGATGACCTGCCTTACTGCCTGAGGAGGATTCATGGTAAGGAATTTTTTCAAGACAAAACTTACGTAGCCACAGTGACAAGATGTGACTCCCAAGTGATTCTATTGACAAAGCCAACTACTTGCCTGAGGTGGTTCCCCACTTCAGAAACATCCCATTCAATTATTTAAGTAAACATTTTGAAAAAACCTCTTACTTTTCAGATCTCCTAAAAGAATATATATATATGAAAATGTAAGAAACTCAATTGTGTGGTATTACAGATTAGTAGTGCAAAGCATGTGCACTGTTAACTCACTTGATTTATTTATTTATATATATAAAAAAAAAAGAAAAACATTAAATGCATATGTTGTCACCTTGCTGTTGCACAATGATGGTATAATGATTCAAACTAATTTTATTTCTTTGTATATTTAAAATGTGTTTAGGCTTCCGCCTTGTTAACACCAAGTGCATGATGCTGGTGGACATGTGGAAAAAGATCCAGCACTCCAATTCTGTAACACTGCGGGAGGTCTTCACCACCAAGGCCTTTGGAGACCACTGTAAGTGTTAATAGCCATTTACAGTTCACTCAGAAAATGATCCGACCTTTTACATTTTGTTAAATGCAGGCTTTTTCAATTTCAAAAACCGCATGTTTCAAAGTTATAAATATCTCATGAGCCTAAGTATTTAAATCCTTTTCCAAAAAACACGTAAAGCTCTGATCTTAACCAAACTGAAAATCTCTTGAGTAGAACATTGGCAAAAACAATGTTTATGGATTGATTGATTGATTGATTTCATTCATTAATTCATTCATACATCTTCAACCACCAATTAACCCAAGCATGCATGTCTCTGGATGGTGGGAAGAAACTGGAGTACACAGAGGAAATCCACACAGGCATGGGGAGAACATGCAAACTCCGCACAGAAAGGCCCCAGGTCTGGGAACCGAACCTGCACCTTGTTATTGTGGGGCAATAGCGCTGAACATTAATCCACCATGCTGCCCATGTATAGATTGATGAGGGGAAAAAAATAAAGATGATTTGAAAATAAAATTGCAACAATCAAGTATCTTTTGACATACACTTTACACTGTATTTGTAACACAACCATGTCTCTTGTCTGACCTCAAAGTCTATGTAAAGTGGATTATTTTTAGCTTGCAAAGTTTGCAGCAGCAATTAAGTATTTTGACACTAAACAGTTTTTGTTCCATGTCTTTGTTTTGGTGACTTGAAGTTCTGACAGTTTTTTATGTATTTTTTTTTTTTTAACTATTGGCCACTTCTTCTTTCCTAGCATTGGTGTTCTCGTATGACTTCCACGCGGGTGCAGAAACCATGTTTAGCAGACACTTCAATGACCCGGCCGCAGACTCGTACTTTACTAAGAGGAAGTGGGGTGAGTTGCCCCCCCCCCTCCCCCACACACACACACACACACACACACACACACACACACACACACACACACACACTGAAACAGACCTAGATCAGGTGCGCACCTTTACCCAACTGCTTCACACATCTGAGTTTGTTTGCCTGTCAGTGAGGTCATTGGTCTAGGTCCTTTGTGTGGTTGTGCTCACAGCCATTGTTTGATGGCTGAGGTTGTGTGCATGACATTGCTCCGTTAAAATAGGGACAGACTGAAATTATTCTCGTGGATTTTTCAATGCATCAACAAAGATTTACAAACATGGCCCTGCACAGACTCCAAGTCTGTGCAGGGCCCTAGTTCGACAGTTGACGTGTGTGTCTGTGCAAGAGAGACATGGGGACTTGGAGGAAATTGTGGCTGAAACTGATCCTATGGCAGGTGCGATATGGCCTGCCTACAATATTGTGCAGGGGAAGCAAAACCATTTAGACCCTTGGATTTATCCAGTCTCTTGTAAACACTATTAACAAACTCGTAATGTATCATTCGTAAGGAAATGCTATTTTCAAATTTCCCTCAGAGAAGTAAACATCTCAGAACTGTGCTGTGGCTTCTGCTGTGCAGTACACACCCTAACACCTTAATGCCTGAACATCATTACTCAACTTCATGTTGATGGCAAAAGTTGCATATGAGATGTATATATGTTTGCAGAGATGGTGAGTATGATTTCTGGAAAGTTTCCATTTCCTGTCAGAGTAATAGAGCTTTTAATCATTTTAACAATATATGGAGATCATATAATAATTAATTAAATCAAGGGAAAGAGTGAAACTATTCTTCATGAGGGAAGTCGATAACAGAATTAAGAAGAATTTATAATTGGAAATTTTTCATGACATTACAATTCTGAGAGACCGTTTGAACTGTTGATAAGATTACCAAGGAAGTCAGTGACAGTTTGAGGTTTAGTAATGTCTAACCCTTCAGGCGGCATTTGTGATAAAGCATGTCTGTTTACAGGACAACATGAGCCTCCCCCTCCACGGCAGCATGCAGGCCTTCTCCCAGAGTCTCTGATCTGGGCCTACATTGTCCAGCTCAGCTCAGCCCTACGCACCATCCACACCGCTGGCCTGGCCTGTCGTGTAATGGACCCCAGCAAGATTCTCATTACTGGCAAGACAAGGTACACACACACACACACACACACACCCCTATCGCAGCAGAAAGTTTACTTATGGGCATGTTAACGGTGGTTATTATACACAGCCTCATTCACACAACCTGTGAATTTATTTCCAGCTCAGAATGTGCAGATGAGGCTGTTGACTATAAATTGAAAGAGGAAGAGCATTTTCAGTGGTGGCTTCCTTTTTCCTGTAACCATGTTATTGAGTACACAAAGTAATGAAATGATGATTTTCTTTGCAGGTTACGAGTAAATTGTGTTGGGGTATTTGATGTCTTAACATTTGACAACAGTCAGACCAATCATCTTGCCCTAATGCCACAGTACCAGGTACTTTCCATGATCTTTCCTGCTTCTGGTCAGTCACACTTAAAAACACATCACAGCACAAGCAATTAAAAAAAGCCATATCTCATGAACTCTCAACTTAAGATTGTCTAAAGTTGTTTTTGAAATTGGAAGTAAGTAACATTAACAGGAATTTCTTTGATGTGTTTTCTCATTTAGCAAGCAGACCTAGTGTCACTGGGCAAGGTGGTGCTGGCATTGGCATGTAACTCCCTGGCTGGCATTCAAAGGGAGAACCTGCAAAAGGCCATGGAGCTGGTGTCTATCAATTACTCTTCAGACCTCAAGAACCTCATTCTGTAAGAAATTGTATTCATATGGTGTAAACTAGCTGCTTTCTTCAACTTTCTTTGGCCACAAGAGGTAGTTTGCATGGTGGTTCTGATTTCCCCAGGCTATAACGTGACCACAAATTGTTCATTGACACTCGATCACAACCTGAGTCTGTGAAGAATAAAATTTCAAACCAAGGTTTTACAAACATCTGAAGTGAAATGCCCTTGTACCATAGTATTCAGCCTCCATATATAAACAAGAAAAATCTGTATTAGTGTCATTATTAGTATCTTTAAACAAACGTTGAACTTCTTTTGCTAAATTGCTAAAATCACAAAAAAAAAAAAAAAAAACAACAGAAAAAACTGAGCAACAATAAAAACATATGGGATGGTGATGTTTTGGCCTATATGTAAATGCTGTCTCGTTTTTTTATGGAAGAGACAGAATTGGACTTTTGTAACTCACATGAGGGTAAACTGACTCTTTATGTATGTACAGGTATCTGCTGACTGAACAGTCTCGTCTGCGCAGCGTCAATGATATTATGCCAATGATTGGAGCCAGATTCTACACGCAACTCGATGCATCACAGATGAGGAATGATGTCATTGAAGAGGACCTGGCTAAGGTATAATCAGGGTATTGCTATTATGTGCTCAGAAACTTAAGAAAAAGTCTTGCATGGCAATGAAAAGTACAAGTCTGCTTGAGACATGTTACTCTCTGGCTGATGTTGTCAGGCATCAGTCAGAAATAGGGCATTAGTTTGGTTAGCTAAGAGGGAAGTTGTGTGTGCACACAGGATGTTGTATACTATACTCTATATACTGGCTATGCAGTCTCGGTTTTAATTTAGTTTACCCCATGTACAAGTGTGAATGTGTGAAACAACAAATCCTCATCTTATCTTTTTTTCTTCTTCATACCTTGACTTCCCCCTTACTCCCTGGCTCAGTTCTCATGAACCAAAGTAAATATAGTTTGCTTGTTGTTACCACTATGTGCAAGAGGTGATGAAGAGGTTTCTCGCAGTTTCTCCTTTAATCAGATGTCCAGAAGGTCTCTTACGTGCTTTTGTCAAAGCAACACACAGTTTGAATGAAAAATGTCATTAAAATTAGTTCTGGGAACATGTACAATGAGTAGTAAAACCAAGTTGTCATAAAAACTAGTCATAAAAAGCAGGTTAAAAAATGAAGTGGGGCACTTTCTTGCCCTCTTGATAACCTGCCAGATCTCCTGATACTTGTGATATAGGGGACAGCATAAGACATTCCTGTATATCATACCATCACTTAATGTCATATCTGAATGTATAGCTAAGAAAAAATGCAGTGACAGAATGAGTACTTGAGCTGTGGCATGGATGGGTTTTCATGTAAAATCTTGCAAGGCCTTGTGGTGGTACTATTTCAACACCCTGCAGTCTGTTGACATAGTTTCCAGTTTTTTATACATTATTACTCAACTAGACTTTATTTTCAAATGATAGTACTTTAATAGCTTGCAGAATGAAAAATATATTATTGGTACTAGTGATCTTACCTTGAGGAACTAGGAACTGCTATCACAATAATGGCTAATAATGGGCCAAAGCTGTTTTTGAAAATGGTTTTTCCCATGTTTCATTTATTCAGAGAGGAAAAAGTCAAATGTGAACTGCTAGAAGGAATGCTTTGAGGTCATGTTCCTATATCCACGGTGGAGGAAAAAAAGCTATTCAGTTGGTCTTCAATAATTTTCACTTTGTCCAACAGTGCAGAAAACGTTTGACAGGGTGAGACAGACAGAGTGGAGGAAGAAAAAGGAGAGGCAGGGTAGATTATATCTGCAGAGACGAAAGGTGAGCTACAATTTGATGGGAAAATTTAAGTGACGTCACACTTAGTTTTTCTTGGCTTTCTAGGTGCACATGTTCAGTAGTGCAGCAGCTTGTTCTCTAAACATTTAAACAAATTATCCGATCTAGCTATAAATCTGGGAGTCTGCAATCTGTTGGTTTTGGTGTTTAGTTGATTCTATGTTGGAGTTGGCCTTTTACCTCATTTTTCAGTTTTATTAATGATCAGAGAAGCAGCCACAAAAATAACTGTGTTTACAAAGTCATGCTGTTGTTTTCGTTTTGTAATGTTCCTCCCAGCAGTGGGTCCTTTGCCTTTAAGGAGTAATTCTGATATGCTTCACCTTCATTGTTTTTCCAATAAGTTCCTTCTTTAGATGGATTTATTAATTCATTTGCTTTCAAATGATATTACTTGAATAACTTTTTCTGAATTAAAAATAGATTATTGGTGCTATTGTTCTTACCTTGAGGAACTATTCAGTTTTGGTTTTAGTGAAAACAAATTATTCCCTCTTTTTGACCAAGAGCTCCCCCATCCTGTGCAGCACTTTATTAAAAAAATTATTACATCAGGAATGCTGCTTATACAGCTTTCCTAGACAACTTTGGCCGTATGTGAATGAAATAAATTCCTTATTTTCAGGAGGTGCAAAATGGCCGTCTCTTCCGCCTGTTGGCCAAGCTGGGTACCATCAACGAACGGCCGGAGTAAGTGGAGCGGGTGGAAATACCCATTTATGTGTGATTTGTGTTTCTGTTTTCACTCAATGACCTCGTCTCATGGTAATCAGGTTTCAGAAAGACCCAACGTGGTCAGAGACAGGAGACCGTTACCTGTTGAAGCTCTTCCGGGACCACTTGTTTCATCAGGTGACAGAAGCTGGGATGCCTTGGATTGACCTCAGCCACATCGTCTCCTGCCTCAACAAAGTTAGTGAGCTTCAAGTATTCAACTGATCTATTTTTATTTATATCCACATGACTTCATACACTGCTGTCATCTTCTGCATCTGATTTTCCCTTAAGTTTGCCATCAGTGTGTACCTTTGTTCTGTACTGATTTAATCTTTATCTTCTTCAGCTGGATGCAGGCGTTCCTGAAAAGATCAGCCTGGTGTCCCGGGATGAGAAAAGTGTCCTCGTTGTGACCTACTCCGACCTGAAGCGCTGCTTTGACAGCACCTTCCAGGAGCTGCAGGCTGCAGCCTCTGGCTCTCTGTAGCGCCCTCTTTGGGCCCGGGGTGGGACTGCCCGGACCTGGAGCACACTATTGCACTACAGTGGAGGACCAGGCTTATGGAGACAACATCAGCATGGCGAAGGCAGCAGGGCAGGGCTTCGTGAACCTCAGTCACATACACTGTCCCTGTCCACCAGGATGGCTTTTTCTAAAGTGTATTTTTTTTAGTTTTCCTAAACCCCACAGCTGAAAATTGAAAACAAAAGGAAAAAAAAGGAAACGGACAAATACAGAAGCTGTGACAAACGAGTATGATGACATTTTTTTAGATTTGGGGAACAAAACCAGAAACAAAACATGAGGTTATAACCTTTTTTCCTGCTTTTATTGTTCATTTCTACAGTTGGGGTTTATTTTTCTGAGGAGGATGCACTAAAATTTTAATTTTTTGTTAATTTTTTTTTTTTTTTTTTTTTAATGAATATGTGTGAATGGCCTACAGGGTGTACAGAGAGAGCTACAGCCACACATGGACATAAATACCAGAGCAGACTCAAAACAACCAACCAACAAAACAAGAGATCTAGCTTACTAGGGACTGCATCTCTCTTCTGGCTGGAGATCACACCCCTTCTTTCTGACACACAAGCAGATGGGACACACCACTTGAGGCTTTCGTTTGAGTTGGATGGCATCTGTTTCATGAAATAGGCCAGTCCACCGTTGCCTTGAATGTTGGTCCCCCCTTACTGAGGACAAACCACTTGGGTGAGGAAAGGGTTCTTAAAACTGGAAATATTTACAGATTTCTGACATTTTGGTTCAGGAGATATTAGAATATCAGGCTCATATGGGTGGGCGGCTACCATGGACTGGGATTGTGCTTTTGGGGGGTGGAATATGGTTTCTTTTGGCACAGAGGAAGGGGTGTCTTCTCTTGATGCTGTCTACCAAGTGTTTGTTACACATGCAGCAACCACCTTTGGTTGATGGACGCTATTGTGACATGAACTGCTCAAGGACAGGTCATCCTGTTCGGCTGTCCAGCACATGAGTGTAGCCCATGGGTGGGGCTTCTGTTGAGGTGGAGCCACAGCTGCCTCTTTGTGTAATGTCCTGATTTTGTCCCTCACCTGTCGTCCTGCCCAAATGCCCCCTTTCTTTGAACCTTTCTTCCCCTTCTTTCTTAGTTTGTCCCAAACTTCACTTACCCTCAGGGGACCTGGGCCCTTTCGCATTTGAGAAAAAGTGATGCTTTTTGTGACTTTTCTAGCTGGGTTTTCTCTTTGCTCAGCTGTTGTGCAGGAATGCATGGCGGGAAGTGGGAGGTCAATTCGTTTTTTGCCTCAATTGAACTCTTTATTATTCTGTGGACCAATTCCAGCAGGGGTTTGGGGAAAGGGAAAAGGATGGAGGGTGAAGGAGAATAGGAACAGGGCACCAACAGTTTTTGTTTTAGTTGACTTTTTTAAGATCATGAAATAAAAACGCGATGGAGACAAAGCAGTGGGACTTTCTGTTGCACTCACTCGGATGGCTTGGATTTCTCTCAGGATGAAAAACAGCTGGAGGGGCCCAATGATTGAATGTGTTTGGCTGTCATTGGTCGTACCCTGTCCAGTCAGATCAATGAGCTACAGTGGAGTGGGCGGGATGACTTCAGATGGAGGTTTTAGGAAGCTAACAGCATTGTGGAGATCATGCTGTGAGGGATTTTCATGTTGCCCCTAAGCACAGTCCATGAAACCCTTCATGTGTTGTGAAACAAAATCAACAAAATTCGTTGGTGCGACAAAACCCAACCAAGCTCTGTTGTTGATCTTCTGCCTTTGTATTGTTCTCAGTAGCTATTGAATGTGTACAAACAAATGTGTAGAACATGTGCAAACCGGAGTGTCAGATAAGAGACAATTGGTGCATGGCATAATCAACAGCATCTTGGCTGCAGTTGGTGTAACGTCAACTTTTAATGGATACTTGTGGTCTGTTCTTGGGGGCAACAAAACTGCAGGGAGCTGGCTGTGTTAGATCATGTACTACTTCCTCTGTTTTAGGTAAATGAACAGACAAAAACATATTTGGTGAATGTGGTGCTTTAGAAACCCACCCCAAGATACAAACACACACACTTTCAGATGCACACAAATGCCCCAACGTGGCCAACACAATGTCAGTGCTCATATCACAAACTTCCACATCGTAACAGACAACACGCTCCTGTTACTCGTAGTGATATTGTTCTCCTCCCCCACATCAACACACCTACAATCACCATCTTAGTATGTTTTATGCCCCTCTTGTGTTCATTTTATCAAATTTTGCAATATTTGTGTGTACAGCAGTATTTTAATAAAGAATATCAAAACAGGGCATTGTCTCTTTCTGTAATTATGAATGCCACGAAAATTCAATAACACCTGAATCCTTTTGTGACATGTTTTTGAGGTTTTTCATATAGCTGTTCTTCTACATGTTCTAACCTGCCAATGACTTTGACCTCATTGTTGAAAGTGGAATCAACAGACACCCTAGATGTCACAATCCAGATTGTGGGTTTGGCAAGTCTGTGCCAAGGGGCCAGTATTGGTCATAAGTGGGCATTTCTATTGGCTTTGTCTTCTACAGGGATGCCTCAGTTATTCAGATTTTTTTTCATTAATCTGTCCATTTTTTCTTTCTACAAATACAAAAGCATCAATCTTTAGTATTGAGAAGTGCAACAAGATTGATCAGGTGTTAAATTATTTGCCAATTTGTTTTCTTTTAATAGACATAGTTTCAGCTCTACTGTTTTACAATTCTGTACATTAGAGACCAGGATTTAATGTCAGCAGTATTTTTGTAAATTAATCTATACAGAAAAAGCAAAATATAGTTAGTACAGAAATTAATACAAAGTTAGCATTTTATTTTAATTTTTGATTAACCAGCTAAAATGAACATTTAAATAAAACATCCCTGCAGTTAATCTCATATTCATGAAGATTATGTTCATTTTTGTTTACATTTTTACGGACATTACATCAGTGTCTCATGTCAAATTTGGAAGCGTGTCAGAGTCAAAAACATTTACAATTATAAGCTTCATGAAAGTTTTTTGTTTTTTTTTTAATCTCAGGCCTGTTGTATTTAACTTCTGGTTTTAGGTGTAACTAATAAACAGACAGCTGAGTGGAGTCAGATAACGAAATCAAAATTTAAACAATGGAAAGAGTTAAATGACTCATACATGACACCAATACAGCATTAAAATAAATACAGACTGATACATTCTGTCTAACATATACTATAATCCAGTCGATAACGTTTGTCCAGCATATAGTATTTGTGAAAGAGGAAGTTATTTCATACAGCAGTGTTCCTCCTCACAAAGCTCAGAGCATGAGGTACCAATATAAAAGGTTCTAATCAATGCAGCTTGATAAATACATTCTTCATGATTGCATAGAATACATTTTGTTAGGTAATATGCTACTTAGCTGCTCTTGGAAAGGGATATGTGAAAATGCATTATAATACAGGATCTTTGTTGTAACGCAGCATGTGATTTTGGATTTTGCTTGTAGCTCAAAGAAACTAAACCAGGAAAGGGAAAACATCTGTGACAGATGTTTACCAACAGCTATTGTAATAAGTAACATAAATGGGAAAAAAGCAGCACAGAAGAGTTTTGGAGTGAAAAGGAGGAGCAGGAAAATATATTTACCATGTCACGTTTGTCAAAGAATTAGACTCCAGCAGCTGCTAAAGGGAGGGATAGAGGAAGGCAGCATTGTAGTCCGGAGGAGGGGAGCCGCCTTCATCAGACTCCCAATCACATGGCAGGATGGACGGCTCGTCGTCATGGAGACCTGTTATGTCATTGCACAGGAAGGGCAGCTGGGTGTCCCGGCACCTGAAGATGAAGCTAAAGACAAAAATATCATGAGTGATCTTGTTTTTTATACATCATTTGCTGATACATCAAAACAGCCACTCATCTTTCAACAAAATATTCGCATGGCAAATATTCTTCTTTAGAACATGGGCTTGATTAAAAAGAAATTGTACAAGCAGGCAGTTATCTCTGGATCTTTGCATGCAACTCCTCAAGTTTTGAATATGGTCGTGTGTGCTCTGCAGTGCCGACATGCACAGAGAGGACAGGTGGAAAAGTGAGAAATAAAGGTCACCACCTGCTGAGCTTGCTGGTGTTGGGGCTGTTATTCCAGGTCATATGCTTCAGCTCATCAGATGGTAGGACCATACCGCTGTCACTCTGCTCAGCCTGGAGCAGAAAGGAGCCAGATATCGAAGTATCACTGGGTTTAATCTTTTTTCTTTTTTAAAACCATGTTTTTCCTTCCTTACAAACATTTTTAACTCTTCCCTTGTGTGTGGGTGTGCATGTAAGCAGAAGTGAAGGTGCTCTTACATCAATGTTGTCTGGATCCTCACAGGGCAGTTCCTCAAATGTCTGAAGTGTGGCCATACCTCTCATGTAACTGATGAGATTCAGATTCAAAACACAAGTCACAAATGTCTCTAATTTCTCAATCTGTTTCCTGTTGTTGTGGAATTCAGTTTCACTCTTATCACTTTCATATCTGCACCTGCTATTTTTTATTCTTTTATTGAGTTGTATTTGTAGGGAAAGCTTAACTTATACATAGGCCTACATACTTTTATCACAAGTCAAGTTATGCTTCATGTGCCACATGTTGTACACTAAATCAAATTGTTTTGACTTCTTGTCTACACACCTCAGATTTGTGACGGCAAGTGGGTTGCCTTTCAGCATCTCACTGCGATTTCTGTCTCCAGCCATGAACGATCCCAGAGGAATATAATCCTTCCCATCCTGTTGGGAGGATTGAATAATCTAGACATCTGTTGGAATTTCTTTTGTTTTGCCTTATTCTCTTTTTCAGACAGCAAAAAAATCCCGTACACCGGGGCCTGACCTGTTGGACTCTTGCTTGCAGCAGGTCTCCCAGAGTCTCCACCAGGTGAGTGAAAGTGGGTCGATCTGATGGATTTGCCTCCCAACATGCCAGCATGGTGCTGTAACTATACACACACACACAAAAACATGTATATTGATCCATTGTTAGCCGAACCATTAACAATCCAGGTATGAGTAATACTTGTGATCTTCTATTGGCCCACCTTGTGTACTGTTTATCTTTCTAAATGATCTGTATGTTGTTTAAAAAAAAAAAAAAAAAAACATTTCCACCCACATCTCAGGTGTGCTGTATTCTGGCGCTCGCATCCTTGTTCCCCCTTTCAGTCTGTGGCAGAACTCCTCATCGATGTGAAGACCAGGGTACGGAGAAGCTCCTGTTGGAGAAGCACCAGATTGAATCATAAAATTACATCTGCCAGATTTTTTTTGTTCATCCCCTGTACATTTATTTGTGAAGGAACTTTGTATAGTATTAAACATAAATGTTGCCACCTGATTTATGACACCAGATTTAGCTTAAAGCTAATTCACGTCTACTTGAAATAAAATGGCAGGTGTTTCTAACCCAGAGAGAAGATCTCCCACAGCAGAATCCCGTAGGACCACACGTCACTCTGGGTGGTGAACACCTTGTCAAAAATGGACTCAGGGGACATCCACTTCAGAGGGAGACGGGCCTGTCAACCAATCAGGGCACAGCAACATGGTAACAACAAATTCATGAGGGGAAACATTTCAACAGGTTGGCTGGTTGAAAGATTGAATGGCCAGATCCTTTTGAGGAAAAAAAGGTTACCTCATTGTTTAATTGTTCACAATATAGAAAAGACAAGAAAGTTTCATTAAAACCAAACACACACACACTTTACTGTATCTATTAAGGAAATTAACTGCTTAACTAACCCTAACCCTTAATTTGGCAGAACTAAAACCATTTTTCCCCATTCACTTTTACTTTGACGACTCGTGTACTCACATCTCCCTTACGGACGTAGTCGGGGTCTTTGTAGATATCTCTGGCCAAACCAAAGTCACAGATCTTAACTACTTTATTGTCTGATAGCAGGATGTTCCTGGCTGCCAGATCTCTGTGAATACACTGACAGAGGCACAAAGAGAGCACCGTTATTGAAACATATGTGCGCATGTGTATGTGCACACACACTTGTCAAAAAAAGTGTCGAACCTTGCGGGAGGCCAGATATTCCATTCCACGTGCCACCTGAAAGCTGAAGGAGATGAGATCCTCCAGGAATAAGGGAGTGTGGGATGAAAATTTGGGATCTACTCAAAAAAAAAAAAAAAAAAAAAGATTAGAAACAATGGTGTGAAAAAAAAGTTCACACAAACAGCAAAATATGAACCAAGCACATATCTCACCAAAGCTGGTATCATTCTTATCCTTTAGCTCAACTTCTGGTTTGGTGCTGCCCTGGCTGTCAGAAACACTGCTGACACGCTGCCCTCTATCCTTTTCTTTGGCCAGCTGAGACTGGATGAAATCAATGAATTACTATCAAATATTTTGTTCATGTTTGGAAAACAGGACTTTGAAAAGTCAGGATGGGTCCAAAATGTCCTATGAGATTTGTTATATCATTTACATGCCAGTGTGTTTAATGTCATAAGAGGCAGTCAATACAGTTCTTTGAGGTCACGTTGTCTCATAATATCTAAATTTGTGAAGAAATAAGGTCATCCTGCTGAAGAACAGATAACATCTGCAAAAGCAAAAAGATTGCAAAACTGAGTTCTTGGGAGTATAGCTTTGTAATCATAAGCAGCACAAACAGATTAGATCACCACTCAAGTGCAAGAAGAAGCTGAAATATAATTTAATGATCACGGAGGTTCTGGTTAGCGAGAAACCTGACTATCATTACATCTTTAACTGTAGATAGGGCAAACTTTTCTGAAGATACTGAACTCACCAAGTTGTGCACAAACACCTCTCTCTTGCTCTTCAGGAAGGCAGAGAGATTTCCATAGCGGCAATACTCAACAATGATCATCAGCGGCCCTGCGCACACAGAAAGCAACAACAAGCAATGAACAACAACAAGAATTATGCAAGTGTTGGACACAAACACAAACACTGGCATGCTACGGTTAACCTTAATCTGCACATAAATTAGTTTGGCCATATTAAGTGCACACACCTCCTGGTTTGGTGCAGGCTCCAAGGAGGTTGACAACATTCAGATGGTGACCAATGTAGTTCAGGATCTTCAGTTCAGTCATCAGAGCCTTGTACTCGTTGGCTGTAGCTCCCTCTGGTGGACAAGTGAAGTCAAGCAGAAAGGAAAAAGAAATGGCTAAAACATTCTTGCTCAGAGTTGCAGTTTCTTTCATTAACAGACTGCCGGAAAGCTGATCTGGTACCTTTTAGCATCTTAACAGCCACAGTCCTGCAGCTGCTGGCGCCATCTATTCCAAATGCACACGCTTGTATCACCTTCCCGAAGGCTCCGCGGCCCAGAGGTTTCCCTGGAAGACAAAGAAGTAACGCTGATTGGGAAAAGGGAGGTGTGTTTTTGTGTCTAATTGAGCGACATTATTAATGACTATCATCATCATCCATCACAGATGTGAGATGTAGAGATGAAGAGAACACTTTAGGCACCATCAACAGTCCATCTAACTGAATCCCACCCTGATGATAGTGAGAGCTGATTAGTTCCAGTAAACACAGTTCACATGGCTCCTGTTGGAGTTGATTAGCTCGTCAAAGACAACACAGACACAAAGTCTGATTAATGGAATGAGAGTCACTCCCAATAATAATCTGATAAGACTTATGAGAAAGTCCTCTTATCGGTTAATCAATCCTAAATACCTCCCTTCTCTCCCATTGTTACATTACATTCACAGAAACTGCTGTCCAGTTTTATATCAGAGTTAAAGGCAAGCATGCTTTTTCATTTAAAAGAAAACAAATGTACCTAATTTGAGCCGCTCCCGAGGGAACTCCCATTGGTTGGCATCATATTGTAGTCTCTCACACTGCTCCTCTATTGGCCCATCTCCAGCGTCCAGAATGATTGACAGGTACTCCGGCTTGGTGTTTGAGGTGTTGGCCTTGGTGTTGGAAGGTTAAACTCAGGTTTAAGACAGTAATTGTAAAAACATACAAATGTTTCTTGATCCCTCTCACCTGCTTCAGTTTCCGTATGAAGAGTGTGAGCAAAAGCCAGAAGAGAGTGGCCACCACACAGGTACAGGTGAGAGTGGGAATTTCCAAAAATGAGGATTCTGAGGAACCTGCAAGTAAATAAGCAAAAACAATTAAAGCTTGTTTCATTATTGCACATAATGAGTTGCACAGGTGTAACAATATTGTTCCTTTCACTTCACATAACCAATTCAGATTTATGTTACAAAGTTTTTTTTTTATTTGGAATTTGTATTTATTTAGTTTATTTTAGTAATTTTGTTTGAGGCAAATACTTTGTACTGCAATTAAATGTGCTTTTCTTAAGTTTTCTCCACATTTCCAAATGGGGGCACTGTGTTTTCACTGCAATATCCATCAGCCCCATAAAATCACATCAAAGTTTGGATTTTTTTTATTTTTATTTTTTTTAAAGGGTAGCTGTAGAAATGCCCAGCACAGCGAGTGACGAGTTACTCTGAGATGCAGGCTGGACCCTTCCACAGGAAATAAAAATGGGAAACAGTTTCCTTCCTGACTGATCAGAATACAACTACACACACACACACACACACACACACACACACACACACACACACACACACACACACACACACACACACACACACACACACACACACACACACACACACACACACACACACACACACACACACACACACACACACACACACACCTGACAGCATGAGTGTCCCACTCTGAGATTATGTTCAGACATACTTGGCTAATCAATCATTTTCCATTAATAGAACTTACGTGTCCATGAAAACAACTGTACATCTACTTATAGACCTGAGAACAATTAACATTCAGTCATAGCCATATTTGGAGGAGCCCCAACTTCATGTCTTAGATAACAACAGCCAATCAAAGTCCAGGATGCTTGGAGAAAAAAAAAAAAAACAAGTGCTTTAACACTGCTTACTGTTGACCCATATGTAGGCCGAGCTCTCTGCAGATCCCCTCTCATTGGTGGCCTCACAAGTATAGAGACCCTGATCCTCCACTGTGACTCTGTCAATATGGAGGGTCCCATCCTCTGGCGAAATGACAATACCTTGGAGATGACAAAAAAAAAAAACACCTTAATATTTAACATTATAAATCACATGTTCATGTTTTTGGGTTTCAAAAATTATTTTTTTTTTACCCGATCCTTGTGACAGAGCATGTTCGTCTTTGTACCATGTGATGGTCGGGGGTGGGATGCCTTCAGATGGGCAGCGAAGTGTCACCGAGCTGCTAACATTGACGGTGCAATCTGTCAAATTATGGTGCAGCACTGGAGGCTCCAGAACTGAAGGAAGACCAAACATGCCATAAATTACCATCTTAAAAAAAAAAAAAAAAAAAAAAAAAAACTAAGCCATGTGCTAAAATGCTCTGTTGGTGACTGCGCAATCTGATGACAACGCAACGCAACAATGGATGGTCACAAAAGCAACCTTTTCACATTAAATTTGTCATTTGATCAATTGTTAATATATTTGACACTATGCCTTTAAAGGCATTTTGCTGCTAATATTAACTGTTAATAAGCACAAGTTTGACCTGAAGACTTCCCACTGAGGTATTTCCACATTTACTTGAGCAAAAGCTTCAAACTGCAGAAATCTAAGCTCCCTGCTGACAATCCCAGTACAGTTATTTATGCCACATGAGTGAGTGACCACAGGCGTGGCCTTGGGTTGGACCTGAGTCAGCTGTCAAGGGGACCCAGAAAAAAATTCCACAATAAAATCTCAACAGCGCTGTCTTTCCTCAAGTAGACAATATTAGCCCACAAGTGTACACAACGATTTGTGGTTTATTTTCCCTCTCATACACGATAATTACTCTCTGTTTCTCAGAGACTACAATCAGATCAGATGCACCCTCATTCTCAGGAACACTTAAAAAAAAAAATGTAATTGTTTCTCCCTCTTTTTCTCTCTTTCTTTCTCCTCTAGTTGTCTCTCTTTGGTCACTCTGTCTCTCTAGTAATTCCTTTGTGGGCGTCCCGAGGGAGGAAGTTGTCGTGTTGAGCCCTGATTGTATGGAGAACAGCAGTAAAAGACATGAAGAAAAGTCACTTAAGCAAGGCGACTGATTGTTGTTTCCCCTATCTTCCTCCTGGACAACAATTGATGATTGTCCACAGGGGCTGGTGCCTGACAGTGTCTGATTGGCTGATTGTTCCTCCGGCCTTGTGTAGAGGCCTGTAAATGTGGCATTGTGGGAAGTGCCATTGTGTGCTCTTCCTCCAGACAAGAGCTCATTCCCACGTGAAAGAGGTGCTGAGCTGGAGTGCAAGAGCAAAGGCAGGGTGGGGCCCCAGGAAGTTTAGGGGACCCAATTCCCAAGCAGCAAGACCTCTGTGAGAGAGCATGGGTGTTTGTTTGCATGTATGTGCAACACATGTGCGCAGAATATGTGAAGTGTCTAGAAGTTAAGAAGATGGAAAACAGGAAGCAAATTGTGTGACTATGCATGAGTACACACATTCAAGGCTCAGAAAAAAAAAAATAAAAATTACTCAGTGCCCCAAGACAATAAATATCATTAATCTGTAGGATTTCTGAGAGCTCCCCTGAATCATTCAGCATGTTTTAGTTCTGTTCTTGTGTACAGAAATTTGTATGGAGAAAAAAGTGCATAAAGATGTGAAATAATGAGCTGCTGACTGCGTTATTGGAAAAATATAAATAGCCCAGAAACTATTGCTGGGAAATATTTATGCTGGCTTGGATTCCCTTAGACAGGAAAATAAAAACAGCTTTATCTAAGTTGTTTTAATTAAAAATAGGTCAAAATATAAATAGGAAAAAAAAAACTAAACAAAGATAACTCAGATGTAATTTAAATGTAATGCAATTGAAATTCAAACCATCATTGAGGCAGGCAGTGTGCAGACAAGAGGCTCAAAAAAAGCTTGTAAACAAACCGATTTAATGATCCAGCAATTACAAAAAAACAAATCCATGTAAGAGAAAAACATTTCTTTTAAAATGGGGAATATTAGGTGGCAATACTAAAATTTTGATTACTCACTTGTGACCACCACCTGTGTGTCCAGATGTACTTCCTGTCCGGTGATGAGGTGGCGGGCGGAGCACCTGTAGGCTCCAGAGTCAGCAATGGTAAGGTTGCTTAGCAACAGGAGCAGAAAGTTGGAGAAGTCCCCTGACGTGAGCTGCTGGCCAGTCGGCACAGAGCTGCGAGGCTGGACATCCTCTGTGTCGCTCACTCGTTGCCATGACAGAGCTGTGAACAGGTACTTATTGGCTACACAGGTGAGCTGGAGGTTCCCGCCCTCTCTTGGCTCCTCCTTCTGCCTCACACTGAAGCCTCCTGGGACGTCTGAGGGGAAACAGAAGAAGTGAAGAGATGGATTGTTAGGAAGAAGAGGTTGAGAGCGGGAGCGGGAACAGTACATAAACTTTCAGCAATCTCCTCTGTGATGAATAAGCCTTCTCAGTTTCTCAGCCTGCCTGCTGCCTGAAACATACACCTGAAGACCTGATTCCACCAAACCTCATTTTTTGTAACCTTTGATGACAATGTTGAATGGCTATTGTGGGTAAAAGCAGCTAGTGGAATACAGTGAAAAGGCTTTTTATTTACTTTAGCCATTTGAAACTTCCCGTGGAAACGACTCGAGAGTTTCCTGATGGCAGATAGTGTTTATCTTTCCCGAACACCCCAAGGCCTCCCGAAATAAAGCGGACCTGCCAGTCCAAGGAAGTGCACTGCACGGGGAAGTGGAACGATAAGAGCCCCAGTTTCCTGTTTCGCTATTACTCACACAACAGAAGCTCAGCACAACCCTGTGCATAGACACAAACACACTCATGCACAGGTTTACAAAATGTACCAGACAAACAGCCTTAACCTGTAACCCCTCATTAAAGGCCTGCAAGACACAGTGTGTACCAAGTATTTAACCTACATTAACATGTTTGTTGAAACACCTATATCATGAGACTTTTGGTTCTCCTGATGGGTGACACAGCCATGTGGACTGTATGTCCAGAAATCCTGATTATACTGTATTAAAAACATCCAGTCTAGTTCTTACTGTTTCTCACTTTTCCCCCAAAAAACGAATGATAGTAACTGTCATAGTAAAGATTTCAAACCAGACCCAATAAAGTGATTTTCTGAAGTAGAACGCTGCATTTAGTCAATATAAAACAAACAATACAATGTGAGACGGCTCAGCTGCTGTGCTGTCATTGGAGGTCCAGTCTGGACCCCAGTAGGATCTGTAGCGTGTTTATTCTCTAACACAGTGCCTCCTGTCTTCGTTTAAGGGAAACACAGTATTATGGACTTGGTTTATTAAAAAAAAAAACCTTCCCTGTTCCTTCTGTGTGTTCTTCTTACCTTGGAGTCCAAATCTTCTTCTTCTTTAGCTTTAGTCTGTGTTACCTTCCTCTACCTGGCACATACAGTCATTTAATGGAAAACAATAATCTACCACCTAACTGTCATTTTTACACTTCCCATTGAAAATACATTATAATCTGTTTGCCTTTAGACGATGGAAGCACTGTTGTTTTCGCATAATTGCACACAACGCAAGAAAATGCAGCAAGACTGAGCAAAGTCAGAGATAATAGTTATTGTGTTTGTGTGTTGTTGGAGGGAATGTGTTTCAGGGTGACTTTAATCAAACTGAAATAAAAGATCCTCACCATCAGAAGTTTCAGGGGGAAAAAATTTGGATAATTTTACTTAATTTAATGAGATATTTTAGATCAACACACAAATCCTGTTTATTTCATGATTCATTCACCATCTACTGATTCGTTTTTTCTTCAAGATCATTCTACAGAATTAGACAAAATTGAGAAATGTTTGAATTCTGAGACCGATGAATAAGTAACCAGGAGTGGCAAAATCATTAAAAATATGTTGCTGAGGAACATAAAACAGAAACTAGTTATTTTAAGAAAGACTTTACTGAGCAAAAGGGAGGAGAGGAAGGGAGGCTATGGGACCTGGGATTTTTTATTCTGACTAATTTGTCATCAAGATTAAAAAATAGAATAAAATAAAAAATCTCAAGGGGAGTGACAGAGAGAAAAGAGGAAAGAAAAAGGAGTGATACATGTGAGGATTTGACCCATTTTGTGTGTGATCACCTGTAATGTAGAAGTGGATGTCTAGCTGGTCTGAGCCTGCAGAGTTGGAGGCAATGCAGCGATACACTCCAGACACAAAGGCCTCTGCCACAGTCAGGACCCCCACCGTCTATGGAGAGCACAAACATCCGCGTGAGCAATCTGATTCTTAGCACACAAAGAGCAACACACACAGATGCACGCGCACGTGCACACACAAACACATAGATTCATCAGGCTCATTACCTCTGCCACTGATGGCAGGAATCATATTTTCCATTGGCCCACTCAGCAGACAATAGGGGTCTCTGAGCCAGACCTCTTGCCCACTTCCAACACAGTGGGCAGCTCCACAAGCAAACTGATAAGCATTAATTTAAGTTTATGTCTGTGAGAGAGAGAGTGTGTGTTTGGAGCGGAGGAGGGCAGTTCAGAAGAAAAGGAAGAGCAGAAAGTGACATCTTGTGAATGAAACTGTTCTAAGAGAAAATGTTTTCTCTTACAATAATGGAAACTATGCAGTGGACCTTCCCTGAGGTTTTAGAAAAGAGACTTTGTTCAGTTTCTCTTAAAGAATCTGCAGATTACTGCTAATAAAACATTTTTTCATGGCACACTCCAGTTATTGGACCTTTGCGTGCTGTTGCTAACTAATTGCAGTTTCTCTGTTGGTCACAGTGTGGATGCCACCTACCTTATTCTTCCCCTGCAGCACTTCCTGTCTGTGTGTAATACTCAGGATGTGGTTGTATGTGGACGTAGCGGGAAGAGCCTCTGTCACAGGGCGCCATAGAGAGGAGGACATTGGACACACACACCTTGAGTGAGGAGGCGGAGAGGGACAGGGACTCAGCTGTGTTGACTCAAGTAATTTTACACTGCTTCCAGGTGTGTGTGTGTGTGTGTGTGTGTGTGAGCGTGTTTTTCACAGCTGTGCACGGCAGGAGGAAGAGCAGAACACCAGGGAATCGTTGCTGCTTGATGTTATCTCCATTGTCACTCACATAAGTATCATCATCACAAAACCATTTTTATCAATAGCATCACGTCCTCCTTCCCTGTGCAGCAGGTTGACAATAGTGGATCTTTGGAGTGCTATGTAATGCTGGATTGTTCAGTTACGGAGGATGCAGAGGTGTATTGTCATCCTGTGGATCTGCTTCCTTCCATTCTTAACAAATCATCCCACATTTCCAAGACTCCAGATCCTGTCGCTGTCAATGACTTTCACAAGTCTAAATCAATATAGATACTAGATCATTGGAGCTGTGGGAATGAAGCTTCAACAAGCTGCAGTGTGGTTTATCGGAAGATTAAAAACTGAAAATGCACACGAGCTGGGGTGGGTCAGACCTTATCAATGCTTGATTAGGAGAAAAATGAATGCATAGATGAATGTGTATAGTAACTTTTCCCTGCTTTTATCAGGTATAAGAGAACTGAAATATTCAATTATATTTGAACTAATCTGGATTTGAATTTGCCTTTCCTGTTTTTGTCCCATGTAACAGAGAGGTAGCATCATCTGCAGGAAAGAACCACTAAGAAACAGAAGTGCAAAGTGCAACATGTGATGAGTGCAGTAGAAATAAATTGTTTTGGTAAAAAAAAAATCTGGGATAGTGACTCTATGTTTAAAACTATTTCAAAATATTTTCAGGATGCATTTCTCTGAGAGGTTTGACAACTTTTGGTTAGTTTGATCTGGAATTGTTCCCTATATAGTCTGGATGTGAAAAAAAAACTCTGAAATCAAGTGTCACAAGTCCCTCAGTTTTGTATCTTAAAGAGATATCTTGAATGAATCCTGGTTATTTCACGATTCACTCAATATTTTATCTAAATGTTTTTTTTCTTAAAGATCATTCTACAAAACTCTGCATAATAGAGAAATGGTTGAATTCTGAGAACTAAGAATGAGTAAATAGGAGTGGCAAAAATGATAAAAATTATGAGAGAACATGGAACTGAAACTAATTATTTTAAGAAAGACTTTACTGAGCAAAAGGGAGGAGAGGATGGGAGGCTATAGGACATGGGATTTTTCATTCTGACTGTAATTTGTCATTTCCCAAATGTCAACAAAAGAGCGACAGAGAGAGAAGAGGAAGGAAAAATACAAATATTCATATAATCATGTAATTTTGGTTAATTTGATCTGGAATCGTTCCCAAGATAGTCTGGATGTGAAAAAAAGCTCTGAAATCAGTATGAATGTCACAAATTTTAACAAAGAAATTGTGCAAGAAAAGTCTCTCAGTTTCCCTAAACTTTTCTCCTGACTGCTGCTGCAGAAGCTAATAATGAACACTGATACGTTTTGTCAGCTTTCATGCCGTCATTTTTAGTTACTAACTGCCAGGAAACATTGATTGAGTTTTTCTTGGAGGTCTTGGAGACGGGAACTCGCTGACTGGATCCAAACCTGGAACACTGCAATTTCATGCCACAGGCTTTAAACCACTTAATCACCAGCGCTTCTATCAGAAACTTTTAACAGATAAATAAATAATAGCTAATTTAGTCAGTAAGTCATGGAAAATTTTTTCACTGATAGTGAAATACCAACATTATTATTGTTATTCCACATCCATCTATACGTTATGTTAAGAAGAAGAGAATGCAGCTTCAATATTTTGACATTTAGCATTTTAGTTATGGTAAACTATTATTTCCAGCGTTCACTGAAAATGCCTGTTTATGCATCACTGCTCCACTCCACTGGCTCTCTGTCTGCGTCCTTGCCACCATCATTTTGTGCCTGTCCTGAGCACCTCCCTGAGGTTGATTCCTTGATTGCCCTTCCTTTTGGTGTCTAGATAATGTGCAGCCCACCCTGTGCTTGATATTTTGAGCCTGACGCACATGCACACACCTAAGTTGCACAAACATGAAGGTGCACCCCTACACACATCCATCACACAAGTTACATCAGCTAGCACTCCCATTCTTTCCAGGAAAAGCTCTCATTCAGAGTGACACCTGAACACACAAAGATGATTAGTTACATGGATGTGTGGACATGAATGTGGTTAGACACAGAAAAGACACACATAGAAACGCCACAGTCACTCCACAGTCACATTTACACAGCAGCTGTCCAGAAATATGAATGAATTTCTCTAAGTAGGTGTATCAGAGTGTGTGTGTGGTGTGCAGCGGCGGGGGGGGGGGGGGGGGGGGGGGCATCTCCTGTCTTATCTTCCTGTCCTCTCTCACTGCCTAAAATACTCTTGTATACTGTCCCTGTCCTTTCCTGTCTCAACCCCAAAATAACCAGGGCTCTATGAACCAATACACAAATATAAGCAAAGTTTAATGCAAAAACACAAACAACTGATACAACACTTCAGTACATCTTAACAAATTCATACAAAGTTGGCAAATATTGTCATTCATCATATGTAAGTTAGTTGTATAAAATTATTAAATATTAGATTCATATATTACTCATAGAACATCTGTATACAAGGAATGAATCACATTGGGAGACACCCGTAGAATGTGACACGCACACACACGCACGCACGCACGCACGAACGCACACACACATGGATTTTACTAAGAGCATTCATTCTTTTTAAATGGTTTGTAGTATCACACACACTTCTAGATTTTAATTAAATGTCAATACAAAAACAAAAGGGCTGTTATACTGACATCAATTTACACACAAACAGAAGACATTTTGACATGGGATGACACTGGACGACACAGGTGAAATATTATGACAGAGGGCAGTCATAGTCTCTGGACTGTGGAGACTTCCTACATGGTAGGCATCTGCTGACCTTCAGTCTTTTATTAGAGAACTGTTGGCATCCCATAGTGAATAACACAAAGCTTGTCCTCTCTCTTGTTTTGCCCGTCCATGGTGAGCACATTTGACCTTCTACTGGTGGCTAAAAATCAGAACAGAAACTCACAGCTTTTGTGGATGAATCAGATCAGGGCTTGAGACAGGCACAGTTCATGCACCCAATATAGTACCACTCTAGGACACAAAAAACAAGCAAAGCAGCTCCAGAAATGTGGCTGGTGGGCGGATGGAATTGCACTTCTTCTGGCTCAAAATGTCTGTGAATTATAAAAAAGCATAAAGAACTACAGGATGGCTTGGTGTAAAGGGGGGATTGAACTGAAGGAGAAATGAAGGAAATAAATAAATAATCAGTAAGGCAGGTGTCCTTATATCCTTAGTGATGGTGCGGCTTATTTTCCTCCTTGTTTGCTGGGTCTCCTGGTCTTCACTGCTCAGCAGTGTTCCAAGTCCCTTGCTTTGCTTTCCAAACCAGTTTAAGAAGTTAGGGGTCATCACTTAGGGTCTCTGGTTATGTCACTGAGGGCTCTGGCTGCTGTGCAGAAGTACTGATGAGTGTGCTCGGGGGGTGGGCTCTAGGTAGGAGGTGACAGGGAGTTGTTCTTCTGTAAAGGTGCAGGATGCTGGGTTGGGGTGGAGGGCAGAGCTGGTGAGGGAGGGGTAGGAGAGGTATGTGTGGGGGGCAGCAGAGTTGGGGGAAGGGGAGGGGTGGGGGTCTCTCAAGAATAGATCAAGCTCTTGAGGAAGCGAACTGTGCCACGTTTGAAGACGAAGGGACAATCACGCTGCTGGGAAGCGTCTCGCATTGGAGAGGAAGCCAAACAACGAGAGGAAAAGCGCTCTGGTTTTCGCACAGGAAGCTCAGTGCGCCTCCTGCCCGGGCCAGATAAGAGCGCTGTGTTTCCCAGGGCCAAACTGAGGAGTGGGCCCAGGACCCAGGCATGAGGCCCCCCATCAGCCTGGCCCAGCCTGGTCCACTGTCCCTGGGCCTCCTCCAGCGCGGCGTCAGGCTGGGGGTGCAGCCGGGCTGCAAAGAACAAGGGCCTAGTGAGGATCCACCCAAAAACTGGTCTAAAGAAAACACACTGAAGAACCAGAACCAGAACCAGAACAGAGCTTCACAGAGGGCCATAAATCCGCAAGGGAAATACTTTACCCTTATTTATATTTGTAAACATTTACTAAATTCTTTAACACACACTATAATGTAGTCATACAAATCTGAAAGGACAGTTCTGAGTGCTTTTAATATAGTTTATATATCAATAGTTATAATTTCGCCATTTTCATATCATTACAACAGTGTTTTACAGTTTTGTCATTAATTATTTGGCTACACCAGAATCTGTTTAAAGTGTTAACATCATATCTGCAGGATGAATGGTGTGTATCGCCATGGGCCAGCTAATAAAGAACATGCTCGTGTATATTAGCTTGAATAAGTCTGGCAGAGATGGACAGATGAAACCATGGTGGAGGCTAATTGGCACGGCGCCATGTGAGGGTGCCGGGGTTAAGGGTCAAGTACACTGATGATGTCAGTGTGTCTCAGCGGGGGAATAGAGTATGGGCGGCTGCTGAGGCTGCTCTCAGGTAACACTTAACCTCTCTGACTTGGTCATGAGCAACACAATAAGTGTATGACCTCCAAGAAAAACTCAATCAATGTTTCTGCCAAGTGCCTGATTGAGCGCGTGTCTGAGTGTATGTGAGTTGACTACACAACTCTCTACATCACTGGGTTGGGCCATTTCTCATGAGAACTTTATGTATAGTGTGTGTGTCAGATATAAGAAAAAGCATCACAGGATGCAGTGTCGCAATCACAATAATAAACAGGCCTCTCACCCGCGTCCTGGACAGGAAATTCATTAAATCATACCGTTTGATTTGGAAACCAACAAATCGTGACTGAGAGCACGGAACTTGTTTCTATTGAAGTGTGTTATTTTCTCTGTCCTTTCAAGTCTGAGATACACTGTGTACTGTGTCAGTGAGTGTAGCGCACATGCACACACACACACACGCACGCGCACACACACTACACATTTGTATGCGCTTAAACAAACATATGGACAAGGACACATGGACAGTAAGAGAACAAATATATGGGGAATGAGCCGCACAAGCAAACATACAAACACAGACATGATGAAACACACAAACTGTGGGCACACACACACACACACACACACACACACACAGACACACATACACATTTTCACACATTTCCACACATGAAAGGCCCCCAAAGGCATCTGTTCTGGTTACAAGAAGGAAACGCTGTCTGAACACATGCTGAAGTAGACAAAACATGTCTCGTTTTTTTAAAATCACACACAGTCGCACTCACACTCAACAATCACTAAATAACATAAAACAAACTTTTTTTTTTTTACATGTTTGCTGCAGATATTGTATAGTGTTATTTCTAACTTTGCTGTTCAAATAAATAAAACCTTTTTATAATAAATAAAATAAAAAATCATTTTCTTCAAATCAATATATCATGTCGCATTCAAATACTCACATTATGCTTTTCTCACTTCAATTTCATTTACCAAAATTTAAAGAGTCACATTTTTGGTGTATCAAATCAGTCACAAATAAGGCACACCAAATTGGGCGCAACACTATATTTGTATGGAGATGTGTTTGTGACGCATTAGGTGCACTTTGAGGGACAAAACCTCCATTTTACTGATTGCTTTCTGAAAACACAAGAGAATACAGCCCTGGGCTATTTTGGAAGATCTGAAGATATCTACAGTACTTCCTCGTGAAAGTAACTTACTATAAACGTAGCTGGTAATAGTCAAGGTGCAAGATATCTGATTTTTGATGATGCACTGGCTATCTTTTCTGGCTGGGCTACTTACAGGCCTTTGGACGGGCAGGGATGCCACAGCCACTGGATGTGTGGAGGGGGGACTCCATGGGACGTGCAGTGCAGAGCTTGTCTGCTCCCCTGTGTCACGGAGCCCGGATCCTGCAGCGAAACTGCTCTTTCTCCTATCTGGGGACTCACTGTCCAGCAAACAGCCCACACAAACACAAGAGCAAAGTTTAATGACTGACTTCGGTGAGGGGTGACAATTAGAAGGCGGCTTTTATGTTTATGTCATGTTTTCTCACCGTTGACAACAAGTGTGAGCGTGAGATTATGGTAGAGCCCATATTCCTGGATTCGCACTAGGACAGTGTACTTCCCAGCATCCTCCTCTACAACGTCCTTGATCACCAGGGAATGCCCGTCCAGGCGGTATCGGGAGCATTGCTCTGCTGCTACCATGCCATCCTTTAACCTGACAGAAAAAAAAGACTTCTGAGCAAAGTTTTGTAAAGTGCAGGGCCAATTTTAAGACCAGAATCTATGTGATCAAAGCTTTACAGTATCAATAACATTAATGGCTAAATATGATAAACAAAGCATGGCTGCTTGAATAAACATCATCGTGCCAGAGATTGAAGCAGATTTACTTAACTGTTAACAAAGGGAGGCAAAAAACACCAGAGGAAACTCTACATTCAAACAATGTGATGAGGTGTGAACATGGGTTTAGAACTGAGGGCACAGCGTTCAATGTTTATCTTACCAGATGACTTCAGGAGCGGGGAATGCTCTTAATTTGGGAGAGATTCTGTAAGATTTCTGTCCTGCTTGAGTTTCCATCACAAATCCCTGTCTGGGCCTCAGATGGATAAATGGACGGTCTAAAATTGGAGAAACCAAAGTTTGATGATTGCTAGGGCATTCTCTAATTCAGTCTTTATATATATATATATATATATCATATATTGAAAATTAGAACAAAACTTGCTTTACCTAAGAAAATGTGAAAGGATAATCTGTGCATTTGACTGAACGATTGACCCGTCTGAAGGGTTTACTCACCGTATACAGAAACATTGACTCTCTGTTGCTTGGTTTTTTCACCGCTGGTTACTCGACATGTGTAGAGGCCTCGGTCTGATCGCTGCAGCTTTGGGATGGTCAGGATACTGTAGAACACCATGTGCATTCTGTGTTTCACAAGCCTCTTGGACATGAAGCCAGCGTTGGTATTCTGATGGGGGGGGGGACAAAAAAAAAAAAAAAAACAGAGAATTAATAGTTCACCTGATAGTCATTGAACTTCTAAGAAGAGGAGTTGGAACTTACATCAATGTAACTTTTATATTAGAATAGGGTAGATTATACCTTAAACCATGGTATGTTAAAGAATAAAGGTTTTTTCCCTTGCTAAAACGTTAAAAATTCTCTGTGGTCTCTCACATCTAGTCAGATTGTCCACAAAGTGAGGAGTATTTTTCTTAAATCATCCCCTCTCACATCGGAGCTTTAATTAATGATGTTAAGAAATAAAGTCGTCCAATGACTGCTGGTGAATCCAGCATCCCATCCAATGACCAGCCAATTTTAAAATAAGCAACCTTCACTCTAAGGCATCGAAGTAGCTCAGTTAGACTTTTATAGAAGAATCGTTAACATTGAAACATGGATTAACAATGTGTCCTGATGATGATGATAACGAGAAGAACAACGTCAGTATCTCATTTCTCTAACAAATTCACTGACTCCTGCTCAGTCTCTGCATTTCTGGTCTCCAGACTTTAAAGCAGGGCTGACCTTTCCAGGGTAGTCCCAGGTGATGTTGACTCTGGTGTTCAACTCCCCAGTGGCAGTGCAGTTCAAGACCAGTCGTTTTCCCTTCAGAGCCTGCACAGGTCCACTGCTGTTCAGATACACATTCGTGATGTTACTCACTGGGTGGAGAGAGAAAGAATGGAATATAAAGAGGTCAGAGAAGCTGTGAATTCTGAACTGAATTACTGAAACATGCCTAAAGGTGAAGTGTGGGCTGACCTGGTCTGTATACAAAGTATTTATGTGACTTGTGTGTGACGCCATCAGTGACGGTCTGGCAGAAGAACAGGCCAATGTAGAAGAAGGTGGGCGTTCGTATGGTGAAGCCCTTACTGCTGTTCCAGATGATATTCCTCTGGTCAGGACTCAGGCTGTAGTTGGGGAACTGTGGGAGGAGAAGGAACAACATTCCTGATAGATTTCACCATAACATAAGCATTCATCTGGGAAGCAGTCTAGTTAAGGAAGCTATTGAATTGCATTATGGAAATTGTAGGATCTGGTGTTTTGGGAGTTTGAAAGCTAAATTCTTCAGATCTTCCTCTCCTGACCCTGTATTTTATTGAATCATAAGTGTTCATAAATCGAATATGTAAATATACTGAGTCCAGTAGCTAGTAATATATGCATTTTGGATTTTTTTTATTTTTATTTTAATTTTTGGTTACAACAATTTCTAAATCCAAATCAGGTTACAAGCTCTTATAGACAAGCCCAAGTCAAGGCTTACATTTTCCTGAAAAAAAAAAGTCACATGCAACTTTTAAGGCTGTACTTTTACTGCATTAGTCAATGCATTCAGATGGCTTTTAATGCAATATCTGTCTTATTCCTCCGACTCAAATCCTGTTCCAAGTGTACAGTTCTAATTACATCTGCTGAGTTTTAAACTGGAGTTTGAAAAGCATTGTGCAGTGGAGGAAGGGAATAAATGGAAATACAGGATATTTTAAAATAAGGTCGGATGAACTGTTTTGTGCAGATTTATCTGAACTCAGATTCCCCCTCAGTATAATCCTGGATGGGGCTTGTGTGTGCTTTAATGACCGGATCCATTCCAGGATCAAAGGTTCAAGGAAGATAGTAGTAAGTCCTTTTTGGGCCCACTGCTAATTTTTGATTACATGAAAAACTTCCTGAAGGAAATTCCAAGTGATGCTGACTATAATCTCACAGGCTTGGTTTTATAATCTTGTTTCTTGGCTACCTTGACATGGACACTGTGTTGTTGTTTTCTTGGAAGCAGCCTCAAGGAAACTACAGTGACACAGTGTAAGCCTCCCACCCACTCTCAAGGGAGCAGGTAGACCTCCTGCAAACCCCCACCCCTCTCTCTCCTACCTCCTCCCAAACTAAGTGAAGCCTAAACGGAGCACCCTTATTGCCCTCAGTGCCCTCACTGCCCTTCTCACACTCATCTTCTCGCCCTACGGCAAGAAAAAGGTGGAGGCGGTTGAGCAACAGAGCAGGAGCAAATGAGTCAAGGTAGTCAGGATATGAGGAACGTGACTCCAGTCGATGTACATCCTGTTACCACAGGATATAGACATTCGGACTGGAACCCCGGGCCGACCCCATCATCCCGGACCTCCGGGACCCGCTGGTCACTTTCACAGCCAGAAGGAGAGAGAACCTTGTGGGTATTGTTCCCGCTGAGAAGGGTCACGTTAAAGATCCAAGCAAAGTGCTAAATCCTTTCAGGAAAAAAACACTCCAGAAGTTGTGACAGTGAGTGGATTCCTGGTTCTGACCGGCCAGCACAGGTTACAGGGGAAAGAGGAGATGAGGAAAGAGGAGGAAAACTATTTTTAGTTTGTAGTTCCAGGCATTTGTAAAGAGATGGAAGTGAGACAAAAGCATGTGTGTTGATGTCCAACTGTATCTGTTTCAGGATCAGATTTAGAGTTTGGAGAACCGGTAGGACATGACGTTCACTGGTTCTTTGGCTTTCATCCTAATTATGTTTTTGCACTTCCGTGATTTCACTAAGGCAGCACAGCAGCATAGTGGTTAGCGCTGTCAGCCCACAATAAGAAGGTCGTGGGTTCAGTTCCTGGCCTGAGGCCTTTCTGTTTGGAGTTTGCATGTTCTCCCTGTGCCTGTGTGAGTTTCCTCCAGGTACTCCAGTTCCCTCCCACCGTCCAAAGACATCGGGTTTGGGTTAATTGGTGACTATAAATTGTCCATAGGTCTGAGTGTGAGTGGTCTGTCTCTTTGTGTTGGCCCTGTGATGGACTGGTGACCTGTCCAGGGGGACCCCACCCTCACCCAATGTGAGCTGTGACTGACAACATGGAAACTGATAAGCGGGTGAAGATGAATGAATGAAAAAATGAACGATTTCACAAAATTTGTCCACGTGCCAGCCATCTTAGCCATCTGAAGACTTAAATGGATGGAATGACATGGAATTTGGCACAAATATGCCCCCTCACAATAAATTGGAATAACATTGATGAGCCACCATTTTTCTATTAGGCACCACAATCAAGTGAAAATTAAATGTATTCAGTTCTTTGGTCTGTAACATCTCCAAAACCAATGACGTTCCCATCACATTTGTGGTTTAAATAAATACATCACAACTGGATTGTCTAGTTCAGAGTCTTTTGCGTGTAAAACATTAATGCTATTGTAGCTGAACTACAATAAGCATTTTAGAGTGACGCACACGCCCTCACATTATGATTGAAGAGAAAAGACTGTACTTTGATCTGTCAGGGGCCAGCAGTAGCTACTCCTGTTTCCTCCACCAGGCGCACCAGCTGTTTAAAGCATCATTTAGAGGAAGCTGGCAGCCAAGAGTTTTACTACAAGAGGTAGAGGTTGAGATGTAGGAAGTGCCCCTGGCTCTGGGCCAGTGGGGCACTCCAAATCCAATGTCCTGTCTCCAGTGGTGATGGTGGTTCCCATAAAAAAGAGTCCATAGAGAGTTATCTTTGACTGGTAGGTCATCATGAAGCGTATAGACACACACAATCTCTTTTAACGTATGAACTCGTGTACCGATCTGCAGAGCTGCTGTACACTGATCAGACACAAATACACACACTCATCCAGATGCACAGAATCGCCATCTGCACTCAAAATGCCCCTCATTGCACTTAGTAACTCTGCCCACTCTCCTCCTCACTCAGCACTCAAGCGCCGACATATCCGCACACACTTTCACACATATCCGCAGACAGACATAAACAAATGGACACACACGCCACAGTGTAATGGCTGCCAAGATAAGAACAATGTGGCAAATGATCTGGACAGGGAGAAACAGAGCATTGTGAATGTATGTGAGCCCCCGTGGAAATAACTGGGAGAAGTGATGATGTGCTGAGGATTAGTGTGGTGTGATGTGAGCGTGTACATACACCTACTGTGTGCAAACACACAAATCCAACATAAACAGACATAAATTAGCACCACATCACTTTTTTCTCGGGACTGACCTTGATCAGCTTGGTGGTCACATTGGGGTTTGTGACCCGGCAGGGGATGACGAGGGGCTGCTTCTCCTTCAGATACAACACATCTGGGCTCATACGTGGACGTTCCACAAATGGCTGCTGGCTATCTGAAACCCAAACACTGCGGTCAGGGACACATATGGTAAACATAACAGTAAGGTAAAAAGAATTCATGAAAGAGATTGTATTTACACACAAATATCATACAGAGGAAAACATTCTTATTCTTTATGTTATTTTCCATGTGTGGGTTTGAGGAGTGTAGTGTATTTTACTTGTGGCCTGTTTTTAACCACCGTGAAGGAAAAAAATCTGAAGATTGTTTAACTATTAATCACCTATTAGTTAGTTTCTCAGAGCCCAAGGTGAAGTCTTTCAGTGTATTGTTTTATGCAATAGTCAATCTTGAATTGAAAAAAGATATTGAATAAACACATAAAAGAGAGACAGGTAGCAAATCAATAGATACATAAAATAAAGCAGAAATATTTTTTTTATAAAAATTTGTAAAAGAAAAAAAAAAAGGAAAATAAAAATAAAAATCTAAGCCTGTTTCCATTTTGGTGAGGGGGGGGGCGGGGGGTGGGTGTGGTCATCATTGCCAAAAGTTTTCCGAGAAAGTATTGAGAAGGGAGTGCTTCACCGAGTTCAAGCAGCGAAATGATTCTCTTTCATTCTCCTTTTTGCTAAATTTGTAATTTGTACACCCCAGTGTAAAACAAATCTCCTTCTGCTGATTGTTTTGAACAGATGAAACTGACTGAAGAGAACATTTTTATTCTCAACTCAGGATTTTATAGGCAAACTCAATCCTAAACAGCTAAAGTGAGGGGGAAAAGAGCTACTCCACTGACCCAGTGAGAAAATACATTATTATTATTATTATTGGTGGTGGTGGTGTTGTTATTATTACTACTTTTTCTGTGAACTGACCCTTTAATTTCAGGCACACACAAAAAGGAAAGAAAACAATCACCTGCTTCTATGCACAAACACACAAACAAACATACACACTTCCATTATCAATCTCAAAAACAAACAAAAACAAGCAGACACACACTCCTAAACATACACTGTCCTCCACACCCATTCATTGAATACCCATTCAGCAAATGACTGCCTGTAGTCAACAATAAACACACAGATTGTTTAGAAGCAATCAAACGGCCTCTCTGTACGCTCTCCTCCCAACTCCACTACTGTAATAGATCTGTGCCATTCAAAGGTGTGGGTGTTGCTCACTGTATTGTTTGTTACTATAGGGGGTTATTCAAGGAAAGCAAATCTCAGAACATTTGAACAAAAGTACCCCAAGGACTAGCAGACTGAGGGCTTCCTTCTCTTGCTTTGATTCCTAATAGAGGAGCAAGGGAGGGAGGCAACGTCTGAGCAGAGCTGCAGGCCAAGTCTGACGCTTAATGGACATGGTGACCTGAGCGATTGATGGCCCCCGAGGGTCCTGTTGGCCAAACAGTAGCGTGCCCTGTGACCCTGGCCGCAAGCCCAGCTCCACACCCGGTATGGCCTAATCCGGACAGCATCACCTTTCAGGACAGGGAGGAGTTGGGTGGGCAGACATCGTGCCTCCTCTGCCCCTGGATACCATCATGCCTCTGGCCTTCATCTTATCCTTCTCAGCTCCTCTCACACACACACACACAAATACCCCGCCGCCACCTTGTAGAGAGACAGCGACATCCCCTCCCAGCACAGCCCCTTCGAGCCCTTCCCCTCCTCCCCTGAGCACAGGATGCTTCAAGCAAGGCTGAGCAGAGCAGATAAGGCTGATGCCCTGGGAAACTCTGCCCGGGCCTGAGCCTTTCAGCAGCTGGGCTATTCCTGGCCTCGAGGTAGCACGTAAACGAAAGTAAAAAAGAATTTATTTTTGACAACAGGGAGGTAGGCCCGGGCTGAGAAAGGAGAGGCAGGGGAGGAGGGGGTGAAACTGTGCCAAAGTCATCTAGAAGGATGTGTTGTTGGGACAAACAGTGTTTAGATATAATTGGCTCTCTGGCATTGGTCTGTATTTAGCACCCACCACATCCTGTTTAACCTGGAGGTATAAACAAAGAGCACGACAGGGTGAAGAAGTGAGTACGAGACCAAGTAACAGCTAGCCACAGAGGAGAAAGAAAGATAAGAAAGAAGTGCAGTAGTGTGTTACCTGTGACGTAAACGTAAAGAGAAGACTGTTTTCGAGGCCTGTGCCGATATCGGCATTGGAACGGGCCAGTGTGCTGGGCCTGGCTGCGGCCGACCATCAAACGGCTGCAGTACTGATGGCCTCTCCTCCCACAGCGAGAGTCCTCCACTTGCATCTGATCTCTGTCCAAACCTGAAGGGAACGCCCAGGTCAGCTCCCAGCGACCCCTGGTTCACAGATTGAAGAGGTTCAAACTAAAGTATGCCAGGGAAATGTTTACGTTCACATTCAGCTTGCATCACAGGAAGTGATGTTTCAATGATTGTTTCACCAGATGCAACCTGAAAAAGGCTACATTTCCCACAGTGACCTATAAAGGTCCTTTTTGAAAACTCCTAATTCAAAACATCTTCAGGTCTTTTTGATTCTTCTTTATGTTGATCATAGAAAATGAGAATTTTAGTCATGAAAGCCAAAGATAAATCAAAAGTGTTTCATTCTGGATTTGTTGAATCTTGGACTGCTCTGATTAAACTTCCTGTAACAGGAAGCAGAAGATATTTGGTTAAAATATCATTAAGAGTAAAAAATAAAAACGCTCCAATAACATAATGGACCAGTCTCAATTAACTGCTGAAGGAACAGATTAAATGGAGAAAAAAAAACAAAAAAACACAAGATACGTTTCCTGAGATTACAAGATGCACAGCTGGAAATCAACTTGGAAAAACATTGACGTGATATGATAGAGACAATGTCCTTCTGTATGCTGCTCTCAGCATCAACTCTAACTAACAGAATTTAATTGAAAAGTCACAACTTTAATTTGACTAATGATTAGTGTCTTTGTCATTTTATTCCAAAGTCATTAAAACACCAAATTTAGGAATTTATTTTAATGCAGATGCCAGCCATTATGGCTGCCACTTGTTTGCCATGTCAGATCAGAGTTTTCTGGCACTCACATCTATCTCCCTGAAACTCACCTGCAGTCAATCATTAATGTCTGGTTGGTGTCCAGGACCAACTGCCGCGTTTTCACATTTAGGATGGGTACGCTGTATTTGCCCTTTTGTTCCTTATCTGCAAACAAAGAGGACAGGAGGCACACACAGATTAGCAGCATATAATTACTCAATGAATTCATTAAGGAAGTGCAAAATGACTAATAGCAATTACAAGATGAGAATTTATAAATACACATTATATGTCCCACACCTGTGAAGTCAAGTCAGATATAAATGAGCCTCTTGGACAGAAGACACCTCTAGTACAGTGCATTTTATGAAATATGTGCTTTAATATTCAAGACAATCCAAATTCACTAAATTCAGGTCAGTTGACATGAGAGGACTTTAAGAGGAAATCCTGGAAGACAAAACACTTTGCAACCCATACACATTGAATGTTTTGAAAGTCTTGTGTCTTGTGAGAACTTGTGTCAGTGACTTCTCCAGCACGTCCTCCATCCAGGCCACAGTATCTGTGACCCTCATTACATCTTCTTGCACAGGCCACTTGACAACATGCGTGGAAATGCGTAAGCAGTCCTCTTGTTTATCAAATCAAACAGCATTTCTCCACTCCATCGCTGAGGTTTATTAATGAGAGATTAAGACGGCTGCCTGTCCGCCCTTCCTTCCTCCCAAAAACAGCGGAAACATCATTCAGGGAAGTCCGTCCTTCACTCTGACTGCTTCTTATAGATTGTACAACTCAGAGTTTTAAACAACTATCCCACTGCTCAGTGGGGAGTTAAATAGCTCATAGGGCAGTTAGTGAGTTTATAACTAAAGGCTATTATTCCCATTCATTGTCAGCATCATTGTTCCCAGTGGATGCCCCATTGAGCAGCTTGTGCATTACTCACTCTGCTACCACTTCCTATACTATTTCCTTCAATTTGACAGTGTGTGGGTAGGCAAGAACTACACACAGCCGCACACAGAGCAGGGGAAGGGAAGACAGACGGGAAGTTAAAGATCTCCTTGAAGTCTTTTGGGGCCTTTTCAACAAGCCGATAAAAGCTCAGTTTACACATAGTTCAATACAGCTTTCCGGGTATTTCACCTAATCAGAAGAGACACAAGTTTACTGGTTCTTAACATCAGACATAATCACAGAAGTAGCAAGGACTTGCATCCACCAGAGCAGGAGGACACGCTCAGTCACACAGGGGAAAATCCCTGCTGCTGAGATTTCAGGATGTTTGGTAAAATCATTTAGCAGCATGAAGAAACTTGGTTTGTGTGCAAAGAAATATGTCAAATTATATTCAAACTCAAATCCTTTTTGTACAGAAATTTATATTTCTGCTTGTCTCAGGGGGGATACTTTCTGTAGAATTAATATGAAGTAGCCGACTAATCTTTTTTACTGACCTTAATAAGAAAATTGATAAAGGCATTAGGCTGTATGATCTGGTAATTTATGTGTTTATATAACAATATAATGGCTGTTTCCGTAATCACTGCAATTTCAGAAAATTGTTTGTCATTAGTATTATTTACTCTGAAAACCTAAAGTTGAACAATTGCCACTGGAAATGCTTTATTTCCATTTAAGGGGCCGTGTTAAATACACTCACTGCGTGTCAGTGTCGTTCATCTTTTGTACTGAACGAAATTTAAAAACTGAAAGTCAAATGTACATTATTTGACAATCTCGTGTTTCATTTCGTTTTGCAGCAGCTAACCGAACATTTTGGCAGCAATAATGCGGAGCGCTCTGCAGCGCGTTTGTGCTGTTGGATTCCTGCTCAGGGATTTTCCTTCAGGTCGTTCATTTATATTAAAGTCCATTTGACAAACTCATCAGTCTCAGGAAACACCGCCCTGCCTGTCCACTCCGCCGGGGCCAAGCGCACAAGGAGAGCGGCCCAGAGGTCCGTGTTATCCAAACACGCAGCGCTTATCTCCGGACAGAGGTTCACCGGCTGAGCGCCGAACCCGCCAAACTGCATTCACTCACTGATGAGCGCACACAACACAAAAAAAATGTTTGCATCTGTTGCTTTCCCCGCAAAGAAAAACAGTGGGCTTTTGTGTTTCATCAATGGGATGTCCTCTGATCCTAAAGAGCGGCACGATGCTTGCTCCCTCAGTAGGATGCTGTTATTTATGGGGAAATAAAACTAACCATGAAGCCGCAGCCGTTTCCTGCAGTCAATTAAAACCGCAGCAATAAAACACAAATGCAATGCAAATGCATGCTCACTACAGTGATTTTCATGTCCAAGCAACTTACTAACAACATGAACAGAAGGTGTGATCTTTCCCGCAGGTGCTCAAATAAGAATAAGCCTTTTACTCACCTCTGGCTAAAACCCCGTACAATCCACAGAGCAGGCAGATGAGAACACAGTTCATCATGTCTGACGAGCCCGATGCAGAAAGTGGCTCTCAAATAGAAAATGTGAAATATGCTTAATTCCTGCTGTTTTCCCTGAAGGAGCCTGCAGACAGCAGAGCTGGGGGTGCTGCGCTCGGCTGACGGTCGGTGGACTTTGAGATGGTTGTTTCCTGCGGAGAGCTGCGGGAGATCACGCAACAGGACACCGCGCTTGAACTCCGGTGGAACTTTTTCCCATCGTTTGCGGAGAGAGCCGCACATTTATACAGTTCCCACAGTGCTGCCAGCGGATAGCGGACTTCCGTGACGTACGAGACGTCCACCGGCACGCCCGAGGCGCGCAACTGCAGTCCCCTTCTTAGCGCTCCTTATTGGCCAACCCATCAACCGGCGAGGTGTCGATGAATGGGAAAAACAGTTGGCTCAGACCAACTTTGAATAATGATTTGGTGCAGGAAATAAATAATGGAAACACTACATGAGTGATTGTGTGCCCTGAACTTGATTTGCTTGTCAGAGGATACCTACAGAGATATCCGAGGAAACTCGGCGGAGATCGGCAGACGCGGTGATCAGCACGTAGGCACCTAAGTCTTGATCGACAACTTGGCAGTCACGTCTCTGATTCTGGATGTTTTTTTCAGCGCAGAAATGAACTGCTGCAGTTCAGAGGAACAGGGAAGAACATCACAGATATCAAAACACTGTAGATCTTTGGACAGGTGGTGCGCCCTGAGCGTCCGAAGAGTAAAAGCATCAACGCACAGACTTCCCAGCCTTAAGTGAAGGAAAAGCTCAAAGTGTCAAAGATAAAAATACAATTTTACTATTGTTTTAATGAGACACACAACAGCCTGACTTGCTGTTGGAAATGGTGTCTTTAATGTAAAGGCCCGGATAGAATAAGGGGCAATGGTACACACTGTCCACTGGGTGGTGACCTTAGCTGAATGAACAGGAAAAACAAAGGTGGTGTCTGCAAATAACTTTAGGGTTTTCTTAAGTTTGTACTTTGTTCCTCATACGCCAGCATGAGCTGCATTATTGTCTTAAGAGGAATTGTGATCATATTTTCAGTGAGCATGAAGTAGAAAGGACTTTTAAAGATGAATTAAAAAATGCAAAATATATAGCCACCTCCTATCAAGGGATTGTTCGCTGTGCTACAGAATATATTTCACATAAAGCTATGAATCAGATAAACACATGATATACAAATGGACATCTATACACAAACAGTTAAAAAATAGCACAAAACATTGAGTCAGAGAACACACATAATACAGTACATGAAAGACTACGTGGTTACCATTATATTATGGGAGAACTGCTTCCATGTTTGATAAAAACATTTTTGGCAACACCTGAAGTGCTCACAAACTCTGGTGATGAACGATGCAGCTGAGACAGAGGGAGCGAAGAGGCAGGAAGAAATCAGGAGAATGGAAACTTTACGAAGGATAATCTGGCTGATGGCCCTGTGTGTCAAACCTGTCCTGAAGCTTGATGTTCACACCGCACAGCGTGCCAGCGTCACTTTGCTACAAAATGGTTTTTAGTGCCAAGTGGGAGACTGAAACATACTATTGCTGTCAATTTGGTAAAATTTAATACACATTTAACAGAGATAACATTTGGACTCTCTGGAAGCAGGATAGTCGAACCAGGTTTCCATTATTTGTTACTCTATGGAAAATGAAAATTCTGTAAGCCGCTGATTAGGCATACAAGTCATTCAAAGATTGTCAAGTCCCACAGTTTGTGCATTTTGAGTGGTGTTTGCAATCTCCTTATTTCCCCCAAATGATCTCATCAGTGTTTCAGATAAATAATCATACAAATCAAGTATGTTTCATCTAACCACAGTAAGAGAGTAATGTGTATCCTAATATAGTAATATATAGTAGAACTTGACAATATTCTTTCTGATACCAATAAATAATGACCCTCAATTTAGTTTGTGAGTTTGCTGAAAGCAAAACCTGAAAGCTAACAGTGTTTTTAAAGTGTATTTTGTAATTTTAGAGCAAGGGCTGCATCATAAATATTCCAATCTATGTAACACACTGCAAGCCAATTCTTATGTGCATTTATGTGCAGTGAGCCAGAACCAAGTAGATACAATAATCAGGCTGCATGCCAACATGGAGAGACCAGGTCTGAACTGGCAGAAACTGGTTGGTTTAGCTGGTATGATGCCCCAACTAGTGCTTTGCCACGAACATGTTTTAAAAAAAAAAAAAAACAGTCTGAAGGTACAGAAGCCACATCTGAAGCCTTCTCCTGCTTGTCAAGTCTGACACTCTGCTCATGTCAGTCTGATGATGGATCACACCTGTCCTTTAGTCTGCTGATGGATCCAGTCAGTGAACTTCACCACCTGTGTGTAGACACCGGGACGGTTCTGCCTCGCACAGCCTTCACCCCAGCTCACGATTCCCGCCAGGAACCACCGTCTGCCACGCTCTAGACACACCAATGGACCTCCTGAGTCACCCTGAGGCCACAGACAAACACACAAAATGAAATCCAACTAAATTTTAGGTCCTACTGACAAATGAAACTGTTTTGACATCTTTTATCCACTTCCTGTATGACAATAATGGAATATGTGACTGTGATTTGTTAAATAGCAAATACAACTTTTTAAGGAACTGTTTAACTTTACTCCTTTCATTAAATTCTTCTTCATGTCTTCACATGAAACCTTAGGCCAAAATACCAAACCATCACTTTGCTGTAGATCTGAATTGGTTACAGGCTATTGTTATGTTGTTAGCTAACTAATTTGGAAGCTATCTAGTTTATACTGACTGTATAAAAAAATGGGTGGCTGAGGCTGAAAAATAAAGCTAATACTTCAATGCTTTAAAACTATACTTGGTCAAATTGTTGCATATCCTTAACATCATAACGTAATTTGTACAAAGCTGTTTTCAGTATTCTTTCTAGCAAAAGTCTCAGTGCTCAACATCTGAATTCAGCCTGCACGGGAAATGTTTCTCTGTACGGCTGCGCCTCTTTAAGCAACAGAAAATTGCGATACAATCTTCCTCAATGCTGGGAGCTCTCTTGGGATTTAGACTGAATTTGTGCAGCAATCCATTTGGTGAGAGAAGTTGTGCATTTTGTGGTTATGACTCAAAGTCAATTGCGACACATTGTAACATAGGAACTCCAGGAGTGCTGCGTTTAAACAGGAATGTTTAAAGTATCACAACTAAATTCACACTGATGCAAACATACACTCACCTGGCAGGCATCCACACCTCCCTGCAGGCTCCCAGCACAAAGCATCCTGGGAGTGACAGCGTCATCATACAACTTGTTACAAGTGTTCCTGCTGATGATCTTCACAGAGGCCTCTTGTAAGCGAGAGGCAAGCTCACCTAAGTTCAACACAAACACACAAAATGGAAGGAGTTTGAGTTATTATGAAAAGTCTGACTATGATGCTGCCCTGCCAAGAGCCTGCTTTGCCATCATGTGAAATAAAGAAATTCGTTCTCTGATATAGCTCTTACCATCTTCCATGAGGACCCCCCAGCCTGTGACATAGCAGCTGGTCCCTGCGGTGAAGGTATGTGAGGAGGCAGGGACACACACAGGCTGCACCAAGTCATTGAAGAAGACAGGAGCGCTGAGCTCCAGAAGGGCAATGTCATAGTCTGAAGTGAACTGGTCGTACTGCGGGTGGAGGAGGATCCTCCGGATCGGTCTGGTGGCTGCTCCACTATTCCCCATTGTCATCACACGCATTCCCATGTAGGCTCGCCATGCACGGGCATCTGAGTATCTGCAGCCATACTTTGCATGAAGAGCACATAGACATCCATAATGACCATCGTGACGAGGCCTCCAGGTAACTATGTTACTTACTTAATGGCATCTGAGTCCTGAAAGCAGTGAGCTGCAGAGATGAGCCAGCGGTTTGAAACCAGAGTGGCTCCACAGACGTGGCCGTAGCGATCCATTTGGAGGCTGACCTGCCATGGCCAAGAGCCCACTCCAGCATCAGAGCCTCCCACTATTTTAGTACGCTTCCTGGGTCTGGTGCCGCAGCCTGGGAGGGAGAGACAGGAAAACAAGGAAATCCATGAGGCTGAGTCAAAGGACAGGAGTTTGTGGCTGAGCGGGTGATTGATTAACTTACTACAACGGAGTTCATCAGAGCCATCAAAACAGTCTTTTACACCATCACACTCAGGGTTCACCTTAGTTAGACACTTTCCACTGGCACATTTATACGAAGAGGAGGAGCAGCCTTTAAGATCTAAGGAAAGAACGAAAGACACACTTTGCCAAAAAGGGTGTTTTAATAATGTATTAAAATATTCATCAATAGAGCATTTTGTCAGTCAGTGAGTGAAGCCAGAGTACTCACATGCTCTGGTACAGTTCAGTTCATCACTGCGGTCTTTGCAGTCTGTAACACCATCACACACTGAAGACTTTGACAGACACACCTTGTTGGGACACACGTGATAACATTTACCGCCTGACAAGTGGAAACACAATAAAATCCATCAGCACTGATGTACACAGTACAGAACACGTGTGGTACATTAGCTTTAATGTCTGCTCACCACATGTGCCCTCCTCACTGCTGTCTGCACAGCCGCCCTGGCCGGCACACTGGCTGCTCTGAGGTTTACACTGGCCGTTACCACACAGCACTTCCCCTGGCCTGCAGGATGCTGCACGTTTTACACGTAGACACGCAAAAACACCCATCAGTCTGACTCAAACACAGGAAATGTGCCTTCAGGAGTGACACATGCAACGTGAAAATCAGACTCCTTGCTAAGTGCAGAGGAGTTGATGCAGAAAACAAAACAAGAACACTTACAGCATTTAACCTCGTCTCGTCCATCTGAGCAGTCTTTCACTCCGTCGCACACCTTCCTCAGAGGGATACAGCGTCCATCTCCACAGCGAAACTGGCGAGGACAAGCTGGGCACAGACAGAAGGCGCACTCCATTTTATTTGTTTAATAGTTTTTTGTCCTTCTATTGGATCAAATAAAAAGTGCCTCACACTGCAGGTGCTAAATCATTATAAAGCATGAAACCATCAGCGTTTACTTACTGCCCTCTGGAGAGAAGGCTCGATAGAGCAAATAGAAGCCCTTGTGAGTGAGTGATTCATCCGAGTGGAAGTTGAGAGAGACAGGAGAGGAGTAGACTCGCTTCTTGCTGCCCTCTGATAGTGGATTGCACAGTCTGGATAGAGAGGAGCACAAACGAGAGGAGTTGGGAAAAGATCTGAATATCTTAAATATAATGTGATGAAATACGTTGGCCCTCAGGTTGAAGGAATATTTGAAACATTTTTTACAGTTTGACTGATTTGATTCGGATGATATGCTAAATCTAACCCTCGCTTGTGTGCACCTCAGTTGCAACACAGCTCAGCCTCTCCACTCACTTGACCCCTCCTATGTCCAGCCAGTCTTTCTCACAGCCATCTGAAGCTGAGGAATCCTGAATGTCCATCATAACAATCGTCAGGGAAATCAGATATCCTGGCAACGGCGCCTTATAAAGAAACCATAGATGACTAACAGCTGCTGGAATGTGGATGAGTGATGCGTTCATGTTTACTCTCTCTTTTTTATTTTACTTCCTTTTTTCATAAGCACGTTTGTGCATACACTCACCCGCAGTGTCCAGGTGCAGTCTATGTTAGGGGGGTAATAGGATGGATAGTAGGGTGAGGAAATGGTGCCATTCCAAGAGGAAAGTGACCCTCCACAGCCTGCAGGTGGAGATGGGAACAGAATACACAATAACACCAGTATGCTTTGCTTGACATGAGCTAATCATTGAAAATGAATAATTCCAGCACAATGCCAGCAACATGAACATCCCTACCTGCTTTTGGGAGGGCCTGGAAGTACGCTTTGAATATTGCTCCATCCCTCTGTCTGCTGAAAGAGAAGGTGACTAACATGACATTCCCAGAGGATGTTAGCTTCATGACTGGAGATGAACCTGACATGGGCCGCCCACACCATCTGAGAAGGAGCATATACCAAGTGTAGCCATATATAAAAAATATACATGAATTTAAACCCAAAGGCACGTTAGGAAGCGGCGCTTGGACCTCCCAAAGGAATTTTGTTTATCACAGTTTGGACAGATATGAGAATAGTGCAGAACTTTACAAAAATTTACCTTGCAATAATCTTGTTCTGTAGAGGAAGCAGGAAGTCATAGGCTGAGAGCTTGTGGGCAGTGCAGCTACCTGGCGTGGCACCGTGCAGGGTGAGGATAACCAGTCGAACTACATGGCCCGATGGCACACGGAGACGCCACTGGTAATACGGCTTCTTAGGACTCACCAGGCTCAGGGTGCGGTTGTTGCCATATTTGGCATAGAGGTCAAAGGACATTGCTACACAGAGGAGGTCATGTATATATTTACCGTCTGTGTTAAACACACTGTACAGGTGAGGAGTTAATAATAATAATAATAATAATAATAATAAACTCTTGATAAGTTATTTTGATGATGGCAGAAAAGAGAGCTGACTAATATTCTGGTCCAGACTCTCCCAGTGATATTTGCTGGGCTGAGATCTGGTGACTATCAGAGCATGAGATTTACATCACATCCACTCAATGACCTGCTTCAGTTCAACACAGACAAGATGTGTAGGGTAAAGACAGAGCGGGGCTCCCCCACCTTGGAAGCCAAGCTGCCACTTCCCACTCTGGATACTATTGGGATTCTTAATCTTGTCTAGCTTTTCCTCTGACTCAGAGTCATCAGGGTCCAAACCTACAGATTGTGAGAGAGACACAGACTCAGATATGAAATCACTGGTAAAACTCTGAGACAATATATCAACTGAAATAAAAATACCTGCATGGGAAGTATTCCCATGCATGCATAAATGCACGTAAATTAATTCTATAGCATTTACGAAGCACATCAACTTTTTCTATTTGAAATTTATTAATGCATGAAGGATTGCAGAGCTGTCATATAGCTGATGTTTACATATACAATAGAAACTATATACACAATATAATATAAAATCTACAACAAATCACTAGGTCAGTGTGCATGCAGACAAACAGTGAGAGCCTCTACCCAGCAGGTGGAGCGTGTCATCATCAATGTAATACCGCTGCTCATTGCGGCTGTCCTGCTGCACCTTGTGACTGCCGGGAAGTCTGCGCTGTAGCCTCTCTGGGCTGGATGTCCGGATTGCCATGGCAACATTGTCTGGTGCGGAGAATTTACTCCAGTAAAAGACGTTGAGTCCTTCTGCTCCTTCACTGTTCAAAGGGTTTGCAATGTTGTTATGTTTCTAAAGCTGCTTGCAGCATATAGCAGCGTATGTTACGGTCATGCATCTCCTATAAATTCACAAATTTGTGCACACTTCAGTTTCTCAGTTATACCTGAAGGCAGTAATTCCTGAGCGCAGGTAGTAGGAGCTCCAAGGAGAAGACTCATAGAGCTCTAAAAACTGTTTAAAAAAAGTTAAAAGTGAAAATAAGAGGATATAAAAACAAAACATTAAGCCCCACACTGTACACACTACACTGCTGTAGCTGTGACATCACAGCGGTATAGATGAGGTCACTGTTCCTGCATAAATGACACACAAACACACCTGGTTGAATGTGCAGGCTTCGGCCTTGTTCATGTAAAGGTGTGTGTGTGTGTCGGGGGGATCAAAGTCTGTATGTGTGTATGTTGACTTTGAGAAGCACAGAGCTCCATTGTGTTCCTACATGCAGGCTGTGTGCAGGTAGGACCTGGGTGGTATGGACTCGTGGCCCCCAGCTCACCTGTTCTTTAAAGAACAGATCGCAGCACAGATACTGTGACCGTTTAACGAGCATGCGATCTTGCCTTCACAGCTGATTACCGCCACATTGCTGGATATCACTGCAGACATTTCTGCCCATCATTTTGCCCTTTCCCAACTTTATCCAGCCCCCACTGCTTCTGTCATCCCTGCCTGCCCTACTGCCCCCATCTGTCCCTCAACCCCAGCGTCAAACTGTACAGCACACAGAGTTGCTGATTGTGTGAAAGCCACACAGACAATGTTTTTATTGAAGGCTTGCTCTTCCTCTCAGTCTTGCCTGGGCCTAGCTGGGCTCACAAATGCCGGGCTTGTCCTCAGCCCTGAAAGGGCCCTGTCCCTGGGGGTCTTGAGAACTTGCACACACACCGTGCCAAGCTCCTGTTTCAGCTTTACATTTAACACCACCAGAGAGAAACAGAAAGAGGGATAGGGAGGGAGACAGAGGACAAAGTAGGAAGGGGGAAAAGCATATGAATAAGAATGCAAATACAGAGCACGACAGATGAGAAAGGCAGCGACAGTATTTTTGAAAGCACAGCATAAGAGACACAAGTAGCCTGCTGTAGTGAAGCACATATTTGTAAGAGTAGCAAGAACAGCTTCAGCACAGACTGGGACGGTCGAGCAACGCTCAAGTGTCATTTAGGGAGGAGGCAGTGATTGATAGGTCCAGCGTCCCACTTACATAATGGTTCAAAGCCTGAGCCTGCAGCCGGAACTGCGGGGAGGTGGAGTCAGTCAGCTCCAAGGAGAAGCTCAGGTTGGGGAACTCCACGTTGCCTCCGAGGAAGAACACAGAGGAAGGCGGAGCTGGGGAGGTATGGTAGAGATTTAGGACAGGTGCGTAGGAGATGACTGCAGGTGGAAACCAAAATAAACATTTAAGGACAGGAGGGGCGTAAGAGAAATTTGTGCCACCAAAGGAGTTCTATACTTACAAGTTAAGTAATGGAGGGTCAGCGCGATGACAGCAGTGAAGGGAAAGAAAGGCAGGAGACCTAACATCCACTTCCTCCAGGAGACACAAGCTGCAGTTGGCCCCCCCTCCAACTTCTGGTCTGCTTGATCCTCAGACTTTGTTGCAGGGCTCAGTGACTGGGTGGGCTCTTTTAACTCCCCTTCTCCCTTCCAGAAACAAGAACATGACTCAAATATCATACCGGCTTTTTATGCCTGTGCTCAAGTTGCTTCTAATTGCTGGGATTGTATTTCTATGTGACGCTCAGAGGAGCATTAAGGAAAGCACGGCCCATACGTCTAAATCAATGAGCCATAGATTTTATGACTGGACAGACACTCATTTAGCGAGAACAACAGTGAACATCTTCATGCTGAAAGGATCCTCCTAAAACATTTAGGAGGTTGGCCGGATCCCCTGGGGGAGCAGACAAAGCATGACTACAGGGGTCTGCTTTCCCACGGCCTGGCTCTGGGGTGTCAGCACTCAATCAAGTTGTATGGACATTCATGAGAAGCAGATCTCCAAAGTCCTAGAGACGGATTTTGCCATCAAGATCAACCATGGGTGCCCACACATGATGGGCAACGATTTTGAAGCATGCATCTGGGTTGTGTCTAAGATTAATCCAAGTGAGTAGTAAAAAAAAAAAAAAAAAAGCCTAATTTGCGAAAACTCCTGCCTGGTGTCGTCTCTTCTGCACACCAGAAAGAGCAGAGATGGGACTAACCTTTGCAGCGGAGCAGCCTGAGTGTCCATGCCCACAGACGGAGTACACTTCACAAGTTTGGCTTTTGGGGAGAGTCCTCATGGCACTGTCCCGTTTAGCTCCAGAGAGGTGATATGCAACAATACCTCAGGCATAGAAACGATGGGGAGAGCAAGCGAGTGAGCGAGAGAGCGAGAGAGAGAGAGAGAGAGGACCCCCCCCAAAAAAAGGCGCAGAAATTTGACCTGAGGCTCGGACGTGACGCGCACTCACCGCCTCCCGTTTACCTGAACTGGGAGGCAGGTGTGACATGGAGCCCCAGAATGCAGTGCGGGGACAATGGCACCACTATGAAAGGGAACAATCCCCACAACCATCCGTGCGACAGATAGTGTGGGCAAACTTTCCAGCAAGTCCAGCAAAGAGGGACAAAAGGGTGTTTGAGGGGGAACGTGTGTGAGGTATTACAGGTGCTGTGGAGCCCCTGGGTGCTCCACAGGGGGGCAAAGAAAGACAAAAACTGCAGTTTAGCAATCCTTGGTAGACTGTCATGAAATTATTACAAGGCTTAGTGTCAAGACTGAGCCCAAGTGTTGGAGCAGATATATTTTATTCACCAAGGGCATCACCAAAAGGTCGATACTGTTGTTGAATAAAAACACACTCACAGTCCGCTCTGTCTGAAGAGGTTTTATTATTTGGTTCATTAAAAGAAATGCTGACGTCAGCTGATATGGCTGTATATCCAGGAGGTGAACTTGTTGACCCTGGTGTAGACCCCGGGCAGGTTTGGTCTGCCACATCCTGCCCCCCAGCTAACAATGCCCATCAGGAACCAGCGGCCCCCACCTGGTGCCTGACAGGACAGAGGCCCCCCTGAATCCCCCTGAAATACACAAAGAAGAGTCAATGAGGAAAACATTCTCTCTAGTGATGATTAATATTTAATGTTTCGCAGATTAGTTAAGCAAAATAAAGGTGAGTCAGATGTTTCTTAAGGTCCTTTGCGTCCTTTCTGATGCTTTTTCATGTGATGCTCCCAATTCCTGCAATATTCTCCAGCAGGTTCTGTGGCTGGAGTCTCTACCCTCGTTTGAACTGTCTGACCATTGTCTACCAACTTTATTTACTTTTAATTTTCTTGCGTGTTTATTGTCTCTGTACAGGCACTTGTTGTCCCTGTAAACGAGGGCAACTCGGTGACCTGAAAGTTAAAATAAAGGTTTATAGGATAATAAATGGGATCTCACCCTGCAGGCGTCTCTCTCTCCAGAGAGGACTCCAGCACACAGCATGCGTGGTGAGACAGGACTGTAGCTCTTCTTACACTCAGTCTGACTCAGGATGGAGACCTTTGCTTTCTGTAGGACTGTGGGCAGCACCTTATCTGCAGGGGGACGGGGGGAGATATGGACATGAACCTGCGACTGGCAGTAGGTGATAAAGAGTGAAGTAGATAAAGAAGCTCAACAATAACAAGTTGTTCTCACTGCTCACCCTCCTCAGAGCGGTATCCCCACCCAGTCACCCAGCAGTGGTGGCTGTCGGTGACAGTGTGTGAGCTGGGGGGCAGGCACACAGGCTGCACCAGTGGGCTGAGGGAAGAGGGCCAGGGCTTCTTCAGCTGCAGCAGGGCGATGTCATAATCGAATGTATACATGTTATAATACTCGTGCACAACAATCCGCTGGATCTCTGCCACGTATTTGGCACTGCCCTGCGTCAGCATGCCAAGATGAGCGCTCCAGTAACGTGGATCAGACAGTCTGCAGAGTAAGAGGTCAAAGAGGGAGATTTCCATAAATTATACTAGATGATTTAAAACTTGACAAACAACAAGTGAATGTGTACTTTGTTTCTGTGAGTCAGATGACTTTGTTTTATTGTTGTTTTTTTTTCAGGGGCCATACACAGTACATTCACTGCACCAGATATAGCAAAAGCTCATTTGTAGTCCTACAAATAATAACTTGTCAAATTACAATGTATAGGTTCTCATTTTTCTTTTTTCTGCCTCTGAAATGTTGCAGTGAGACATCTAAATTTCATTCAAAAGAAGTTATCTTGGATGGAAAAAACACTTGGTTGGAATTGCTTTGAAATCTTGTCAATACTAACTAATATTAACCTAACCTTCTGCATGTGGCCTTTCACAATAGAATACAAAACCACCCGAGCCAGTATTAAATCTGTGGTGTTTCATGTATGATTGTCTAGTAATAACACACTGTTAAATTAGCAGTGCGGTTCACTGACCGTTCCTTGCTGAAGCAGTGAGCAGCTGAGATGAGCCAATTAGAAGAGAGGACAGAGGCACCACAGTACATGTTTCCCAAGAAGTGGAGGCTGACCTGCCACGGCCACTCCCCTTCCACAGAGTTAACTCCACCCACAATGCGCTCATGGCCCCTTGTGGATGAGCCCACTCTCGTCACCACGAAAGGACGACCACAGGCTTGGGAGGACAGAGGCATTCAGTTGTTAAACTGATTATATTTATGTTCATTTAAATGTTAATGTATGGGTGCATACAAAACATTTCTTGCTGGTTTTGCAGAACATGTCTACATGTGTGGAATGTTGCATATTCTCATGTTGTAATATAAAACACAAGATATTCTTGCTGCCTTTGACTAGTTGTACTCCAGTGAGAGATATAAACAATACATTTTATTAATACCATCATAAATGCAGTTTATGGACCTACTGGAGATTTGTAGGTCTAAAGATGCACAAGTACCAGATCGATTTTTATACTAGAAGTGTGTGTTTGTCTGCCTAGAGTAGCAACCTATGCTGACACTCTGAGTCATCATGACGACAAAGAGTTGCTGCCTCCTTATTAAAAAGTATGGCTTTGATGTGTGTGTGTTCATGCACACGCACGGCCGCAATATCAGACAGTGATCAAAGACATGCCTGTTCCCGTCTCACTGACCTCACATTATGGTAAAATACCAGCAAACAGAGAGAGAGAGCTATTACAGCATGGTGACCTCAGTGCTGCAGGTCAGCAGGTTTGGAGCTCACTGCCCAGCAGATTATAAAAACAGCAACTTTCTCATGACCCCACATGAAGGATTTGGCAGAGTGCTGCCAGTGAAGCAGCATAACAATCGCCATGTACCAGACTCAGGTGGTACTTACAAATAATAATCCATTATCCTGACAGGTGATATCCATCTGTTGTAAAAGGATTACGGAAATTATGATAAGGTGGAGGTAATGCATCTTATTCTCAACAGCATCTTATTCTCATCATCAATGACATTTCTGTCTGGAACTACAATCACTGCTCAAACATTAAGGAACTGCCTAATAATTTGAACTTCAGTAGTCAGTTAAGAAAAGGGAACAGGTTTGCATCAATATTGTATAGACTTCAATTGGTATGACACTTGGTGTGAAAGTGATTATTTATTTATCCCCCCCCAAAAGTAGCTCACAGATCTGCAGCAGCAGATAATGCACAACACTCACCGCAGTCCGCCTCATCACTTTCGTCTTGACAGTCATGAACTCCATCACATCTTGCATTCTTCTTCAGTAAGCAAGAGCCACTGCTGCATTGATACCTGATTGCAGAACAGGTTGTTTCTGACAAAAGCAAAGAAAAGAGGATTTTTAATAGGGGCTAAAGGGAAAAAAGGCCTATATGTTGCAATTTAGAAAACCATTTCACACCCTGGGTGCAGTTGATCTCATCGATTCCGTTGGTGCAGTCTGTCTCTCCATTGCACACAAGCACAGGATGCAGCGAACTAGTGCCACCGCAATTCATTGTGGGCCTTGCTGCAACAAGTATAAATAATAAAAAGTTTTCAATATATTATTTAAAAGAGTCAGAAATTCAGACAAAATTAATTAAAATTTTCACAATAGTGTAACTGTGCAACAACATACAGCAGAAGACCTCGTCACTCTCGTCCTGGCAGTCATCCAGGCCATCACAGCGCCGACTCTTTTCCACACACAGTCCTGTGGAACACAGGAAGTGGCTCTCTGGACAGGCTGAAAATAACAAGACCAGAAAATAAGCCAACTATTTTCACTGCAAAACATTAAGTGAATAAATCTAAGCTTTTTTTTCTATTCTGTTTCTTTATCGGTTGTATCAACGGCAGCACTAGAAGTTTCTATGATGATGATGTTAAACTGCATAAAATTGCAATATGGTTGGAAATACTATATGGTGAATGGCAGCCTGTTTATCTCTGTTATGTATATTTCAGTTTTGGAGGAAATGTTTTGGAGCAAAGTCATTAAATCACATCCACATTGGTGTACAAAGAAACAAAGGTCATCAGTCATTTCCTGCATAGTGAGTCAGGCTCTGAGCCTGCAGTGCTTACGTTGGCTGATATTGTATATGCTGTAAGAAGCCTGAAATGGCTGAACAGAGGTACGTGAGCTGCAGCGAAACTCCAGCTCTGGGCTGTGATCAGCAATCCGAAACACCGTGTAGTGTCCCACGTAACTGCCACAGAAACTGTGAGAGGAAAACAATGAATGCGCAACCCTTCCACAATCTTGTTGTGGGATGACTAAGCACATGCAAAATGGAAGAATAACTTTAAATAAATTATATTAACTCCATTTGTTAAGATGCTTTTCATATTTTTTGGAGACACTATAGATTATTTAATAAAAAAAAAAAAAAAATTAAAAATTGACAAAATAATGCATAGAACTATACACATACATGATTTCATTAACTTTCCACCAGCCTTGGTCACAGCTCTTCATGTCCTTTGGTTTCAGTACATAGTTCTGAAACTGCAGAGCAACTCCAAAAGCACTGTTAGACGTCTAAAATTAAATATGAGTAGGAAATGTAATCAATAACAGCGTTTTAAGTCACCATTTAAGAAAAACTCAAAAGGTACATACAGTATGTGTGTGTACCTGAAATCTCCAGGTGCAGGAGCATTTTGGGGGCAGTAGGCTGGGGTGGAAGGGGCTATAGATGTAACCAGTGGCTTCAGACTCCAAGTGGGTCTCAATTTGAGACATACAAACTGACAGACAGGGAAAAAAGTTGAGGGACTATAATTACGTCCCCAGTCAGTCAGATGCAAAAATGCAAAGGGATTGTTTGCTTTATTCTGGCTGCCTTCTAATTCCCTGAAGTCGACATTCTTTTAGTTTTTGATCTGTCACTGTGTGTAGTTCTTATTCAAATACAGATCTTTTATATTAATTGGTTGACAGCATTTAAAAAGTACTTCAGCTTTGTTTTATAACTTCAGGGCTAAAAAGAAAGGAATAAATACAGAATAATGACAAACATGCCATAACTCATAGGCAGACTAAATTTGTGATATTAAAAAAAAAAAAAAAAATCAATATTGTAAATTATACTGCATGAAAAACAGCCAGGTAATATCTGTCTTACTTTCCTCAGCGATGGCCTCAAAGTGTCCTCTGAAGGTTTTGTTGCCATTAGTCATTCTGAAGGACAGCAACATGACATTGGAGGTAGAGACAAGGGAGAAGGGCGTAGACACTCTCTCACACAGCCTACAAGCACAGGGACACACTTCAGTGTATGCAAATGTTTCATAGAACTTGCAATGAAACATCTTGAAGAGCCTGTTGCACTTCCTGCAGCTGTAACATGAAAAGAAAGAGAGAGAAAAAAAAAAAAGAATCACCAAGAGGAATTGTTGGTGGCAGCTACACACTCACCTGTGTAAAATGCGCCCTCTCATGGGCAGCAGAGCATCATACACAGTCAGGGCATCATTCACACAGTCACTGGGCTCAATGAGGAAGGAGGAGATGGTCAGACGGATGAGAGAGCCGGGGACAGCCGTCAGCTTTACATGGCAACTCACACCACCCCATGATGAAAAAACGTTTAAAGGGACCCTCACCCCAGGAAGGTTGGCATACATCTTATCTACACACTGTGAGCCTGACAGAGGAGAACAAAACCATGCTGGAAATACAAAATGTGACACAGTGCAATCATAGCTGCACAGTGCATACCTGCTGTATTTGATGTGTAATCTGAACGCTGCACAGCTGCAGGATGACACAAAAAAAAAAAAAAAAAAAAAAAAAATCAGTCTCCATTGATTAGCACAATCAGAAAGCTTTCAGAGAAATGCACACACACCATTGATGAGGATGGAGTCTATATCGACTGGCAGACCCAGTAAATAGCCCACAGAGGACCTGTTCTGGAGGCTTGTGTGGACGGAGTCTCTGAGAATGGCACCTACACAGTCCTCACACACTGCTGGGCTCTTTAGACGAGGGACCACAAACACCATCCAGAAATGCACCAGCACACCCCCCTTATGGTTATTACTGAGTTGGGGAAAAACAAGTTTACATTAAACCGTTAAAAACATGGATGATGTGATGCTTAGTTGTAAATAAGTGGTGATGCTTCAAAATTAAAAGCAGAAAAGCTAAATCCTAGTTTGAGCTAAATATTGGCTCATCTGCAGTGATGATGATGACTAACTGTCCTGCTGTACCTGAGGTCTGAAATGACAGCTTGCTTGTAGAGTCTGGCCACTGAAGACATCTTGTACACGTTGCTCACCTATGAGGCACCAGCAATTAACAGTAAGACTCCCATAGCTAAACACTACTTATCATGTAAAAAACAGGATTACACTGATACATACCACATGTTGTATTTTGTTTGCCATGGACATAAATTCATGTGACTCTGCCTGACGGAACTCAGGGATAAACTCAACGTTGGCAACACGAAACATCCCAGCAAAATACACTCCACTGTTGCTTTCACGTCGAACTAGGAAATTTCAAACAAACTTCAGATGCTGGGTTGAATTTTCAAATTAATTAGTTTAGCTTTAATAGTAAAAAGATACGCATGCTACATAAAATTTCTGATTTAAAAACAATAATATTTTAAATATACAGTATTTAGAAACTGGTTTATGATCGTTCGATTTGGTAAAGCTGAAGGCATCATTCACTTACATATGTACACCCATAGCAGTGACCACATGATAACCACCACCACAAACACCACCGCTGCAATGATTATAGCAAGGTGTGGGACATTTAACAACTGGGACCAAAGCCTTTTGATCCCCTTGGGCTTCCGTCTGGTCTTTCTATACTTCTTGCGCAGCTTCTGCAGCGTGTGGTCCACTGTGGCAATCTCCACAGACACATCTGCAATCTAGAGCCAGGGGGCAGAGAGGGGAAGGGTCATACTCAATGCAAAGTATCACTGCTGCAGCAATAAATATGACTTTACATTTCAAGCAGCCACTTAAATATGTCCAGACTCTAATAGGGATGTGTTCAATGATGCTTCCATAATGTAAAAGGAAAGCAGAGTTGTGAGCGCACACTGGTTAAATGACCCGGCTACTTCTTTTCTCCATCCATTGTTACACTTGACTGTGGTCTGGTATTGCTATAATAAGATGAGCAATTTGCCAATCAACTCTAAACTTAAAGAGACCAAGTCTCTGGTACAAGAGATATAGAGTTTCCATTTTGAAGGTTGTCAGTCTTCAATAAAACTAACACATTTAGATGTGGATCCTCCAGCAATGTTATTCTGCATCTGCTGTTAGTGATATTTTATAACTGGAGATTTTATCTAGCCACTGAAAGCAATACCAACTCCATCAGATGTAACATGCAGAGCTCATTGAGTTACCCAATGCACATACATTATTCATTCAGTGTCATCCCATATTGTGCAAGTGGGACTTAATCTATCTTCTTGCAGGGTATAGATTCCCACAGTAAATATCCAAAAACATTTTTATGTCCTATCTATTTTTCATCAAATACCATGACAAGAGATGTGATTTAAGATATTTGATGTGTAAACATCTGTGTAATTTGCTGTACACTGAAATGTAGTTAAACAGCATAGCAACTGCTCAAAAATTAAAGTAAGAGACAAGATTGCACAATTTCCATCATTTAACTTGAATGAATATAACACAAAGTTCAGGATAGACTTTACTTACACTGGCAGTGTCCTGTTGAGATGGATCATCATCTCCATGTGCTGGCCCGTTCTCACACTCTGTGCCCATGACAGAGTAGCCATCAAGCCTCCATCACTGAATTCCTGATGGCTGGTTTTTAAAATCCATTTCCTTTGGTGAAAACGGCAGCAGTACACACAAAGAATCCAGAGTCACACAGACTCCGTTTGGATGAACAGCTGACAGGTGTGTGAAACTAGATCCTTCAGCACAGGTGAGCAGTGGAGAAACACACCTCCTCCTCCTATGGCTAATGTTTCATTCATTAACTTCTATCACTAACTTTTTATTAAATTCACATTCAACAGTCACTATTATTTCCTGGTAGCTGCTTGCTTAAGCAATCAACTATTATGAAGTGACGGCTTTCTCATTTTGTACGTTTGTGCAAGAGTTTTATTTACAGTCTGAACAGGGTGGATCATTTTGTCAGTTAATTTATCCTCTGGCTGTTGGGTGCTTAGAAGTGACAGAATGGCAACACAAAAAAATAACAAAAAAAGGGTCCAGCCTTTCTGGAATAATGTAAAACCATGTTTGTCAACGCAAAAGCAGAATAAACATTGTCGCCATAATTAAAACAAAATAAAAAAAATCCTTCAGCTAGAATTAATAAGACAGAGGGGTGGGGTTTCATAAGCTATATTGAGCAGCATCTTTAACACTAACAGAATGGACAGAGTCAGTATTTTAACACTTTTGTCATGGCCCATACAAAGTGAAGGCACTGGACTTTGCAAGAAAACAAGCAACAAAATGGACACAATGAAAAGACACAAAACTTGATAGTACATTCACAGACAGGAAAATACAGGAAAATAAAGTGTTCTATAAGTCTTCAGGACGGTTCAGGCATGTTCTGATCATGCACAGAGGAAAGAAAGGATGAGAGAGCAAAGCCTCATTTCCTGAAAAAGGCGTTGCGGGTGATGCTGTACAACAGGTGATAAGGCTTTCTTTTTGGGGGCTCGGCCAGTGAAAAGACCTGCTGCTGAGGCACACGGGTGGGGATGGTGATGTGGCGCTGGTGAAGTGGGTGAAGGTTTTGGTGGTGGGGTGGGACAGAACCGGAGTAACCAATGGCTAAAAGGTGAACAGGCAAAACAAAACTCTAAATTATGAATAAAGAGTAAATTAAATTGAAAAGCAATTTAAAAGAGTGGCTTAATAGCATGAAGATAAATATTTTCTTACATTTGATCTTCCCCTGTTTGCCTCTTCTGGCATTAACAATAGCCTGTTTTCTTTGTTCTTCACTGATCTCCATTCCTGCCAAGAAACAAATGCAGCCACACCTTCAGGTCAAAATATTTCAAATTGCCCCCTCCTTCAACAATCTCTCTTCACCTTTTCCTTCTACACACAATAGTTATTTTGTATCATCAGTGACAGGAATCCAACTCCACTCACCCAACTCTTGGTCTTCCTTGACTCTATGTCTCTCCTTGGCAAAAGCTTCCAGCCACCTCTGCTTGTCCTGGGACTTCCTGCAGCACAGCATGCACACAAACTCCAGAGTGGAGGCGTGGCGCAGGCGCAGAGCATTCCTCAGGGTCAGGCCCAGCTCTGGGTCCCGCCCGTCGGGCACATTCAGTACCTCGGTCTGGTCCATATCCAGCCGTCCCCGGTAATGGAGCAGGTCTCTGCGCAGGACATCTTTTTTGCAGAAGACTAACTGGTGGTCAAAAAGGAAGAAGCTGCGCTGCTGCATTTTGCCTTGTCGGATAACTCGAGTCAGTTCCCCAGAGTGGATCAACTCTGAGCTGCGCTCCAGCACATCTGGTCCCTAAAAAAACAATTTACTTAATTTAATTTGTTAATATGAAGCAGCATTCTTTACATGTGTTTTGAAAACATGTCTGTGTGGACCACAATTTTAAATAAAAGAAAAACTGAATTTATAAGTTTCAGTAATCATCACCTCCCAGTGCAGGATGGCAACCTGCCAGTGAGCGATGGTGTCAATACTTTCTAGCCGTCTTTTCCTCTCATTTATCAGGCTGGCCACATTCTTCATAGCTTCATATGCTTTGCTCACTCCACTGTAGTCACTGCAATAAATCAGCAACAGAATAGTGAGTACAGGGCCCAGCAAGGACATACAATTGATAGGAGACATTTCCATTTAGAGTGGCACAGCTTCCATCAAAGTAATAACAAACCTGCTGTACTGAAACTGCTATGAGTTATATAAGATAAATATAATGCAGTGATTTGAATGTATCTATAGCAACAGGCATACTTGGATGCCACAGCAATTAGTGTTCTTAAACATTGAAGGGCAGGTGGAATATTACATTTATATTGCATGTTATTTTATACCTGTTAGAGTGGGATTATTGAAAATTATTTGATACTCTCTAGTGCATTTGTGTTAGCATTCCTTACTTCATTGCAAAAAATAGGGAAAGAAAGCTCTACAAATATAAAGATCTGTGAAAAATACAACTTGCACAAGACATAAAAGGACAGTATTGTATAAGTAGTGGCATGATGCATTAAATTTCCAAAGTACCTGTGGTCCTTTGGGGTATACTTGAGCAGTTCTCCCAACTGTAAGGGGTATTTACAGATCTTCTGGACTGGTGTGAGCAAAAAACCAGCAATGGAGATGTCAATCATCTGCTGCAGGAGGCGGCAAGCCTCAAAGAAATGTTTATATCTGCCAAACTTCATGAGGCGCTGCAGCTCGGCACAGGCTGCTGGATGAGTGTTACAATACTCCGAGTAGATAGAGAAGCCCTCCCCCTTAGGGAAACAAACAAACAAATGAGAATTCACTGGTACTGAATAAGATAAGTACACGAGTTAGACAGAAATTAAGAGGATTATTTTATATGTGACTGTTACCTGTAGGAGGAAACAAGAGCCTATTTCACTGAGATGTGGTTGGTCATGGTTGTACTTCTTCTCCAAGTCCCTCAGAAACTGCCTCTGGAATCTGTAGATGTCTTCTATGTTGCTGAAGATGGTCTTCAACTGCAGCTCAGTGAACATTTGCGGGTGTTTACGGCACTGGCGGATGTAGCCCTGAAAATACAGACAAACTCTACATGTTACACTGACAAAATAAGAGTTACTTACTTTACTTGGTGCTGAAACATAGAGTCCTCTCTCATCATTAATACCCTCTCAAAGTAATTTCTGGAAAAACACGTGCAGCTTACTGAAACTTTACAAAAATATGAGAAAGGATATATAGTGGCCTGCATCTTAAGGACAGATGTGACAGAAGCAGCAGCTAAAGTGTTAAATACTGAAGCTCATACTTCACAGATGTCTTTGAGGTGCTTGATGTAGATGCGTTCAGTATTCATGATCTCCTGTATCACATTGGTTCTCATCTGTTCCTTGTGCTGCTGAGTGCTGTGTATCTCCCTGGGAGTTGGATCCTCCTGATCTGCTACACTCTCCACGCTTTCTGCACTCAAGTCTTCCTGGTTCACTCGCACCTGAAACACATTCACCAAAAACACAGTGGGACCTCGTGAGCAGCATTCAAATCAAGAAAACAGGTATTCCTAACAGCCTTAGTCTTTTAAGATCAAAATTCTAATCAGGATTCATTTGCAAAAAGATTTCGCCTCTATTTCCCCATCACTATCATACAGGATAAGAGAAATCTTAATTAATGGACACGTTTACAAAATTAACAAAAACTACTACTACTACTAAAAAAGATTCAGATCTACTTGACTTCATGATATGCATGTGTAAATTTAACCAGTTGCTGTTTGGCAACATTGACTCAGCTTCAAGCAATTACACAGCAGACACTCATCTGCCAATCAAATAACCCCATCACAGTCTCTGCCTGTCAAATTAAGATCCTGCTGCCAATCAGCTCTGGTCTCCACAGAAACCAGTTGGAAATCTGAAATTTGACCCCTCCACACACACTGTTAAGAGAGCTGATGAAGCTTGGAGCTGAGCCAGTTTGCTCTCTAGCAGCACAAAAAAGACTCGCAAATATGTATCACACACACAGGTCAGATCCGCTTACCCTCACAAAGCTGGAGGGAAACCAGGCCTCCCTGTCAGCCCCCCTGCCCCACCACCAGTCCTTATGCAAGGCATCCAGGACCTGGATAACATCTCCAGCCTTGAAGGCCAACTCTTGCTCCTCCATAGTCACATGGTCCCAGAGAGCCTCAGCATAGACTGTGTGGCCTGAGCTTATCCACTGAGTAGCACACACACAGATAAGATAAAGATACAATTACATGCAGGCTAAGACCATGTCCAACACGTAAGATTATGTCCAGACTTGTAGACACTGCAGAGGTTGTATGTTGTTCTGAAATTCAACCAAACACACAGAAAAACATTTTCACATGGCTCTTCATGAGCCATGCACAAAACAAGATAAATGTTGCATCATAAATTCAGGGAGTCTTGAAGAGAATATTTGAGTTCTACAATGTGACTGTGATTCGCACCCCTCAGCCTTACCTCATTGAGCACTGAGATCTCCACCCCTGGCTGGAGGTAGGGCGTAACATCAGTGAGCTCATCAAAGCTGCCCTCCTCCTCCTCACTCACACTGTCATCAAGTGTTGCCAAGCATTCAGACACACCATCTGCAAGATATAGAAATTGGTTAAACAACTATGTAGAGTGGAAAACTTTCTGAAAAGATTTTTAAAATCTGCACAACAATCCACAGATGCAAGAATACCCACACCTGGCTTTATACTAATATTTTGCTCAAAAACATGCATTTACATTCCCGGGCTCCGATTTTCCCATAGACTAAAATTGTGTGATGCCTTGCCACAAGTCAGGAGTCCCAGTTCTCACCGCTGAGTACTCTGTGGAGCTTTCGCCGTCCAACACGATCCAGTCCGATGGGGGTGCTCTGGGAGAGGGCTGAAGGGCGAAACCTGGCAGACACTGCTCTGTAGGGGGGCACCTGGTGGGAGGGGATGGGTGGCCGTGACAGGGGCTGCAGAGGGCGAAAGGAAGCACACTGGAATTAAGAAAGAACTGCACTTGTCTGACTTTCACCACCTACCTGATGACTTAATGTCACACAAAATCAGCCTAATTAGTGAGAATTACAACAAGTTCCAATATATAAAAGGTCTTTAACATGCATGTAAGCACCTTGACTACTATTTGTGTCCTTTCTGAACAATGTGAAAAAAATCCTGTATTTTATAATTCCTTCATTGGTGACTAGATCAGCTTCACTCTACCAGTAGAAAGTTCAGTAGTAAATTCCAACAGCTTACAGAAGGAAGTTGGTCCTCTTTCTCCTCAGCATCCGAAGGAAACACATCCATGACTCCTATCACTGAAATAGGCCGATACCTCCTGGGCTGAACATCCCCATTCATGCTGCAGTTCTTAGGGATCTCTCCACTCCCATAGGTGTCACTATCAGAACAGCCTCTATGTAATGATGTGCTTTCTGTCCTTTCCTCAGCATGTAGCTCTGTAACGTCCTCAGGAACGGAGTGTTTCCTGGAAATGAGCTGCCCATAGTCAGAAATCGGCCGAGGCCTCGTATGCCCGGTCTTTCGCCTAGGCTTGACGGAGGATGTTCCTGCCTTCGTGGATGATGTGGGCGATGTGGGTGACTCAGAGAAGCATGTTGGGGAGATAAGGGTGCTCCTGCTGGTTGTTGGAGAGACTTCATCTGTTTGGAGTGTTTCTCGCCCTAATTCTGGTGTCACCTACAGAGCAAAGGAAAAAGTTCAAAATTCCCCTGTTCAATGACCTGCCAATACACAGACATGTAGAACATAACTGCTCGATGGAACTTCTGTTAATCAGAAACAGACCAAAAAATGTACTGCATGGCAGTCATAAAAAATACAAGTAGAATATGTTCCTGGTTGCAAAAATCACAAGAATGAAGGTGAAACGATTTATACCTTGAAATGCATTCTCGTGAGAAACTTCATTAGCACCCATTTTGAGTTCACAGAGTGATTGGCGCTGTATACTGAACACAATCAATCTTATGCTTATCATATTCAAACAAAGGACTGCAACAGAAATGGTACAAATATTCCACAATGAAATGGTATCATACTGTGTACATGTTAGTAAGTGTTGTGTGCTCAACGGTATTATGTTGGCAAACAATTACTCATTTGGAAATAGTTGGTATAATTCTGTTAGTCAGCCAGTGATATCAAACCTCACCTGTTGGTTGTCTTGATCTGGGTCTGGTCCCTGACAAATGCACTGGAAAGGCACACAGTGGATTAGCACCATTGTGAAAAAAAACAACAACCCAAAAAAAAACAAAAAACAAAAACCCAACAAAAACTCACAAACATAGAGTGGCCTAGTTCCCCAAAAAGACTCCTGGTTCCCTGAGTTTTTGGAGGCCAATAAAAGCCAAATGATATCTATAGTAAGCAAATGTGACAATTGGTCATCTTCAAAGGCCGACCAAGAAACAGGCGTCTATAACAGTATATTTGTAGCCCTTCGCTGCTTGGTGGTGCTGCTTGCTCTCCCAGGCCCAGTGTCCATGGTCCTGGACTTTGATCCATTAGGCTGCAGTTTAAGGGAAGGGGGAGAAGTGAGGTGGGGATGTACTTGCACAGTAACAGGACTATGGAGCTCTTTTGCACAAGGGCACTAATCATAAACAAAGCCTAATCATTAACTCTGCCTGCTCCTTCAATGTGCTTGGTAGCACAGAACAGCTGGCTTCAGCATGTGACCCTGCTGCAGCAGACGTTAGTACATAATACACAACTGACAGGAAATGGAGTGTGAGGCAACGTTATGCCTATGTCATTATTTATTTGACAGTAAAGAGGACTTTGGACCACTAGCTCAATTTTAGCATACGAGTAATGTTCTGACAAGTATCGCGTTGATATGAGTCCTTATCTCATTGGGTTGGAACTGAGCCATTTTCAAAGACCACTTCATAAAATAATTTCTTTTCATAAGACAAGGGTCAATGCCATCCAACTGGAAGACTGGCATCCATTAAAAATTGCACTATTCTACATGATAAGCCAGAGGGTCAATCTTCTCTCTTTTAGAGGTTTCTTTTTTACTGAAACTTAAAAGGGAGCACTTTTCATCCAATGCTATGCTTTGATAAAAGATGCTATTTGTTACATTGTCAAACATTTTGTGACCGTGTTATAGTTTATCTGTGGTGCATTTTGTGCATCTGTGAGTCGTGAACCTTGCTCGATGTCATCAGTATAGTTTGGAGTTGGTTCAGAATACACCTGAGCCGATAATCACAGAGTAACAGGTGAAACAATACTGGCTGCTAATTAACTAACTAAATATTTATGTATTTATATTATGTCCTGATAAAGAATTGAATTTAGCCACCTTTCCTCTTTATGCACATGATTTACCCACTCACTGCCTTACCTTGTTTGGTAGCGACTTGACATCATTCTGTTCTTGCTGTGAATGCCCTTTTTGGCTGAGTGAAGATGCCTCACAAGCTGCCATCTGTTTGTAACCACTTGTTGTGCCTACAGCCAGCGACTCGTAATGAGCATCGATAGTGGGTGAAGTCTCTGTAGTCTCTGGGAGATCAGAAACTGGGCTGATAAGAGTCTGGTGCTGCTTTGGGCCGATGCTGTATTCAGGTGGATGATGAACCAGGGGTGTGTGTTCGGGTGGCATGACCCGCACTCTGACAGGCGAAGGCCGGCGCCGTCGTTCACTGGTTTGTAGGCAAGGCACACGACGGGAGTAGTCGTCATGGAGACGGCTGAGGGGTGACATGGGGGATGGCAATGTAGGGCTAGGGGAGGAACTTTGCCTGCGCCGGACAGTTAGGTCAGTCATGCTCCCTACTAGCTTCAGCATGGGGGCCTTGGTTTTCACAGGACTCTTCCTGCGGTTAGCAGCATGGCCTCGAAGGTCCACTGAGGAGGCGCTGGCTGTTCTCTGGATGTTTGGTGTCCTATTTGATGTTGTAATCCTCTGAGGGTCCTCTTGAATGGAAGGAGGACCAGGCGATGGGGCTTTGCTTCTGAATGGCGCTTTAAATAAATTAAGATTTTCTGCACTTTTGCTCATCCTGCTCAGCAATGTCAGATCCGAGAGCTTCACGTTCCCCGCTTGGACACTGACTTTGGATGTTTGATCAGGCCTCTCACTGTCTGCAGCTTCATTTGTGTGCCCTCCTTCAACTCCCCCATTTCCCATGTCAAGAAAAGAAATGCGTCCTGCTCCATATGCTTTCCTCATACTCCTTGAGAATCGTGAATTGCGTGCAAGACCATTTCCTTCTTCATTGTCCTCATCATCATAATCCTCAAAATCCGAGCCACACTGATTCATCAAAGCCAAATTTTGTCCAGTAAAATTTCCATTGCACATACTGTATCCCTCTGCTATCTTCAAATCATTTGAGTCATTGGCACCAGGGTCAGCGTTGGACACAATAGTACCATTAGGCATTTCCTGATTTGATGAATGAACGTTTTCTCCATTGAGGTTTGATGCCCCCCTACTCTGAATACCTTGTAGCACAGATGAGCGGAGCTTTTTGAAGGAATCCACAACACCAAGTCCCGGAAGGCCTGACCAGGACTGTGGCCCATTGTTGCCATCTTTGTTGTGGGCTGGAGAGGGACCAACAGTGGTTGAACTATTAGCAGAGTCAGGGCCCTTTCTCGAACTAGAAAAAAGCCTCATAATTCTTGAGGAGTAATGCTTCCCCTCAGGAGGACCTATGACTGGGTTGGACCAAGCAGAGGAGTTGATACCATTCAATTTGTTCTCAGCAACAAGAGGAGCTGCAGTGATTGGCTGGATTTGGGCGCCACACCCAGACAACAGATATGGGACTGCATCCCTGTCACACTGATTGTGAAAGGGATAAATATCACTGAAGGGTCGGCTTCGGATCAGTGCATCGCCTTTTGAGTTTTGGTAGCACAGGAGAGAGTCTTCGCTTGTGGACAAGCCTTTGTCCTTTGGCTCTGCCTGCAAAACCAAACACAAGTTCATTGTGGAATCTGAATAGAGAAGAACTAACGGTCTCTTTCAAAGTTTGCTGACCAGATAATTAAATTGGCATAATTTTTAAAAGCCAAACAAATAGATTGTTACAGAAATAATGTAGCACATTCTTCAAAGATTGTAATGAAAAATTATAATTGCTGAAAAGGACATCATGCATATCCAGCATGCTTAAGGAGGATGGGAGCACAAGAATTAACTATAGTGTGTTTACAGTACAGTGTCCTCTGTGTTAGTGTGTTAGAGAGGAGGAGTGGAGGGAGAAAAGGGAAGAAGACAGATAAACAGAAAATGAGTGCATTTGTCCTTGGTGCCATATTTCAATGTCCAAGGAGTGCTGAGGCCCAAGTTGGGGAGGTGTTCCACTAAGTTCAGCTCAAAGAATATGTGTGTGTGTGTGTGTGTGTGTGTGTGTGCAGCTGAGACTTTGAAGTGGGGCCCTGTGAGCGTGACTAAGCAATGAAATTTGCTAATCCATTGTGATTAATGCAATAAATTGCCCAGTTTTCTCCAGATTATGTTGATGAGGAGGTGATGTGGAGGGGGCTGGAAGGGGAGGGTTGTGTTGACATAGTGAAGTGCCACACTTCAAGGTAACACATGCACATGGTAAATATATATATATATATATATATTTTTTTTTTTTTCCTCCCCCCCACAGGAGCCCTTTTGACTTGTCACAGCAGGAAAGAACAAATAATAGTGATGCAAATGTATATTTTAAGTAATATACAGTTTGTAGGGTTTCCTTCTCAATGTCTCTGAATCACAGAATACAATAATTATATCAATAATTTAATATCAATAATTTAGTCAGTCAATTAGTTAAGTTAGCAGTTTTCTAGAGCCTCTTTCCAGAAAAGCTGAATATGATCCCCCTGTTCCCTTCGCTTCTTTCAAAAGAATATGTAATGACAACTGTAATGAGAGACCAACCATAAATTTTATATTTTAGTTATTAGGGTAAAGAAATGTAAATTTTTCATGTTTTTAATTAGTGGCATTTCATCATTATTTGTGGAAGCTTTAGAAGCAGCATTGCCATCAGATTGTTACTGAGTGCACATGCAGGGAGTTGGAGGGATCTTGGACTGCTCCCATAGCTCCCATCCTCATGCGTGTTCAGCAGCAGATGGGCTTTCTCTGTCAGAATCTCTGGAATCTGCTGTCACTTAAACCAGCTTGCTCAATCACATCAGACACTTACGTAAACACAGAGCCACCACTGCCAAGCACCACTGCTGACAGACAGTAAACACTCCTCCTGAACAATGTGCGGCTTTCAAAACAATTCTGAATTGTCTTCTTGTAGTTTCTCCTCCTCTGTCACAAGAAAACATTTTGAGCAGTGAGTGGAAAAATAGATACAATCAATAATTCCATCTATTTTCCAAGCAGTAAGATAGGAGATATGGAAAGAATTCATACAGCTTAGGTACCTAATTTGTTATGTTCAAATGTCATGCTATTAGCTGTTCTATCTAATGAACTATCCTTCAAAACACCTTTATGCTGTCTCCTAACACTCAGCGCCGGCTGTCACGAGCCAGTTGGCATCTACTGATATTTGGCAGTGTTGTGTATCACAACCAGGTGGTCACCATTTCACAAGAGGACTGACCTTAAATCAACAACTTGCAATGCAAAAATGCAAACTGACTGAGCAGCATATTAGGTTGGCCTTTAGAGTGGGTGATGTATTTATGAACCTTATTGTATCTTCAGACTAGACTTAATGCATCAATCTCGAGTGTAATGTATATGCAACTTTCCTATTAATTTGAATGGGAATTTTACAAAACAAAGTCAACCCTAACTACTAGACTATTGTTAATTCTCGATGACGCAGACAAATTAAAATCTGAAATTATACAATCAAAACATGTTATGGATAACAAAAAACCATGTCTGTAGCTATGCATCTCTTAGGTGCACATTAATATCATGCCCTATGTAGATCACTGATAGTATGTTAAATTTTCCAGGATCAACCTTGCTCTCAGTGCGTACTGGAGTCACTGCTGCTCTCAAACTTCCTCCTCCTAAGCAGTAGATAGGAGATGTACACTGAAGCTCTGGTCCAGAGTTAATTAAGAGCTCAGGCAGGAGTCCCACCCCCCCACACATGGCAGCCAGCTGGAGCCAACCTCAAGATTAGACTCCCAAAGACAAGGATGAGCAAGCACTAGGATACATAAACACAAACACAACGGCTAAAAGCATGCACTCCAAAAGCAAACATAACTTGGTGGAGCATCTTTTCACATAGTGGACATCCATGTCCACATCCATGTGTGTTCATGAACACTCACAAATATGCACAAAGTCAAACAGGGAGGAAGGCATTTAAAATCACTGCCTCCCTTCCTGTTTGTCTGGAAAACACAGGTGGTTATATAAGCAGTCATAAATGCAAAGTGATAAGTGACCTTCTATCCATATTTTGACCTCTACAGAAGTATGTCCTGCCTGAGGGCAGGATAAACGTTATTAAGTCAAAATGAAACAAGCACTAAACTGAAAGACGACCAGGCAGGGCTTATCAAGGGAAAGTAGGAGTTTGTCATTTTTTTTCATTTTTCTGTCTTAATTTGGAGACACACAGTCACCCTGGAGCAACACTGCTATTCCTTTGTAAGCTCTCAGCTTACAAAAGAAATAGCTTGTCTTGATGTATAAAAGTATCACAAGATGCTTCTCAACGATGACCTAAATCAGCAGCACATAGTGATGTGAAGCACAGACTGGTTGCTATCTGTGTGTGCTACTCGATTTAAGATGGACATGTGCTGAGTGTAAGAGGAAAGGATCACTGTATATTGTTCTTCAAGTGAATGAGTGAATGTAATTGCAGCTGCACTGAACATATTTAGCAAATAAACTGCAAAAGAAATATTCTGTGTGAGCTAACAGTGTGGGAATGGGAGTGTGTATGTTTGTGTGTGTATAGCCTCTTCCTTCCCAGTAATAATCTGATTAGGGGAGCTTTACCAGTCTGTGTTCAGAACTGGTTTCATCTACACATGATAGCCTAATCAGCGAGACAACTAGACTATTCATCACTGACTGAGAGTGACACCAAAAGCTTGTAAACAGCCCACCAGAATTTGACTGTAAGGGGCAACTTGGCTTGTATGGTTAGAGAATGAGAATAATAATAAAAAAAAAAAAAATACAATTTAAACTGTACCACCAGGGTCCCTAAAGAATACGCCACTTCTTCTAGAGTCAAATTAAAATCTCTAGTTACTAACAAAGCACTACCTATTATTCTTTATGGCACTAATTTGCACGAAATATCCTGTCCAAAAACATGTGCAGTCTGGATCAGGCGAGCACATAGGCTCTGATTTGGTTTTCTGCTTTAAGTCTTTGGACATGACCTAGTTCCTCATTTTTTTGATTTGGCAGAAAGAAGGATAAGGTGAGACACCACGCCCCTTTCCATAAAGCGTGGGAAGTGCACTCACAGGCTGAGCCAGGGAGTGTCACTCCTCACACACACACATGGTAACTCACTCACCTGATCTTCTCTGAGCTGTCCAAAAAGATAACCAGAAATTTAACCCCACACAATGCAAAAGGCTTAAAGGACAAAACACTGAAACTTTGCTGTTGACAGTGCAACAATAACCAGTAGAATCATCAGCCTTCAAAGACAGAAAGCTTATCAAATCACCCAGCATGGAATTCTGACATGATCTGTGATTGTTTCTCATTCATCATAAGATTAGAAGAAATTAACACACCAAATCTAACACTGTTTTAGTGAAAAAGTGAAAACTAACTTTCCCCAGTGCAGCTGCTGTACATTTACTTAACTGAGTCACAGCACAGAAAATGACATAACACAAAGTGATATAACAAAAAAAAACTCTCTTTGCTTGTCCAAAAAGAACTGAGGCCACTAAATTCATAAACTGCAGTGACAAACCAGCATTTTTTACAACAGTGGAGGGCCTAGTCCAAAAGAAGATAGTTTAATGCTTCACATTGCTTTGAAAATGAATTTGGAGGGATTATACAAGCAGAGGACTCTGACCCTGAAACTCTCCAAAGTTGAATGATCAAGACAGCAGATTTTCCCTGTCTGGCCTTAGATGACAACAGGTTCATACAGTAAACAGGTCCAGCCATGTTGGTACCTGCACAGACTTAAATCATTTCTGAAAACAATGAGTTCTGAGAAGGGATTACGCTGAGTAGGTTTCTAAGCTCGTGAAGAACTCGGAGCCAAAGTGCTTATTTATTTCTGCATTAATTAACTTTCTTTGGCTGGAGAGCTCTTTGTAGTTGCTGGGCCTCAGCCCCTCCCTCAGCTCCCTGCACAGCCTGGCATCTCCCACATCACTATAACAACCAGGGCTGTAATGCACTACAATAACCCCCTCTGGTCCCATAACCAGGACCACAAGCGGGAACAGCACAACGCTAATGTGACATGGGAATAATATAGGCGACGTTTTATTTATCACAAGAGTCAAATAAGGTGTGAAAACAACACAACTTTTCCTCACCCTGCTCATAGTCGCAGATGTTGTCCTCCTGACCTTTCCCCCCCTCTCACATCAACAAAGCAGCTGTTTCAGTTGTTTGGTCATAGTGAAGGGGGCTTGAGTCTCTCTGAGGTCCGACCTCGTCCTGGTCCGGGTCTTCTCGTAAAAACATGTCGGGGGACAAAAACAAAAACAAACAAACAAACAAACAAAAAAAGCCACACCAGGCCGCCGTCGCTATTCAGTTACCCCGCAGCATATTGAGGCAAATGGTGGCTGGCTCCTTAGACACACGGGGTTAGCAACTTCAGCTAGCGCCCGGACTCCCTCATTAACTTCTTCCAAAATTGCACAAACCCCGCAGGCGCCAACTTCGCTGTCGCCGGCTGGCAAAAAAAAACCAAACAAAAATAAAAGCCGACTGGCAGTCAAGTCAGCCGAGGAATAAAGAGCTGATCTCGGCAGTGGTTGGTGAAGAAAACAGCTCGGTTTGGCCGCTGTGTCCACACAGCAGCTTCTTCCATGGAGGATCGAGCCGCTCAGCATCATTAATGCACTTGTTGCAGTGTTTGCGAGGGGCGGGGCTTCGAAACGTCCAGCTTGAGGTTGATTGGCTGACCGCAGCGTGACCATCCTGGTAACCGCCAATTACAACTCAGCGGCGACCGCGAGGCCGCGCCCACCGCGGAACGCGCTTCATTGAGTGGGGAGAAAAAGTTAAACAAGAGATAAGACAGACAAAGCTGCAGCTTCCTGCAGCTCCCTGCAGACACAAAGAAGAAAAAAAAACAGACTGGGTCTTCCAGTTGGTGTTACACATCTTCCTCATGTCATGCCATTGTGTCATGCCAAGACAAGTAAGATCTGTGGTATTTTTGTTTTGCATACCTATTCCCCAAATACCAGAGGAAGCAGAAATGACTTAAACGTGGCTGCTCCTGTTCTAACACAACACAGGCGGAGGGCAAATAGCAGAGAACAATAGTAAAAATAACAAACACACCTCCATTAAATATTTTAATATTTATTTCTTTGACACTCTGATACTGAGCACGTTGGTAGAATTACATGTTTGGGTTCCTTTGAGAAATACAATTTTAACAATTTATTAACATGCTATTGTGTTCTTTACACACAAAAAACATTAGCAATTAAAGTAAATAAGAGCATGGAAGTTTATAATGCCAGAAAAAAATCTATGAGTCACAAGAATTTTGTTGTAGTAGTTTGTCACAACAGACTCAGCTGTTTTGAACAATGGATTGTGACCATTAGTCTGCCATCTTTGTAAAAAAACATAATAAATTTATGAACAGCCAATAGTAATCTTGGGTTGACTTGTCTGCAGTTTCCCTCTGCAGTATAGTGCAGAAAAAGTACAATAGAATACAAACATTCAAGTAAAATGTAAGTACCCGAAATGTTTGACTATAATGAATGTCAGACTGATTTATCCCTATCTATTCATAGCATTTTTCATTTGTTTACTTATCTTCTGATAGCAGAAATTTCAAAATAATCAAGCCGCAAATATTAAAAATCCAGAGAAAGTGGTGTCATCATCTTCATCAGCAAAGAGCCCATTATAAAGTTCTCCTCCAGCCACCTGCAGCCACACCTTATCCCCGACCTCCAGGTGCAGCACAGCGCCCCCTGCTGCTTGGTCCTCACTGCTCTGGTAGTTATCCATGGTGTGGATGATTTTTGCCCCATTCTTCATGAGAACCACCTTTACATTTCTGGAGAAGACGGTGATGTGGTAGGTGAAATAGTAAGCACCTGCCACAGAGCATGTAAATCGTCCTGTTTGCAGATTATAGTGGTTCTGCTGATTGTATATAACCCTGTCAAACCGGATTGGAGCGTTCGCTGGTGGGAGTTTAGTTAGTGCCGTGAGTCCTACACAGAACGCACTTTTGGAAATAACAGGTGCATCTCCTTTCTCTCCCTTATCACCCCTCTCCCCTCGAGCCCCCCTGTCTCCACGATAACCAATGTTGCCTTTGTGACCCTGAACACCAATCTCCCCTTTAGGGCCAGGCCTACCAGGGGGTCCCTGTGGTCCCTGAATACCCCTGTCACCACGAAGGCCAATTTCCCCCTTTTGACCTTCTGGTCCAGGAAGACCAAAACCACCTTTTGGCCCTTGAGGTCCAGGCAGCCCAAGCTCTCCCTTATTTCCTTTCAGGCCGATGGGCCCTTGGACTCCTTGAGGCCCCATTTTCCCAGGGGGACCCCTTTCCCCATTATCTCCCCTTTTTCCTTTGAGCCCTGGTGGGCCAACTTCACCTGCAAATGACAAGCAGAAAATTAGCCCCCCTCTCTCTTTTTATATGATACAAAAGCAGTACTTACTATCTATACACTATAGTAACATTCCAGAAAGCCAAATAAAAGTAAACAAATATGTCAATAAACAGCTTAGCAAAACATGCAAATAACAGGTTATTTTAAAATCCTTTCATTTTCCAGCAGTGCAATTTATTGTAAAGGTACATACCAAGTTCACCTTTGTCTCCCATTTGGCCTTTATGGCCTGGTGGTCCAATAGGACCAACTTCACCTTTTTGTGGATGGTTAATAAATAATGATGTTATTATAAATTTTGACGTTCAAACAAAATACAACAAAAATTTGCACAAAGTCAAGTTGTAAAGCAGAAATCTTCCCATTCGAATTTACCTCGGTCACCTTTTTCACCTCCAATTCCATCTCGCCCATCTCTGCCTGGTGTACCATTGTGCCCAGGATCGCCAGGTATTCCAGGATATCCACAAACACATCCTTTAGCTTGGGATTGTTCTTGTGCAACACTCCAGACCACCAACAGAAGGAGCAAAAGTGTAGCCCTAAATGGCACCTGCAACATTTTGTTTGATGCACGTGTCTCATTAAAAAAAAAAAAAAAAGGTCAATGCAAAAACTTGTGGACTCAAAGTTAAGGCAGGTACGTGACTGGCCTCATAACCACATCCTTCTCGAACACCCGCGTGCAGCAATAAACCTCCAAACTGTCGTCATACAGGCATACTCTAGAAGAGAAAAGCAGAACAAAAGGCAACCGCAACACAAACCAAAGAAAACATAAGCTGGACAAAAACTTTGGACACGGTCGGCGTCAGTCCTCCAGCAGCTCTTTGATTGGTCTCATTGTGTTTTTGGCTTACTCATTGAGTTTGTCAGTTAGATATCACATATGACCCTCTTGACATGTTACCAGTTTGGTTGAGGCTAATAATAAACTGACTTGAAGGCCAGACATGCAGAAGGGCAAGTAGTTTCATGTGCACTGCCCTCCTGTACGGTAACGAACAATGGATATTAAACTGGAGCTAATGATTACATGCTGTTACTCAACATATCCATTGCAGGATGTTTTACTTTTTAGAGAATATTTTTATAGAATAAAAATGCTAACAACAAGCTAAAATGTGCATTCGTGCATGCTTCTCTCATATATGTCCTTTAAAATGCCAACGGTCAGGAACGACTGACCCCATAAACTGGATCACTGACATCGAATGTGACCTTTTCTGGTCCAGAGCTTTTCCAATGTCACTAGAATGGCTTACACAAGCATTTCTATCTACCCTCCCACCTCTGATGTTATTTAGATACAAGATCCATATTGAAAGCAGGCATTTTGATTACTTTAAATTGATGCACAATCATTCCTAGAATCATTTTGTGGTCATTTTGGTGGTTCTTAATTTTTTCTATCCGTTCTGCAAAAATATAGAGATGAACGATCAGCAATTAAACAGCATGCTCAAAGCTGGCAGGGATTTAATTTCATACTCAAGGTCAGTCAGCAAGGTACAGTAGCTTAACTCAGGCTTAACTGGTGTATCTGTCTAACCATTGCTGTTATGCCATACCGCTGTATTAATTTTTTTTTTTTTTTTTTTTTTAAAGATTGTGCACTTTGAAGAGAGATGGGAGGGATGGGCACAAGGGAGGGGCTGGAACATGAAACCAAGATAAGAAAAAAAAAAGTACGCTCCTGACTTTGCAGCTATCAGGATACAGAGCTTGTACGTTACAAAGAAACAAACATCTGTTCACACACTTTATTTTTTCAACAATGTTCTGACAAGCCTTCAGATATAAATATATTTAAAAATATAAACATGACAATACATAAATGTGCACATTCAACCAATGGCTTCACCTGGCACCAGAAAATGGAAAATTCACTGTCATACATATTGGCGACAATGATTTATTTGCTTGACCACAAAATGGACAGTGACCATCTCATGGACAAAAATGTAATCTAACAAATAACAAGGGCAACGCACAGAAGGAATGAAATTCAATTATAATTTGAGGCCAATATACCAGGACCCAGTCTCTGTAGTCCCATAACCAGGCACAACGTGAGGTTGATTTGGTTACTGAGGATACTGCAACAAGTCTTCAGACAAGATAGCAGAGACATCATCAGTCACTGAGCCTTTACATTTTAGGCAAAAATAATTACACAGGAAAAAACAAAGTCCCAAACATGAGTAATGACACATTTAAATAAAATACTACATAATTACAAATAATTATAGCACTTGACATGCTGTAACAGTGTCTTCCAGTATTTTCTGCTTTAAAATATGTATAACACAGATGGCTTGTTTTGCAAGGAGATGTCAGTCTTCAGTTCTCCAAAAACTTAATTAATGTTGAATGACTGAATTTGGACTCAGAAACTCAGGAAACATAGTCAATAAAGATAGGGAGGGAAGAGCACAGGGGAAGGGAGGAGAAAGAGGAAGATAGCTTGAAGGAGATCTACAGCATTTGACATCATTTTATTTTTTAGGATGCGGGTTCAAACACTCTGTCTGGGAAAAGCAGCAATTCCAGGGAAACTGAGGTTAATTTGACAGGTGCTACAAAGGATAGGAAGGTTTTGGAGCTACAACATTTATAATATTAGTAGAAAATAAGGTCTGGAAGCAGAGAAACAGGTTAGGTAGTAAGTGGTTTACATGATCTGACGGTGCATGCCGTACCCCGTCATGCCAGCTTGGGAAGCCCCACGGTTGCTGCCCATCTGCAGGCCAATCAAACTCTGTCCTTGGCGCAGCTGCTCTTCAGTGAATTCTCGTCGATACCCCTGAGCTTTCCTACACACACAAAACATTTCAAATCTGAAGTAAAGAAAATAATGTTGTGAACAATACTTATCTTATGTTACAGTCATCTTTCTCTTTACCTATGGAACCAGTCTCGGTCACCTCTGTAATGACCATCATCCTTAGTGACAGCCACACTACCCAGAGCCATGAGGGTCCTTTGCACAGCTGCCATGTCCTTTCCTAAGTTCACAGTAACAGGACAATTTATTTTACATCTGTAGTGACAACAGCTTACCACTGCAAACACTGACACCAATTAATACATGCTAGCCCAGTGAGAGATGCAGCATAAAATGGAATCATCAAATACAGAATGCCGTCTCGGTTAATGGGAACTATTTACCTTCCCAAAGGTCAACTGTTTGAAAGATGTCAGTGGTTGTCACCCCATAAGCTTCTGCCCCCTGCAGGAAGTGAGATATCTTCTCCATTTGTTTGAAGGCCATTTGAGTCTCCGGAATCTTCTTTATGGGCTCCTTCCCCCTCGGATAAAGGCTGTTGATGAGTCTACAGAGGATCTGGGGCAAAGAGGTTAATGAACTCAAAATAGCACGCTGACCAGTGGATAGTGTCAGATAAGGATTCTTACAGGAATATGTCACCAGAAGACAACGCTATTCCTTGTTTTTGTCAATGACTTAACGGTTGTCATGCCTCTGGGAATGGGATGCAAAAATGCATTAGCAATTAGTTTTGAGAGCTGAGGGGATTTTTGTAATTGCAAAAAGCGTGTGCGTCACCAATGCACTGATAATGTATTAGCTTATGGCAGCTAGTGGTAACATGGTTGAGTTATTGCTGATGCAAAGATTGATGCCTCTGCCTCATCTAAGATCGATTTCTCTGATAGTTTTTTAATGTCAGTCAGCTGATGTGCCAGCCAAGAAAACACTACAGCATTGTGTTTGGTACATTTTATAGTTGATTGTTGAATTAAATCTTAAGGTTGACAGTATTTTCAGTGAGAGGGCAGGAGGATTATTCCATGGAAGCATCCCAAAATGACCCAGTTTACAAATGACAGCCACAATTAGCTTCACTGCTTACTAAAAACACCAACTGAAACTCAGCAGCAATTATAGTCTATTACCACTGGT